>NC_058519.1:104647558-104958005 GCF_904849725.1 Hordeum vulgare subsp. vulgare | reverse complement strand
CCGAAAAAGTTCGGTTCTGATTGAAGCAAACTATCTCATCGATGAAAGCAAGGTTTTGCTGTATTAAGAACAAAATAAAATGTTACTTGGGATGCATTTTTCATCGAAGCAAATTCGCTATGCACTAGAAGCAAAAAAGAAATTGTCTAGAAAAAAATATTGAATAAAGTATGAAAATAGAAGAATTTAGATGGACTTTAAGTTATATCCTTGTGTGATTTTCTGAAGAAGTTAATTCAACGAAACAAATAGGAATCAGATGTGGAAGCAACATAATCACAGCACAGGAGTATAATGTGGAAACTAATTAAAGGGCAAGTGGGCCACACGCTTGGGTACGTAATCCCGTCTTGCAAGTGCAATCGATTTAACGGCTGTCCATTGGTCTGATATACTGCTAGGGTTCAGTCTGATCCCTAGTGGTGCCCTAAGGTATAACCTGCTAAATTCAGACTTATGACTTATCTTGGCCATGCTACTGAAAAGACCGAGTCCTTTTATGAACCGTTACGCAGAAATGAGGAAATCCAACACCAGCACACAGGATAAGAGACGGAGTTGTTTCCTGTCACCATAATATAAAAACTAGCAGTCATTTGAGTTGAATGCACCTTCTCAAATTAAAGCACATTGAATATAACCACATGCACAAAGGATATGTGGATGCACAATGGTTCTTATATTGGGAGGAGCAAAACCAGCACACAAATGATTTCAGTCTCCAAATTTCTCGCGGGGATGTTCTTTCTTGATATGTGCAGAAAATACATAATTAGAGATATTCTCATCTGGCTACTAAGAATTCGGTAATTCTTAAGAGGGAGATGAGGACCAGCCTGCTTCATGAAGGTGCAAGTTAACTTCGATACAGCATAAAGGTTAGCTTTTTTGCATCAACTGACAAGCCAGATGAAAGACTACGGAGAGAAGTTGAAATGCTGCGAATGATCACAGTTAGCAAGTGATCTTCTGAAATGATCTTTGTAAAAAATATTCTCTTGAAATGGGACCACAAATTTTTGCACGAACCATCTACTCATTCACTTTGGAGGCTCGGACCTCCACTTCTCCAAATGCTTACCGTGTACTGTTTCTGCAAAGAAAAGGGAATAAATGATTGGAAATGAGAAAGTCAGCGTACATCCTCCTGTTTAGATACTCATATTATCCAGTTAATTAAACCAGATTGCCAGCTCACAAGTTTGTGACGAGTGATTGATGATGCCCCGAAGCAAGTAAGGTTGGCACGGAACTGATAGAGTGAGTGATGCACTAAAGCAAATAAAATCAGACGGTAACCAAAATGGGACAGTGCTCTACCAGTGGTAATATAGATAGAGGAAAATCGACGGCCGCATGTTTCATCCTCCACTCATCTTATTAGTATTTATGTACTAAAGTTGAGCACGAAAACTGAGAGTGACATGTCTCCTCAAGTTACAACCAGGTTCAGATCCAGTGGGCTTGGATAGTTGGATGGACCTACGAAATGACTCAATAGACCATACAATCAAGATTGTAGAACCTGCTGCAAATCTCCATGGAAAGTTAAAACTACATACAAGTATATTTGGTCTCAGTTGGCGTGCTTTTTTCTGGTAAGGAGTACTGGTATGCGTCTAGGAGTCACAAATACTAATAATCCTTAACAATTTCAAAGTCCTATGGATGGAGGAAAAAAAACAAATGTAAGTCAACAGTAAAGACTGTGCCCAATCCTTGTGATTCCTAGCATTTCAAATTGACAGTAGAAAAACAAAATACAAAATCGGAATGACCTTCGAGCACAATATTCACCTGCAAGAACTGCTGATAACTAGAAGATACCCTGCATGGTGTTTCAATTTTTAATGAAGTTACACATGGCACCTAGCCTAGCATTCCATATATGCATAATTATTGGCACATCATTTGTCATAGGATCTTCCTACACTTCACGCACTACTGAATGCACTCTCAGAGTTGAGAAGTTGCAGACTACAATCAATAATCTAACATGTGAGCACATAATTGGAATAGCAATCACATCCCTCATTCGCTGCAGAATCAAACAATTTGATTCACTTGCTTCATCAACTTATAAACATGCACTAATAAATGATACTGGATAGCTACTTCAGAGATGATAATCACATTTGTGGGCACAAAAATTGGCCGGTAGGTAAAACAAACATAACAATTCGATTGGATATCTCAAACAACAGGAAATAATATTCTCATGGGAAACAAAATTAGCAAAATAATCAATTCATTCATACCTAATTATAATTACGTGCCTGTTCAAGCTCAGGCCTGTGAATTGCCATGCGAGCAATTTCCGATACTGCTGCGTCACTTGCAGGCGTATCATCACCAGCAAGCTCCTCATATGCAGCCTCAAATGCTTCTTGCCAGAACCGCGGAAGCCATACATGATCACCAGTGCGCGTGTACAAGTCCCACATCCGGCGCACTAATTTCTCCCTTTCCTCCATCTCCTACTCAATTCATAGGCACACTTCAGTACTCCTAACTAGAAAAGAAACACAAACCCAGAAATAATCCTAGTTTCATTTGCTTGAACTTTAGATTGGCTTTCTACTGCCGGTAACAATATCAAGATTGAAACACTACTTAAATGATTATCACAAGTCAGCACATTGTCATAACCCAAACCAAAAACAAGGCAGACGGTTTTTCACATATGTAATATACTACCAGCTAAAATATTTCTTGATAAAAAACGACATCACGGTATCAGCACAACAGCATGGTTTCAGATTTTCAGCATAAAGCATATCACTTCCTCGGCATAAAACTGAATGTTCAGAAACTTATAAGAAACATATGTATGGCTTAAATCCCTATATGTCGAGATAATTAATTCGTCGTGCAAAGCTTGATTACTATCAGGGTTCCAGTTAATAACACATGTTTGTTGAAATAATTAAGTGTACCACCCAATCCCAAAAGAAAAGTAAGTGCACCACCCCTTTCATTCCTATTCTGAAAACTTAGGGCTAACCATCTCCTTACAAATTTCGCAGTGTCAAGTATTTGATGTTTCTAACAACAGATACATGTTTGAGGTCAGGATTTAGAAACAGAGCAAGCACCAATGCAAAGGCAAGATCTGAGGGAATGTGGGTAGGGGGGCCGTACGAGCGGGTCGAGGTCGTCGAGGAGGGGACCACTCATGTCCCGGGAGGCGGCGGCAAGGTCGCCGGAGGACCAGTGGAGGGTGACGGAGGCGGCGAACATGGACCAGAGCGCGAGGAGGGCGATGGCGACGAGGGCCCATGCCTTGTACCGGCCCTTCCCGAGCAGCGCCACCTCCGCGCCCCCGCCGACGGAGACAGGAATGGAGATCTTAGTCGCCGGCGTGGGCGAGGGTGGGTGGACGCCGTGGTACTGGTGGCCGGTGACGGCCTTCATTGCTCCACTCCGGCCGGTCCTGACCCTCGAATGTAAAAGCCGGGAGTGGGGTGGCGGGTAGGATCGTAGGGGTGTGTCCGTGTCGTCTGCCGGTGAGAAACTAATTCTTCTCTTGCTTTGTTTTTTTTATTATTAGAGTAGAATACACCAGTGGTCACCGTATTTGTCACGCTGGTTCACTTTGGTCACTGTATAAAAAACATAGTCAATATGGTTATTATATATACATTTCGATGTAAGGAACTAGATAAAAATACTAGCGGTCCGGGTTTCTATCAGGTATGCGATGCCGCACACTTCGTTTAGGATATGTGGGTACACAATGATATACGAAGTATTTCATCCATTTTGTTTTAACATGTATGATTTTTTTATTTTTTCTAGGCCCTAATCATTATATAACATTAGGAATTTATTGCGTTCAACATATTTTATTCTTACAGTCCTGGATCATCCATTCATACTTTTAGCTTGATTCCACACACCGTAACAAACTACTGAACCAATTATTCCTTTTTCAATCCGGATTTGAATTCATGACATTAAACATTTAAAACAAGATCAATTTTGGACATGATTTGAACAAGTACAAAAATCGAATGTTGATACAATAATAAAACTTATACGAGATTCCATCCATCCACATATGTAGGCCTAGTGCGTCTTTTGAGATAGTCTTCGACCAATGATAAAATAATTAATAGACGAGATGTTTGATATAAAAATTATATCATCACAAACTCTTTTCACATATGAATTTAAGGATATTCTTTATGTGACATGCATGTCATATAATATTATGGATGGCGGGAGTATACCGGATGGCACATGGCATTTAAAAAGATCAATATTGGACATGGTTTGAACAAGTTCAAATTGGAATGTTGATATTATAATGAAACTTATATGACACTGCCTCCATCCACATATTTAGGGTCTAATGCCCCTTTTAAGGTAACCTTTGATCAATAAGAAAATTATTAATACATGAGATGAATGATATAAAAATTATATCATCACAAACTACTTTCACATGTGAGTTTGATAGTATATTTTTTGTGACATGCATGTCATATAATATCGTGGATGAAGAGCGTATACCGCATAGTACAGTAATAAAACATGCAAAAGAGAATGCATGGAAAAATAATGAGAACATGTAAAATAACCATGCCATCGAAATGAAATCGTAAGGAAAACTCAGCCAAACCATGACTTTTTTTTGACAAAATGATATCAAGACTTCAAAAATAGAAGCGAAATCTCAATGAAATAGTACCCGATATCCATAATGAAAAAGCAATGAAAACATGCAACAAAAATATATTTTGAATTTGAAAAAATAATCGCGTCCAAAATTGATCTTGTTTTCAAGATTTAAATATCATGAGTACTAATATCGAAACGGTTTGTCAATCGGATATTTTGTTTAAAAGATATACCTCATACAAATTATGTAATCATACTGGAAAGCATGGATGTATGGGATGTAATAGTACCTTTTTACTTCAAACATACCCCTAGTCACTCTATCGTGGGGCCTCCTCGCTAGTTGCCCCACAGAGGTGGGTAAGAAAATAACTAGATTGAAGGAGAGAGAGAGAAGACAACGTAATGTATATGTGTTAGACAATGTGTATATTGCCACAATCGAGCAATACATGCCTGCACGCATCCCCAGCCAATATATGCAGCATCTCAATACCCGGTAGAATCCAGGACCGCTAGAAAAATCACTCTCGACGATGGAATTCATCTACTATAGCTCTCTGAAGTGGTAGCTTATACAGATCGGTATCACAAAAAATATGTTTTTGCAAGGATAAAACTAGAGGTAGCCGTCGTCGGTTCATGCCTGATCCTCTAGATGCGTCTTCGAGTGGTGGGAGCTCACTTAAGTATCGACCGTCGTTGCGGTCGCCCATTCCGGTCCAGTGAGTCGGTTGTTGGGTCGTGCACGGTCTTGAGCATCAAGCACGTGCAGGTGGGTTCACACTGTTAATGAACAGTAACGATGGATGTTTATTAATAGCGATGATGTACAAATATATACCCCTGGAAAGGACGCGACTGTTACAGGAGAAGGGAATAGAGGGACGCGTCCGTTAGATTAGGGACGTGACTTCTCGAAAAGCAAACCGGTGTCGGTTCCATAAACAGAGATTTCTTTAATTAAACTAATTAATTAAATCCTAACACTCCCCCTAATCTCTGCTTCAATTATTTTTGTAACATCATCATCATCATCATCATAATCAACTTGATTAGTCTCCTCAAAAAAACCCTGTAGAAAAAATATGAGGAGATATATACAATATGCCATCAAGAACTCCTTCCAAAAACCCAGTGGGAAAATAAGAAGAAACTGACATATCACAATGCCCGCATGACTATTGCCTCATTAAAAATCTTTCATAAGAAACCATCCAAGAAAAACTTATAAAGGAAAAGAGTGCAATATCAAAGATCCGAGGATCACAAACAGATTATCATTCAGGGATACACTCCCCCTGAACTTTGCAAGTCACGAAATCGTTTCATACCAATCCCATTGATGTACTTCTCAAATAAAGAACTTGGTAATGACTTTGTAAACAAATCAGCAAGATTATCACATGACTTTGTTTGCAAAATATTTATCTCCCTAGTTTCCTGTAACTCATGGGGATAAAATAACTTAGGAGAAATATGCTTTTGTAATATTACTCTTTATATAACCTGTTTGCATTTGTGTGATGCGCATTATCTTCATAGATAATGGTGGGTGATTCTAATGATCCAATCCCACTTGCACTTTCGATAAAGTTTATCATTCTGCGAAACCATGTACATTCACGTGATGCTTCAAACAAAGCAATAATTTCAGAATGATTCGTGGACGTAGCCACCAGAGTTTGTTTTGTCGACTTCCAAGAGAAGGCCGTACCTCCACTCAAGAAGACAAAACCAGTCTGTGATCTGGCATTATGGGGATCAGATAAGTATCCAGCATCACAATATCCCACCATGGTCCTATCTTGAATTTTCTGATAGAACAAACCAAGATCTTTGGTGCCTTGAAGATATCTAAAAATGTTCTTCACACCAACCCAATGCCTCTTTGTTGGTGATGCACTGAATCTAGCCAATAAATTTACTGCAAATGATATATCAGGCCTGGTGCAGTTTGCTAGATACATTAGTGCTCCAATAGCACTGAGGTAAGGAAACTCGGGTCCTAATACCTCTTCATCATCACCCTTAGGTCTAAATGGGTCTTTATCTCTATCAAGAGATCTAACAACCATTGGTGTTTTCGATGGATATGCTTTGTCCATATTAAATTTCTCAAGAATCTTTTGGATATAAGCAGACTGATGAACTAGTATTCCCGAAGGAAGATGTTCAAGTTGTAAGCCCAAACAAAATTTAGTCTTACCTAGATCTTTCATCTCAAACTCCGTCTTAAGATGATTACCTGCCTCATGTATTTCTTGTGTAGTCCCAATGATATTCAGATCATCCACATACACAGAAATAATACAAAATCTATTTTTAGATTTCTTAATAAACATACATGGGCAATCATTGTTATTTGAGTAACCCTTCTGAAGAAGGAATATACTCAGTCGGTTATACCACATTCTTCCCGACTGCTTCAAGCCATACAATGACTTCTGAAGCTTTACGCAATTGTGATTAGCCTTTGGATTCGGAAGCTTCATTCCCTCAGGAACTTTCATATAAATATCAGAATCCAGTGACCCATATAGATATGCAGTCACAACATCCATTAGTTGGATAGACAAATTCATTTTCACCGCCAGTGATATTAAATATCGGAACGTTGTTCCACTCATAACAGGAGAATATGTTTCATCATAATCGATGCCGGGTCTGTGCGTGAATCCCTGTGCTACAAGCCTCGCCTTGTATCTCACCACCTCATTGTTCTCGTTCCTCTTACGAACGAAAACCCATTTTGCTCCCACAGGGAACACATGCTGAGGAGTAGGTATTACTTCAATAAATACCCCTCTTTTTATGAGCGAGCGCAATTCATCCTCAATTGCTGCCTTCCATTTGGACCAGTCTGAGCGCTTCATGCACTCTGCCATGGACTTAGGTTCGCAATCCAAATCAAGGCCTTCTGCAATTCTAGAGGCGAAATAAATGTCGACAATTGTAGTCTTTCTATTGTATGATTCTCCTGAATCAATATAGTTAATGGATATTTCATCAATACCTTTTGATCCTTCGTGATTTCCCTCAACAATTGGATCAAGGTCTTCTGATGTCCCAACACCAAAATTTGTGTGCACACTCGTGCTGGGTTCTGGATGTCCAACATCCTTCAGGTGTCCTTCAACCCTAGGTTGAATATCAACATTTCGTAGATTTGCATTTACCTTTTGAGGATTCCTCATTCCCCTTGGACGCTTCTGCAAAGCCTTGTCCTTTGTGTCCAGATTCCTCCCCCTCTTAGGTGGCTGAGTAGATCTATGGGTCACATCTATTCTCTCTGGCACATTCATAGCGGGAACATTTGATTTTCTGACACCTTTATAATCAGTAAATGCATCTGGAAGATTATTTGCAATATTTTGCAAATTTATAATCTTCTGAACCTCCAGTTCAGACTCATTCGTACGTGGATCTAAGGACTGGATGCCTTTCACATCCCAATCTATTTCTCGGCATTCTTTGTGGTTATTCTCTCACCCTAATGCCGGGAAATTGTCCTCATCAAAAATGCAATCAGCGTACCGGGTTGTAAACAAATCCCCTGTTAGGGGTTCCAGGTACTTAATGATTAACGGAGAATTGTACCCCACATAGATCCCCATTCTTCTATGAGGGCCCATTGATGTACGCTGTGGTGGTGAGATCGGTACATATACCGCGCAACCGAATTGTCGCAGATGGGAAATACTTGGCTGGTTTCCACGTACTAACTGCAACGGGGAGACCGTATGATATGCAGTTGGTCGAATTTGTATCAATTCTGCAGCATGTAAAACTGCATGACCCCAACATGAAGCTGGAAGATTACTATTCTGCAGGAGCGGTCTTGCTATCAACTTGATCCTCTTGATAAGTGATTCCGCAAGACCATTCTGGGTATGTACATAAGGTACTGAGTGCTCCACAGAAATGCCCAAAGCTAGGCAGTAATCATTAAATGCTCGAGAACTGAATTCTGCAGCATTATCCATTCTAATGGTTTTTGTCCTATGCTCAGGATGATTTGCTCTCAATTTAATTATCTGAGCAATTAGCTTTGCAAAAGCATGGTTCCTTGTTGACAGTAGACACACATTTGACCATCTTGTTGATGCATCAATTAGGACCATGAAATATCTGAATGGTCCAGATAACGGTTGTATTGGACCACAAATATCTCCTTGAATACGTTCAAGGAAATCAAGTGGCTCATTCTTTAATTTCACATAAGATGGCCTTGTGATCAATTTCCCAGTTGCACATGCAGTGCATACAAAATCAGATGATTTTGGAAACTTTCTATCCGTTATGTTGTGTCCAACAGAACCATCAATAATTTTTCTCATCATCCCAATAGCAGGATGACCTAGGCGACCATGCCAAATCTTGAACTTATCAAGATTCTGAAAAACTATCTTGTACACCAAATGCGTCTCTGGTTTAATGTATGTATAATACAACCCAGAAGATAGAGAAGGCAGATTCTCAAGGATTTCCTTTCGAAATCCCTTTTGTTGAGTTATGAGTAGGCATTCAGCCCCACTCTCTTCATTAGTTTCCACATGAAAACCATTTTTGCGGATATCCTTAAAACTCAGCAAGGTACGAGTAGAATCTGGATACAGTAGAGCATCCTGGATTATCAATTTAGTACCTATAGGGAGTGTAATTGTAGCTTGTCCAGAACCAACAATTACCGTGTCTCGACCAGCAATTGTCATGACACTTCCATTACTCTTCTTGAGTGTCTGGAAATACTTCATCTCCCTAAGTATCGTGTTAGTAGATCCACTATCCACTAAACACATTTCCTCCTCCATTGTATTATTCCTTGAAGTTCTATAGAGTAAAAGAACAAAGTTCAGTATATAATCAAACTCATATAGAATCAATACATACATTACAAACTTATATATGTCTTGTACTTATTACAAGCCCTATGTCACACGACATAGCTAACACATTATGTCTAAGGACATAACTTATTTTACAACACATATAATATGTCTAATAACATTGTTACAATACTTAGACAAATGAGACTAAATCTGGTCTCCAAATATGTCACTAGAACCAAATTCCACTAGCATGTCATCAACATCTAGTATTGGATCTTCCACTTGCTGATTCTGCTCCTGGTTGTCCATGTTCAGAGAATCATCTCGAGAACCATCAACCGTAGGGGTACCATCTTCATTTCCAGTGAAGTGTGCTTCATACTGGTTCCCCTGAGCCTTCTTGCCCTTTCCAAGTGACTGTTGGTACAATTCCACCAAATGGTTCGAAGTGTCACACTTCTTTGCAATATGTCCTTTACAACCACACCTAAAACAACCAGTGTTGCTAGTCCTTTCATTTTTCTTGAAAGAACCTTTGCCCTTTTGGACTCCATTCTTATTCTGCTTCTCATTACACTTCCACTTTCCATTGAACGTTCTAGGTTCTTGTTGGAACCATTGAACTTTTGAGTATTCTTAGAGTTGAAGTGTGATTCAGGCAGAGGCATCGTTCCTGTTGGGCGAGCCAAATTGTTCTTCTCAAGAAGTTCATTGTGCTTCTCTGCCTGAAGCAGCGAGTAAATCAACTCAGAATACTTCTTATACTTTTGCTGACGGTATTGTTCAGCAAGTATCCTCATCGAAGGATGGAAAGTAGAAAGCGTATTTTCAATAAGATCAGCATCAGAAACTGCATTATTGCAGAATCTCAACTTGGAGTTGATCTTATGAACAACAGAATTGTATGCAGCTATAGACTTAAAGTCTTGGAATCGGACTAGCGCCCATTCCCGTTGCGCTTCAGGCAACATCACCGCCCTTTGTTGATCATACCTCTCTTTTAAGGAGTTCCAGAGTGTCAGAGGGTTCTCCTCCATCAAATACTCTGTTTTTAGGTCAGGGTGAAGATGATGTCGAATGAAGTGCAATGCTGAATACCTAGTTATGTCTGTTATGGACGAAGTCCCTTGGGCAGGTGTGGTTATGACGGAATTGAGTCCCTTGGCCGTAAAATTGATTTTGACATCCATTGCCCATGTCAAATAGTTAGAACCATCGACGACAAGTTCAGCAAATTCTTTTTTAGATATGTCAGCCATATCCTGCATGCAATAATCATGCTTATTAATTTAATCTCATAGCAAATTAATTGCGTTGTAAACAAAACAATGCATGTAAATTGATCAACATATAGAAATTGCCAAACTGCAGAACATATACGTTGACATACATTGTGCTTGTATAATACAATAATATACACTAATTACTGAACAATACAGTATAGTAATTTACACAAACTACTAAATAACAACACACAACTTTAAACTGCTAGTTAAAGAACTAAACAGAAAAGAAAAACAAAAAAAATAGTTCTGGGTCGCACACAGAGAGGCCCAAACCAACAAATTACCCACTTTCCGCTTATTTTCCCATCAGAACCAGGGGCAGCCCGTCTGGCCTTTCGGCCCACTTGGCCCGGCGCCGCTTTTCTCGCTGCGTAAAAGGGGGCGACGGTTAGGGTTTCCCCTACCGCCCCCAAATCCATTTCCAAGCGGTGCCACCCACCCCCTGTCCCTGCCGCCGCCCCGCACGAGCGTTCACCGGCGAGCCGCCGGCGATGGAGGAGCGAAGTCCTCCTCGTCCGACGAGGGGGTGTAGTCAGGGATCTCCACTCCATTCTAGACATTTGCGAGGCCGAGTGACATCGGGTTCCATGCTCCCGGACGGCGTCCAGGAGGACGGTGGACGGCGGCGACGGAGTGCCCTTAGAGGAGACGACGGCTGGCGCCACTGTCGGGCGGACCCGCGCTGCCGCTCGTGCCGGCGACGTCGGAGGCGGGCGTCCCTCCTGTGCCGAAGAGGAGAGGACCCTGTTCGCCAAAAAGAGCAGGGGAGCGGCCAAACGCCCATGGGGCGCTGCTTGCCCCTGCAACGACCGGTCCAACGCCGCCACCCGCTCCGGCAGAGGTAACCGCGCCTGTGGTGGCCATGGCGCTTCCTGGGGTCGGGATGAAGACGAGGCCATCACCCCTGGCGCTGGCGATGCGCGTCGGAGCCGGACTATAGCCGCGTGCAGGTACGTCGACGGTGATCTCCCGCTCCTGCTCCTCTGCTGGTGTTGGTGACGGCAGGCGTGTGCCAATGGAGCCAGTGGGGCATGGGCCATACCCGTGCACACGGCACCACCGTGGAGTGGAGCGAGCAACGAGTCCAGGCTCTGGCACATCCACCGGCGTGGCCAGGCGTCGGTTCACCGATGTGGCGTGGCGGCGTCGTCTAGCGGCCACGACATGGCGGCGTCGTCCATCGAAGTTCTGACGGCGGTTAATGCCAAGGCCAGAAACTACTGATGGTGCCCCCATCGATGGCGGACGAACCGGCGGCGCTACTTGGCAAGGAAGCGACGGCGCCCTTCTTCCCAGAGAAGACCAAGGAGAAGGGAGGCGAGGGACGACATCCTCACCGTTTCCGTATCTTCTCCGACGAGTTCTGTGCGTGGCCTGTCGCTCTTGCGGGAGAGACGTGCGTGATAACGTGTTAATGAACAGTAACGATGGATGTTTATTGATAGCGATGATGTACAAATATATACCCCTGAAAGGGACACGTCGCACAGACGCGACTGTTACAGGAGAAGGGAATAGAGGGACGCGTCCGTTAGATTAGGGACGTGACTTCTCGGAAAGCAAACCGGTGCCGGTTCCATAAACAGAGATTTCTTTAATTAAACTAATTAATTAAATCCTAACACACACCATCAGGGTTGCTCACATCCCTCCCTTCTTGGTCGCGAGGCTTGCCCCAAGCCTTTGCATTTGTAAACCGAGCTTGCAACACCGTCTTGTCCTCCCGCGTCGTGCCAATGCCGCATCATGACCATCTCACCAGGACCTGTTCTACCATCGCGTTGTCCTTCTTGCGCCATCGGGGTTGCAACACTTCCATGGAAACAGCTAACTCGTCAGTAGAGAGAGGAAATTCACGATGAACTTGTGTACCAGGTAGAAGGGCCTTCTGTAGCTGTGATATGCGAAAAACTGGATGAACTAACGCATGCTGTGAGAGCTACAGTTTGTAGGCTACCTCATTGACACGTTGCTTCACTAGAAATGGTGTGAAGTACTTGAAGGAAAGTTTGTGATTCGCCCGAGGTGCAACTGAAGATTGTATGCAAGGTTGTAGCTTCATGAATACTTGATCTCCGAACTCGAATGTGCATGCAAACTGTTTCTTGTCACCATGCAATTTCATGCATTGCTTGGCCCAGTTGAGATGTTGTAGCAGTTGCTACATCACTTTGCGCTCCTCGATCCAGGACTGCAGTGAAGGCATAGAACAAGCTCAAGTTCATAACCAAACATTCCTTTGAAAGGTGTCATCCCAATGGATGAACGCGGTGAAAAATTGTACCAGAATTGAGCCAAGGGTGTCGAGTTGATCCAACGTTTGGGTGCATCATGACTAAAGCAACGGGGGAAAGGAAGATGATTGGTCATACTCATACGTAATTCTGTGCCAGCATACGTGAAGAGTTCTCTCCAAACGTTACTTGTGAAGAAAAGATCATAGTCAGGTTTTGGACGGCATTCGGGCTCATCGCGTGAATATTAACCTGTAGTCGATTGTGAGGCCACCAACAGGAAGCCTGAATCCATAGTTGTTCCTGCAAGAGCTAGTCCAGGGGGCCGAATACGCTGATGGGGTTTGTCCCCTGCAAGATATTATCAAGAGGCGTCCCAAGGCGGGGAGCTGGTAAAGACTTTAAGTTCAAAAACTTATAAAAAAATGTCGATGTATCATATGATGTCTTTTTATTCCGTTTGTTTAAGAACCTGTCATTTGTTGTGTTGTATGACTTCTTCATATCCGCTCGGAGAATGCCCTTACTTGATCAATATGCGCGTGTTAGCATTGGCCATGTGGGCAAGGGACCCATGTGAGCTCGACATGTTGGTATGTACGCTATTCTACTGACTTTGGTCGGGAGTTATCGGTCGGTTCTCTGCATACTTTAAGACATGTCTGAACTCTAATTACTAGATTAGGCCGTAAGGCTGGTCACCTTCCGCCTTTGTTTTTGTTGAACAGCGAAAGGTCTATGTGCCGTGAATGCAACCCTCCGTCTAGAGAAGCAGGTCAGTTGAAATGAGAGCCTCAAGGCCCTCCCCCCGCCCGAGCGACTCGGGCGGCGGTGGCGATCTCCTTCCCCTCACCTCCTCACCACCTTCCCCCAACCTCGTCGGCGGCCAGGGACGCCGGGGCAAAGCCCCTGGCACTGGCCGACGGTGGGGTCGGTGCAGGGCGATCTCGCTGGGTGACAGAGTCGTGCGGGCATGGGGATTGGCGGCTCACGGAGACGATGTACCCATCGAGACGATGCAGTGGGGTGGCCTGTTGTACCCTCGCTACGTACCCGCGGCGATGCGGGGTCAGATTAGATATGAACCCTGTTAGGGAACGTTGTATGGGAAACAAAAAATTTCCTAAGGACACCCAAGAACTATCTATGAAGACCAACAACTACGAGAGAGGGAGTGAACCTACATATCCATGTAGATCGCTAAGCGAAAGCGTATATAACACAGTTGATGTAGTCGTACTCTTCATGATCCAATCACAATTTGATCTGATCTAGCGCTGAAAGGACGACATCTCCGCGTTCAACACACGCGCGGCTCGATGAAGTCTCCTCCATCAAGAGATGAAGGATAAGTAGATGGTATCTCAACCAGCACGACGGCGTGGTGGAGATTGTGGTGGAGCAATCCCAGCAGGGCTTTGCTAAGTGCCTCCGAAACTACAAACGAGGAAGAACGGGAGAGAGGGGAGGCCGCAGGGCATGGGGATTGTTGTGTCGAACCCTCAACCTATACTCTACTATATATAGGAGTCAAGGGGCAAGGTTATGTTGCAGCCATTGGCCCCTCCTCCAAGGAGGTCCGTCGGCTAGGGTGGAGTCCTCCCTCCACAAGGAAGGGAGGAGCCCCCCTCCTCCAAGGCACCTCCGGGGTGCCTAGTCCCTTTACGACTCTTGCCCCCAAGCCCAATTCGCCTCTAGGGGCTAGTGCCCCTGGCCTATGGTGGCTGGGGCGCCACCCCTACAACCCATGTGGGCCCACGGGGCAGGTGGACCCCCGGAACCCTTTCGGCACCCGGTACACTACTGGTAATGCCCGAAACTTTTCGAGGAGGCAAAATAAGACTTTCCATATATAAATCTTTACCTCCGGACCATTTCGGAACTCCTCATGACATGCGGGATCTCATCCGAGACTCCGAACAACATTTGGTCACCAACATACATATCCCAATACTACTCTAGCGTCAATCAAGTGTTAAGCGTGCGGACCCTACGTGTTCGAGAATCATGTGGACATGATCGAGACACCTCTCTAGTCAATGACCAATAGCGGGACCTGTATGACCATATTGGTTCCCACATATTCCACGAGGATCATTATCGATCGACCAACGATGTCAAGGATTCAGTCAGTCCCGTATGCAGTTCCCTTTGTCAAACGGTATGTTACTTGCCCGAGATTCGATCGTCGGTATCTCCATACCTAGTTCAATCTCGTTACTTGCAAGTCTCTTTGATTGTTCTGTAATACAAGTTCCTGTGACTAACACCTTAGTCACATTGCTTGCAAGCTTCTTATGATGTTGTATTACCGACTGGGCCCAAAGATACCTCTCCGTCATACGGAGTGACAAATCCGAGTCTCGATCCATGCCAACCCAACAGACACCCTCAGAGATACCTGTAGGGCATCTTTATAATCACCTAGTTATGTTGTGACGTTTGTTACACACAAGGCATTCCTCTGGTGTTAGGGAGTTGCATGATCTCATGGTCATAGGAACAGATACATTGACATGAAGAAAGCAATAGCAATAAACTTAGTCATACGATCAAATGTTATGCTTACAGTTTGGGTCATGTCCATCACATCATTCTTCTAATGATGTGATTCCATTATGAAATCACAACTCATGTCAATGGCTAGGAAACCTTAACCATCTTTGATCAACAATCTAGTCTAGTAGAGACTTACTAGGGACACTTTGTTGTCTATGTATCCACACATGTATTTGAGTTTCCAATCAATACAATTATAGCATGGGTAATAAATGATTATCTTGAACAAGAAAATATGATAATAACAAATTTATTATTGCCTCTAGGGCATATTTCTAACAGTCTCCCACTTGCACTAGGGTCAGTAATCTAGTTCACATCACCATCTGATTAACATCCAATGAGTTCTGGGGTTTGACCATGTTTTGCTTGTGAGAGAGGTTTTAGTCAATGAATCTACAACATTCAGATTCGTGCGTACTTTGCAGATCTCTATGTTATAATGTAGATGTTGTTACCATGCTCCATTTGGAGCTATTCCGAATGATTGCTCAACTATACGAATCCGGTTTGCTACCCAAAGTCATCTGGATTGGTGTCAAAGCCTACATCGACGTAACCCTTTACGACGAACTCTTTTATCACCTCCATAATCGAGAAAAATTACTTAGTCCTCTAGTTACTAAGGATATTTTTAACTGATGTCCAGTGATCCATTTCTGGATCACTCTCTTACCCCTTGTCGGACTCGTGGCAAGGCACACACCAGGTGCGGTACACAACATGGCATACTATAGAGCCTATGGCTAAGGCATACGGGACGACCTTCATCTTTTATATTTTTTCTGTCGTGGTCGAGCTTTGAGTCTTACTCAAACTCCTTTGGCTGTTCCATTTTGAACTCCTTCAAAATCTTGTCAAGGTATGTCTTGATTGAAAGTTTTATCAAGCGTCCTGATCTATCTCTATAGATCTTGATGCCCAATATTTTAAGTAGCTTTGTCTAGGTTTTCCTTTGAAAAACTCCTATTTCAAACAAACCTTTATGCTTTCCAGAAATTCTACATCATTTTTGATCAACAATATGTCAACCACATATACTTATCAGAAATTCTATAGTTCTCCCACTCCGTTTCTTGTAAATACAAGTTTCTTCATAAACTCTGTATAAACCAAAAGCTTTGATCACTCATCAAAGCGCTTATTCCAACTCCGAGATGCTTGCACCCGTCTGTAAATGGATCGTTGGAGCTCGCATGCCTTTTAGCATCCTTAGGATCGATAAAACCTTCTGGCTGTATCACATACAACCTTTCCTCAAGAACGGATAAGGAAGCGATATTTTGATATCTATCTACTAGATTTCATAATTGAAAAATACAACAACTGCTAACTTAATTCCAGCACACTTTAGCATCGCTACGGGTGAGAAAGTCTCATCGTAGTCAACTCCTTGAACTTGTCGGAACCCTCTTTGCGACAATACGAGCTTTCTAAATGGTGACTTTTACCATCATGGTATGTCTTTCTTTTAAATATCCATTTGTACTTAATAGCCTTACGACCATCAAGTAGTTCTTCCAAAGTCCACACTTCATTTTCATACATGGATCCTATCTCACATTTCATGGCCTCTAGTCATTTGTCGAAATCTAGGCCAACCATTGCTTCTTCATAGCTCGTAGGTTCATTGTTGTCCAACAACATGACCTCCAAGACAGGATTACCGTACAACTCTCATGCAGTACGTGTCCTTGTCAGCCTACAAGGTTTGGTAGTAACTTGATCTGAAGCTTCATGATCACCATCATTGACTTCCTCTTCAACTGGTGTTGGCGCCACACGAACATCTTCCCGCTCCCTGCTACTCTCTGGTTTAACTGACAGTTTAATAACCTCATCAAATTCCACTATCCTCGCACTCAATTCTTTCGAGAGAAACTCTTTCTCGAGAAATGACCCGTTCTTAGCAACAAACACTTTGCCTTCAGATCTGAGATAGGAGTTATATCCAACTATTTCCTTTGGGCATCATACGAAGACACATTTATCCGCTTTGGGTTCGAGCTTATGAGGCTGAATCCTTTTGACATAAGCATCGTAGCCCTAAACTTTAAGCAATGTCAGCTTAGGTTTCTTGCCAAACCATAGTTCATGTGGTGTCATCTCAACGGAATTATACGGTGCCTTATTTAATGTGAATGTGGTTATCTCTAATGCATAACCCCAAAACAATAGTGGAAAATCGGTAAGAGACATCATAGTACGCACCATATCCAATAAGGCATGACTACGACGTATGAACACACCATCACACTATGGTGTTCCAGGTGGCATGAATTACGAAAAAAAATTCCACATTGTCTTAAATGTATACCAAATCGTAACTCAGATATTCACCTCCACGATGACATCGTAGTCATTTTATCCTCTTGTCATGACGATCTTCCACTTCACTCTAAAATTGCTTGTACTTTTCAACATTTTAGACTTGTCATTCATCAAGTAAATATACCCGTATCTACTCAAATCATCTATGAAGTAAGAAAATAACAATATTCACTGCTGCTTCGGCACCTCATTAGACTGCATACATCAAAAATTATTATTTCCAATAAGTCACTAGCTCACTCCATCTCACTGGAAAATGGGTCGTAATCATCTTGCCCCAGAGGCATCGTTCGCATGTCTCAAACAATTCAAAATCGAATGAGTCCAAAGATCCATCAGCATGGAGTTTCTTCATGCGTTTTACCCCAATATGAACTAAGTGGCAGTGTCACAAGTAAGTGGTACTATCATTACTAACTTTACATTTTTTGGCATCAATACTATGAATGTGTGTATCACTACGATCGAGATTCAATAAACCATTCACATTGGGTGCTTGATCATAAAAGACATTATTCATGTAAACATAATTATCCACTATTCTCTAACTTACGTGAATAATCGTCTCACAATAAACAAAAAATATAATGTTCATGCTCAACACTGACACCAAATAACATTTATTTAGGTTTACCACTAATCCCGAAGGTAGATGGAGCGTGCGATGGTGATCACATTAATCTTGGAAACACTTCCAACACACATCGACACCTCACCGTTAAATAGTCTCCATTTATCCCGCTATTCTTGTTTCAAGTTACTAATATTAGCAACTGAACCGGTATCAAATACCCAGGAGCTACAACGAGCATTACTGCACTAGTAAGGCACACGTCAATAACATGTATATCAAATATACTTTTTTTTGACATTGCTAGCCTCCTTATCTGCGAAGCATCTAGGGTAGTTCTGCTCTCAATTACCGTTCCCCTCACAACAGAAGCACTCGGTCTCGGTTTTGGGTTCAGCCTTGGGTTTATTCATTGGAGCAACAACTCACTTGCCATTCTTGAAGTTTCCCTTCTTGCCCTTGTACTTCTTGAAACTAGTGGTTTTACTAACCATCAACACTTGATGCTCCTTCTTGATTTCTACCTTCGCGGTGTAAAACATTGTGAATAGCTCAAGGATCATCATATCCACCCTTGGCATGTTATAGTTCATCAGAGCTCTCCTACCTCTCAAAACTGGCACAAGCCTGAAATCCCAATTTCAGCTCATGGAACATCTCATATGCTCCATGACATCCAAAATGTGTTTAGAGCCTCAATTCAAAGCTGTAAAGCATGACACATTAAACTATCAAGTAGTCATCATAAGCGTGTATGTTAGATGTTCACAACATCCACATATGACGCTTGAGGGGGTGGCACACTGATACGTCTCCAACGTATCTATAATTTTTGATTGTTCCATGTTGTTATATTATCATTCTTGGATGTTTTACAATCAATTTATAGTCATTTTATATCATTTTTTGGTACTAACCTATTGACATAGTGCCCAGTGCCAGTTGTTGTTTTCTGCATGTTTTTTACATCGCAGGAAATCAATACCAAACGGAGTTCAAATGCAGCGCAGCTTTTTGTGGGTTTTTTTGGGCCACGAGACATCCTGTGGGCCAGGAATGCACCTCAGGGGAGCTCCGATGGGAGCACAACCCACCAGGGCGCGCATGGGGGCCCAGACACGCCCCGATGGGTTGTGCCCTCCTTGTTGCCCCCCCCGCATCGCCTCTTTCCTCTACAAATACCCCAATATTCCATAAACCCTAGGAGGGGGACGAAAATCAATTCCAGCCACCGCAGAGTCCAGAAACACAAGATCCAATCTAGACACCATCACGGAGGGGTTCATCATGTCCATTGGTGGCTCCCGATGATGCGTGAGTAGTTATTTGTAGACCTATGGGTCCGTAGTTAGTAGCTAGATGACTTCCTCTCTCTCTTGATTATCAACACAATGGTGTCTTGGAGATCCATATGATGTAAGTCTTTTTGCGGTGTGTTTATTGGGATCCGATGAACTTTGAGTTTATGATCAGATCTATGTTCTTATCCATAAAAATTATTTGAGTCTTCTTTGATCTCTTATATGCGTTATTTATTATAGCCTCGTATTTATTCTCCGGTATTTGGATTTTCTTTGGCGAACTTGATCTGTTTATCTTGCAATGGGAAGAGGTGCTTTGTGATGGGTTCGATCTTACGGTTCTTGATCTGAATGATAGAAAGGGAAACGAGACGTATGTATTGTTGCTATTAAGGGTAACAAGATGGGGTCTATTTTACATAAATAGATCTTGTCTACATCATGTCATCATTCTTATTGCATTACTCCGTTTTTCCATGCTGGATAGCGGCCGATGTGTGGAGTAATAGTAGTAGATGCAGGCAGGAGTCGGTCTACTAATCTTGGACGTGATGCGTATATAATGATCATTGCCTGGACATCGTCATGATTACTTTAAGTTCTATCAATTGTCCAACAATAATTGTTTTCCCACCATTTGCTATTTTTCTCGAGAGAAGCCACTAGTGAAACCTACGGCCCTCGGGTCTCTTTTCATCATATTTGCCTTTGCGATCTTTTTTCCTTTGCTTTTATTTTTAGATGTATTAAACCAAAAATACAAAAATACCTGCTCCAATTGATTTTTTCTGCGATCTATTTATCCTATCTACCACTTTTACCTCACGTTATTTGCCTATCTTGAGGCGCCGTACTCGAAAGGGATTGACAACCCCTTTAACACTTCCGGTTGAGAGTATTTGTTATTTGTGTGCAGATGTTGCTTATGTGGTGTGAGGAGATTCTCCTACTGGTTCGATAACCTTGGTCTCATCACTGAGGGAAATACCTACCGATGCTATACTGCATTATCCCTTCCTCTTCGGGGAAATACCTACGTAGTTCTAGCAGACATCAAAAGGAATTTCTGGCGCCGTTGCCGGGGAAGATCAAGTCAATATAGTCTCCCGCCAACGTGCCGATTTCTGGCACCGTTGCCGGGGAGGATATTCAACATCAACCAGGTTCCTAATCACAAATCTCATATCCTCACAATTTACGTTATTTCCCATTTGCCTCTCGTTTTCCTCTCCCCCACTTCACGAAAATTTACCGTTTTATTCGCCCTCTTTTTCGTTCACCGTTTTCTCGTCAGATCTGTTTTTGTGTGCAATCTTGTCTACCACTTTTTGTCGTTATGGATAGCTCTTCCTCTATTGCGTACACCCCCGAGAACGATATTCTTAACTTAAAACAAATGGGAGGGGAGAACTTAAAAGATGCTTGGTATAGGATTTGCAATGCTCATAATAGATCTATCCGTAAGCAATCTACCGTTGTTCTTCTTCGTTGTTTTTATGTGGGCATCACCACTTGGTATAGATTCGTCCTTGATACGATTACCGGTGGAAACTTCTTGATGTGTCCTTCTCTTGATTCTTTTAATGATTTGGGAAATTTAGTGGGTTCACCCGCTCTCATGATCAATGAAACAATCGTTACCCTTGAGCATGTTATGGAAAGACTAGGTGCTATTGAAAAGAAAATGCTTACCGAGGAACATACTGAAAACATGGATAGAAAAATGCAAAGCTATGCTACTTAAATTGGGTTAAAAGCGGGAGATGTTTTCAAATTGTTAAAAGAAAAGAATACTATAATTTATGAAAGAATCAAAGAAAGCCCGTGTAGGATTGATGAACTGGAAGAAACTTTTTCTAATCTAGGTACGGCCTTTTCTTCCGCTAAAACTCCCGTAAAAATTAGTAAGACTACTCAAGCCACTAAAATCAAGGGTGCAACTTCTAGCAATGATAAAGGAGATCTTAAGATGATTAGCATCCATTCCAATTTTATTGAAGTCATAAGAGATCCTTTTTGCAAAAATAAGTTTTCCAATATCGTGCCTAGAAGTTTTATCGTTGAGAAGTTATATGCAAAGTCCTTGGAAAATCCTAAGTGTTCGAGCAAAGAATTGAAGGACAAAGATTACCGAGGACAACACTTAGATCCTACGTGTTATGCCTAGCTAGGGGCGTAAAATGATAGAGCTTGTTGGGAGGCAACCCAACTTGTATATTTTTTCTTTTTGGTTTTCTTGATGTTTTAAGTAAAATAAACAATTATACTCTTGTTAGATGTGTTTGTGTGGTTTAAATTAGTGTTGGTGCCAAGCAAGGCCTTTGGGATGATTTGGGTGAAAGTTGATTTGATCTTGTTGAAAAACAGAAACTTTTGCGCTGACGAAATTATTTTTCATTTTTAACATAAGAAATATTTTGAGTTGATTAATTTTTCAGAATATTAATAAACAAATTATTCACATGTTCCTAATTTTTAAGAATTTTTGGAGTTACAGAAGTATTCGAAGTAGTCAGATTGCTACAGACTGTTCTATTTTTCATAGATTCTATTTTCTTTGCGTTGTGTACTTGTTTTGATGATTATATGGTTTTCTTTGATGAGTTTTTTCCATATAAAAATTGGAATACAGTATATATAATGCAAAAATAAAATATGAATAGGTCTGCAACAGTACTTATAGTAGTGGTTTGCTTTCTTATACTAACAGATCTCACGAAGGTTTTGTTGAGTTTTGTGTGATTGAAGTTTTCATGTTTTGGGTGATCTTCCAATGGATGAAGGAATACACATTAGGAAAAGGCTAAACTTGGGTATACCTAAGGCACCCAAGATAATATTCAAGAAGTAGCAAGCAACTAAGCTTGGGATGCCCCCTAGTGGCATCCCCTCGTTCTTATAACAACCATCGGTATTTTACTTGAAACTCTATTTTTATTCGTCACATATTATGTGTTTTCTTGGAGCGTCTTGTATGATATGAGTCTTTTCTTGTTTTGCTTTGTGTTTGAAGTCTTGAATCCTTTCTGGACACACCTTTTTGAGAGAGCCAAAATTTATGCTATGCTTGCTCCTATGCTTCACTTAAATTTTTAGAGCCATGGATTTGCTCTAGTACTTCACTTGTATCTTTTTGAGCACGGTGTGCTTTGTTATTTTTGAAGAAATGCTCTCATGCTTCACTTAAATTTATTTGGGAGTTAGTAATTTTTTTAATAAATTCTCTCTTTCTTCACTTAGATTATTTGAGGGAAATAAAAATTATTCTCATGTTCTTCACTTAAATTTGTTTGAGCTTATCAAAAGCAACATACGAAAATAGTCCCAAAGTGATAGATATCCAAGGAGGATATAATAAAAACTTTCTTGAAGATCATTGGACAACATAAAATTGATTCTTAGTAATGGTTTTGAGATATGACGTATGATATGTGAGTCATGCGATGAGTAATTGTGTTTTAGTAAAAATATTGATGTCAAGGTTTGTGATTCCCTATGCAAGCACGAAAGTCAATAGTTATGCAATGAAAGTTATATCATACTTGAGGTGTATTATTCGGTGTTACTTATGCTTAATTCTTGGGTACGAGATTTTTCGTTTCTTGGTTGTTCGATTCTCAATCTTTTTGCTAGCCTTCATTTTTCACTAAGTATGATCACTACTTGTGCATCCAAAACCCTTTAAACCACTTTTGCCATATGAGTCCACTATACCTACCTATATGCGGTATTTCCATGCCGTTCTAAGCAAATTTGCATGTGCCATCTCTAATTTTCAAAATAAATTTCTCTTTTGTGTGCTTTACCGCTCGCGAGGCGGTGAGGGGTGGCCAATATTTTCCATGTTAGATGTGTTATTCTCACGATGAGTGTTTATTCACTTGTCATTGCACGAGAGTACGTCAAAGGTATTAGGGATGCCCAGTCCCGAAATGAAAAAAATGAATTTACTTTTTGTTGTCAGATAATAACTTCCTTGGAAAGTGTTGGTATGGAGGGCACCCGTGGATAGGGACAAGGCATGGAAAGTGAAAGTAATAGTGGAAAAGGAATAAACTTTATTTTCTGTTTGGGAACCGCCTATGATGTATCTAGCATGGAAAGAGTTGGGAGCTCTAAGTTGTTTTCGTTGGTGGGAAAAGTATGCCTCCCAAAATGTTTTTGTCTCTCAATTTTTTCTTTGAGCTCTGGCACCTCTACAAATCCCTACTTCCCTCTGCGAAGGGCCTTTCTTTTACTTATGCAATTTTTATTTTGAATTTGAGTCTCCATCTTCTCTCATAAAGCACCAACTAAGGGACACTATGATCGTATTTGAGCATTGGGTGTAGCTAATATTCGAGTGTGTTTCATGAATGGATCAATGATTGAGCATAATGGCCTAGGGATAACTTGCTTTAGTGTTGATATTTTGAAAGACATGGTTGCTTGTTGGTATGCTTGAGTATTAAAGTCTTCATGTCAAAACTAGACTATTGCTTTGAACCATATAAAAGTCCAAATGTCCATGCTATAAAGAAAAGAAATGCGATGAACATGTTAGGTAACATTCCACATCAAAAATTCTGTTTTTATCATTTACCTACTCGAGGACGAGCAAGAATTAAGCTTGGGGATGCTGATACGTCTCCAACGTATCTATAATTGTCGATTGTTCCATGTTGTTATATTATCATTCTTGGATGTTTTACAATCATTTTATATTATTTTTTGGTACTAAATATTGGCATAGTGCCAGTGTCAGTTGCTATTTTCTGCATGTTTTTACATCACACAAAAGCAATACCAAACGAAGTCCAAACGCAGCGAAACTTTTTGTGGATTTTTTTGGGCCAGAAGACATCCAGTGAGCCAGGAACACACCTGAGGGATTCATCATGTCCATTGGTGCCTCTCTGATGATGCGTGTGTAGTTCTTTGTAGACCTACGGGTCCGTAGTTAGTAGCTAGAAGGCATCCTCTCTCTCTCTTGATTATCAACACAATGGTCTCTTGGAGATCCATATGATGTAAGTCTTTTTGCGGTGTGTTTGTTGGGATCCGATGAACTTTGAGTTTATGATCAGATCTATGTTTTTATCCTTTAAAGTTATTTGAGTCTTCTTTGATCTCTTATATGCGTGATTGATTATAGCCTCGTATTTATTCTCCGATATTTTGATTTTGTTTGGCCAACTTGATCTATTTATCTTGCAATGGGAAGAGGTGCTTTGTGATGGGTTCGATCTTACGGTGCTTGATCCCAGTGACAGAAAAGGAAACGACACGTATGTATCGTTGCTATTAAGGATAACAAGATGGGGTCTATTTCTACATAGATAGATCTTGTCTACATCATTTCATCGTTCTTATTGCATTACTCCATTTTTCCATGAACTTAATACACTAGATGCATGCTGGATAGCGGCCGATGTGTGGAGTAATAGTAGTAGATGCAGGCAGGAGTCGGTCTACTAATCTTGGACGTGATGCCTATATAATGAGCATTGCATGGATAATGTCATGATTATTTGAAGTTCTATCAAATTCCCAACAGTAATTGTTTTCCCACCGTTTGCTATTTTTCTCGAGTGAAGCTACTAGTGAAACCTACGGCCTGTGGGTCTCTTTTCATCATATTTGCCTTTGCGATCTATTTTCTTTTGCTTTTATTTTCAGATCGATTAAACCAAAAATACAAAAATACCTTGCTGCAATTTATTTTTTCCACGATATTTTTATCCTATCTACCACTTTTACCTCACTTATTTGCCTATCTTTAGGCGCCGTACCCGAAAGGGATTGACAACCCCTTTAACACGTGGGTTGCGAGTATTTGTTATTTGTGTGCAGGTGCTGTTTACGTGGTGTGAGGAGGTTCTCCTACTGGTTCGACAACCTTGGTCTCATCACTGTGGTAAATACCTACCGTCGCTATACCGCATCATCCTTTCTTCTTTGGGGAAATAAAGACGTAGTTCTAACAGACATCACACACTGAGTGGTGCATAAAGGACATAAGCCTTCTATGCAGCAATGAGGACAATCCTCAGTTTACAGACCCAGTCCGCATAATTTCTACTATTATCTTTCAACTTAGTTTTCTCTAGGAACGTATCAAAAATACATGGGAGCTACAACGCGAGCTATTGTTATACGACATACTTTTCAAAAACAACTTAGACTATGTTCATGGTAATGAGAATCATATTACTTAAGAACTCCCACTCGAATCAATATCCCTCAGGTTGTTTGAGTGTAACATCATCCAAATCCACTGACCCAAGTCCGATCATCACGTGAGATGAGGTGGTTTCAATGGTGAACATCTCCATGTTTATCAGATCTACTATACGACTCATATTCGAGCTTTCGGTCTCCTGTGTTCCGAGGCCATGTTTGTACATGCTAGGCTCGTCAAGTTTAACCTAAGTGTTGGGCATGTGCAAAACTGCAACACCCTCAAAATTTTAATTTGTGATTTTCTATTTTACTTAATTTTTAAAGGGAGTTCCCAAAATTTTGGTAAAAACATCTTTTGAAATCTTCTTGAAAATCCTATCTTGAGCAAAAAAATAAATTCTTTTGAGTTCTCCTTGGCAGCAAGTTCTGGTTTGGCAAGGGCCTTGCATAATTTACTTCTTGACAAGGTTTTTCATTTGAAGAATCCCTCTATCCTTCTTTTAAAAATCCCCAAATAGTTTGTGCCCCAATTTTTGTTGCTAACTGAGGTTTACCCTAAAATTCTCCCCTCTTCCTCTTTCATTGATTTCTTGCCTATGACTCCCCTCTATCACGAGGGCATCTTTAAAAATCATATTCTCAAAGTTTTGGGGTGGTTTAATTTTTTTATTCCTATTTTAAAATGACCCAAAGCAACTTCTGTAATATGTTTTGACCCCCAAATTTACAAAGGAACTTATAGTTCCCTTTGGTTTCTGACCCCAAGCTTCCTATCCATTGTAGCCCTAGGTACCCTCAACCTATTGCAGCAAAAACCTTCTCATTGCGAGCTTAAAATTTTCAAATTTTGTTTGACCAAAGTTTAGACCAGATTTTCTATTTTTGTTAAAACCCCACCTCAACCATTTTCAAAAATTCTGAAAAATTGCAGACACCTTCTAGAGTCGAAGAGAGACCTCCCCAAAAAATCCTAACTAATTTTTACTCGTGCCTAAATCATTTCGTCGAGGAGGTGGTGGGCACTGCTCCCTGGAGGACGAATGACAAAATCAATCTCGCCAGTGCCTACTGTGGCGGCTTGCGCACTATGCCTCCTCCTTATCCACGGCGCCGCACGATCTCTTGGCCGGTTGTGGTCATCGGGGATGAGCTGGCCCGTGCATCATCGGTCCTGGTAGCAGCACCAGCGACGCCTGCGTTGGCCGTTACAGCTCCTCACATCATCGAGGAGGTGGTGGGCACTGCTCCGTGGAGGACGAACGACAACATCAATCTCGCCAGTGCCTGATGTGGCGGCTTGTGCACTATGCCTCCTCCTTATCCACGATGCCACACGATCTCTTGGCCGGTTGTGGTCATCGGTGATGAGCTAGCCCGTGCATCATCGGTCCTGGCAGCAGCACCAGCCACGCCTGCGTTGGCCGTTAGAGCTCCTCACGTCGTGTGGCACTGCCCAAACGACCAGAGAGCCCTGCATGTCCGTCCCCCACCCTTCGCATGCTATTGAACCATCACTACGTCCTGGACAGCGCAGAGCACGCTCACTGCAGCCACCACGCCCATGAGGTCCCACTCCGTCGAGCGATGACCTCAACACCTAATTGCTCAGGATTAGTGGTGAATGAAACCCCCAAAGACCGATGTAGCTAGCCCAACCTCCGTAATCACCTGCAGAACCACTTGCTCGCCCTAATCGACACCGGAATCAACCCCATCACGACACCCCTCTCGTCCGCCTATAAGTAGAGGCACCGAGTCCTTCTGAAGCCATCTCCTCCACTCTACCTCGCCAAAGCCTCACAAAAAACCACTCAGAGGGCCTTGGGAGGGTCATCTTCCTCACCTCCGGCCGCCCCGATCAGCTTCGGGATCTGGCTAAATTCGCTCAGGTGAGCATGTCCCCGCGGCCCAAATTTAGCTAGTGAACTCCTTGAGCATCCGATCATCTAATCCGCACATGAATTCGCCGTTCGAAGGCTTCTCCGACGAGATCGAACATCACACAAAAGCGTCGCCCGCCGGAATTGGAAGTACCATCGATGTGGTGCTCGTCGACGACTTCCTCCACCTCCCACAATTGCGGAATCATGCAGTGAGTGCATCTGTCCCCTCTTCCCCCTCTCGTTCGCAGCAGAGCGCCGCCGACGAGGTATTTTCAAACCTGACAGTGGTGGCCCACTGTCATGGTTCTGTCTATTTACGAACTATTTTGTAAGGCGTATTTTGCGAGAGTGCGCTTTCTCCCCTGGCACGGACATTTTTATCAAAGCATTTTCTTCTTTTTCAGTCAGCCCCTGGATTACTTTCTGTTTATTATAGATTGACCCCTGAACTTCATTCCTTCGTAAATTTTAAACCACAAGGACTTTTGAGTTGATTCTTTTTGCAAAAAAAATTATTTTGCAGTCTAGTTTTTTTATATTTATTCAAAAATACTTTGGGGCATTATTTGGACATTTGGCATTTACGTAGAATGTGATGTGTGTGACATAGATGCCGAAGGAGGAGACGCTGCAGTCAACTTCACCGAGCTGGACCCCGACTTTGTCGACCCTAGCAAGCATGTTTAATCATTTGATGTGATGTTTGCTGATAGGATTGTTTGATAAACTGCTGCATAAGAACACTTGCATGTTATATGACATGATTTCATGCATGACAAATATGACCAACAATGTGATAATGAGAGGCCGTGGGCATCTTAGTCACGTGGGACATGATAGCTTGTGGCCTGATCATGCCGGATGCATGACACCATATGGATAAATTTAACAACTCCGGTGTCGGCATAGATCAATTCTTGTCAGTGCATCACCTTAGTTTTCGTGCTACCACACGTTTTTCCGGAAGGAAATACAGTGTACTAGGTCGTAAACCCATTATCACGTACACACCAAGTAGAGGGGCCAGGATGAAGGTTCCATGGCCCTGGAATTATGCGAGTCATCCGGTCACGGGCATGGGTATTTCTGGTTTGGGACCGAGAGGGGGGCACCCCCTTGTAGCATGCGATGGAAATTTGATCCCATCCTAATTGAGTATGTTGGCCTCCCCATCTTATTGTTTTTCCCCTGGAAGCGTGATCTGGGTGATTCCGGGCCTCGTTGAGTAAAAAATGGGTGTGTGCTGGTTTTGAGTGTTTACCTCTAAAATACCATACGCGAGATTAGTCCTAGTGACTATAGGAAACCGGTGGTTGTGGGTAAATAGTACACCCTCCACAGAGCCAAAACTATTCGAGTAGTCGTGTCCACGGTCAAGGATGACTGGTTGACAGGTCAAGTGTCGGTCTTTGTGTCGGTCTCTCGAGAACAAGTTTTTGTTTATGAAAGTGCTTATTATTGACATATGACTGTGATGTTGGAACTAACTTCATGAGACTTGGTTGTATTGAATATCCTGAATGTTGGTTGTACCACCCGGATATTCATTTACTTTTATGCCCTTTTAGTGGTGTCGCTAAGACGCCCGACTCAGGCGAGCATTTACCTTTATACCCTTCCTATGGTGTCGCTAAGACGCCCGACTGAGGCAAGCATTTACTTTATTATGCCCTTTCCGTGGTGTCGCATAGACGCCCGACTATGGCTTGTTAATTTGTTATTAAGCCCTGTATGCGGTGTCGCTCAGACGCCCGACGCTGGCCTTCTATTTTTACTTGTTAACCTTTTGAGGCGGCGCTTCAGACACCCGATCGGTGCCTTTTACTTTCTTGGATATTTTGAGAGGCTACCTCCCGACTTATCTGTTCTAACATAACTTGTGTTAAATTTTCTACCATAACTCATCGAGATCATTAACCTTGCCTATGAAACTGTTGCATTCATCTTATCTTTTGTGCAAACTGTCATGCGAGTACTTTCCAAGTACTCACTGGCTTGTTGATGTGGCCACATATGAATGAAGGAGACCTCATGGATGAAGAGTACGATAGCGAGTCCGATGCCTAGAGGAGTCCTAGTCATTTTTGCAATCTTGGATTCTGTCATTGTATTATTTCACCGCTTCCAACATCATGATTAAATCGTCAAGCCTCACTTTGACGCTTGGCATGTAGTAGTACTTAAGCTGTGTCACATCACTCCGATGTGACATGCCTACATATTTATGTGAGCAGTAGAGCTACCCCATGACACTGTGATATATCCACCCTTATCCTAAATATGGGTGTGTTGTAATGAACTTTTGAGCGGGCTTTGCTTTGCCTGGTTTAATATCAAGTACTACCGGTTTTCTATATCAAGTTGGTCTATCAGTGTGAATGATTTTTCTACACTGATGACATTCATGGCTGATTTCCGATAATTATTTTATTTGGAAACCGGTCCTGACAACCTTGGTATCAGAGCCAGGCTGCTGTAGGAAACCACTAGGTGCGATCGCTAATCGGATTAACTAATTTAGTTTAGTTTGAGTGTTCTACATACTGTAGAGATTTCTCTCTTAGTCAACATATGTTTATGTTATGACTATCTGAAAAAAATTCCTACTGTGTAGATGGCTGGCAACGGTTGTCCGTTGCAGGTTTTCGCCAACGAGCGAGCGGGCTTTTCGCGACTCGTCTCCATCATTGTGAGTATCGCAATTGGACCAACAACTCACACCGAGTACACGTTCTATCACCACAGGATCAGTGACACTCTGACTATGCATCAGTTCTCGGTGCAGTTCGTTGGTGGGCACATCGAGACCCACCGTCTTTGCTTCGTCGGGAGAGCCATGCCTATGGAAATGCAGGCTATGCAGATGGCTTCCAGGGAGGCAATTGCCCGTATCCGGGACACCCTTCCAGTGATGAAGACTCGTCCTTATCACTACCTCCCGTGCCATGCTCCGTACACTAGTCACTACGCTTTTGCCTTCCCTAGAGGAGAGGATGACGAGTCCATTGGATGCTCGTGCAGTATCTCATGGCCCTGGAGTCAGCCTTCGATAGCTTAGTGGATGATTTGGTGGCTGCTTGTAGGGAGGCTGCTCACGCACGCCCTCCTAATAGGAATGCGCTTCTCCGTCCCACACCACCCTGGTCAGGCCCTTCCTCCCCTGCTTCGTGCACACCGTCAGTCTAGCCAGTTAGCCGCCAACTGCCTTCGCTTGAGGAGTTCAATCAAGTTATTGCTCCTACCACTATTAGAGCTTCTCCACCTGCTAGCCCCGTGCATGCTTCGCCGCCTCGCGCCGTCCACCTAGAGCCTGTGCTGGAGGAGGTTGAGCCCCTCAGCACCTCGTATGGGACTTACATGGGACAGCCGATCCAGGTCCCCTCCACCTCCACCTAGGAGTGGTGTAGCAGTGCGTCAGGACGCTTGTATGATATGTATGATTGTGTGCTCGTAGGCCGAAGAGAAGTAGTCGTGTTGCATCATGTAGGATCAGGAGAAGTGCATTAGCTAAATAACATGTCACATATGTATGAGCATAACCTGAGTGGTGTATTATATAATTATGATTGTTGTATTATATGTAACCGCAGTCCTTCTCCGAACACGACAAATGTTTTATGAAAAATATTTGGTGTTTCTCTTGGCCCGCAAAAACATTTATTTCACCTTATACTCGGATTTTCTCATTTGGTTTTTGCAACATTGCCCTATTGTTATGAAATGCATCATCCCTGGACTCGCTCCATGCCGAGTCCACCGAAAGAGAATCATTTCACTGAGACAGGCAACAAGTTTACTCAAGGGCATTCAATTCAGCAAGATAGTGACTCAGTGTTCTCGCAAGTTTGTCGCCTGAACGAGCAAAGCCAACAACAACACCAAGAAATGATGAATCAACTTTTGAATATGGAGAATCATTGTGGACCTCCCCAACAACACTCCCGATTGGCTGAATTACAAAAGACTCGTCCACCGGTTTTCTCACACACCGATAAGCCAATCGAAGCCGATGACTGGTTGCGTGATATTGAAAGGAAGCTAATTATTGCCCAGTGCCCTGACTATGAGAAGGTGTTAAACGTACCTCATTACTTGACTCGGGCAGGAGCCTCGTGGTGGAAAAAATTCCTGCGTGTACACCCAAACGAGAACAACATCACCTGGGCCGAATATAAGGAAAGCTTCCGTGGGGCACACATCCCGAACAACGTCATAAAAATCAAGAAGAGGGAATTCGAAGGCCTTAAACAACAGAGCTCAACTATAATGGAATACGTGGATCAGTTCAACCAACCGTCTCTCTATGCTGGTGATGAACATAAAACTGAAGAAAAGAAAATGGAAAAGTTCCTAGATGGACTCACCCCCGCTTGGAAGTGTGAACTGGTTGTTCACACATTCCCAGATTTCAAGACACTCATGGACAAATCCATTATGCTTGAAACCGAGCGTCACATCATGGGTGACATTCTCAAATGTCGTCATAATAACTCAGCGCAATCCCACAACAACAAGCAGAAGACTGAGACCCCAAAGAATTGAATGCCCCGCGCTCCAACACCAACCAACAACCCAAGCACCCACTTCTATGCCACGAACAAGGATTTCACTCCCCACGCAAGCAACAACTGTTACGCTTGCGGAGAAGCATGACACTCTGCAAGACAGCCAGGCAATGTTGCGCAAAAGCCAAACAACCCAAATAACAACTCAGCACCAAGGCACAACAATTTGAACCCCAACAATAACCACAGGAAAGGTCACGCGAATCATGTGTCCAAGGAAGATGCTATGAACGCACCAGATATAGTACTCGGTAAGTTCCGTGTCAACAAAATTACTGTCATGATTTTGTTTGATTTTGGAGCTTCCATTCGTTCATTTCGGAAACATTTGCCTTGAAATACAATTTTTCGGTCCTTCCCATGGAAAATTCAATGACCAACAAGTTCCTGAGAGTACAACAAGTTACTCAAAGTTGCTGCAAGGATGTTACTATTCAAATCAAAGGTTTAAAATTCTGGGCAAATCTAATTGTGATAGAGATCAATAATATCGATATTATTTTGGGAATGGATTGGTTGAATGCGAACAAATGATTCATTGACTGTTTCAACCAGACTATGACATTCACCAATCATTAGGAAGAAAGGGTAAGACTTGCAGCCTTGGATAGACCCACACCACCTCAAGCCCGGTTGAATAAAGTGGACATATCTGAGTTGAAGGAGGTTCCGGTAGTGTGTGAATTTCTGGATGTGTTTCCAGAAGAATTGCCAGGTATGCCACCAGACCAAGAGATAGAGTTCGTCATTGAACTTGCACCCGGTATAACCCCAATTTACAAGAAGCTTTATCATATGGCACCTACCGAATTGGTTGAGTTTAAGAAACAAATAAAAGAACTATTGGACAAAGGGTATATGAGGCCCAGCTACTCACCATGGGGATCACCAGTACTATTTGCCAAAAAGAGAGACGGGACACTGAGGCTATGCGCCAAATATCGAGCTCTCAACATGGCCACCATCAATAACAAGTATCCATTGCGTGGGATAAATGATTTATTTGACCAACTAGCACAAGCAATGGTTTTCTGGAAGATTGATTTACGGTCGGGGTATCATTAGCTAAAGATACGCCCGAAAGATATTCCCAAGAATTTTTTTTACTTCTCGATACGGACTATACGAGTTTACAGTAATGTCATTCGGACTAACGAACGCACCGACATATTTTGTGCATCTGATGAACAGGTTCTTCATGAAGTACATGGGAAAGTTCATCGGGGTTTTCATCGACGATACGCTGGTCTACTCCAAGACATCAGAAGAGCACACACAACACCTAAGGATTATATTAGGTGAGCTGCGTAAAAATTAGTTATACGCCAAATTCAGAAAATGTGAATTTTGGCTAAAAGAAGTTGAATTTTTTGGGCACGTACTCACTCAAGGAGGCATTGTCGTGGATCCAAAAAGGTTAAAGCCGTAAATGGATGGCAACAACCAGAAAACATAACAGACGTATGGAGTTTCCTCGGAATGTCTGGATACCACCAAAGATTTATTGAAGGTTTCTCCACAATTGCCAAACCAATGACCCAGTTGCTCAAGAAGAATAAAAAGTTTGACTGGACTGAAGCATGCAAAAATAGTTTCCAAGAATTGAAGAAGAGATTGACCACCGCACTGGTATTGATCATTCCCGATCTGCACAAAGATTTTGACGTATACTATGACGCTTCAAGGAAAGGCCTCAGGTGTGTACTCATGCATGAATGAAAAATCGTGGATTATGACTCAAGACAACTACGACGACATGAAGAAAACTATCCCACTCATGATTTGGAGTTAGCCACCGTAATACAGGCTCTCAAGGAATGGATGCATTTCCTACTTGGAAATCGCTCTGAGATATACACGGACCACAAGTGGCTCAAGTATATCTTCACTTAGCTAGATATAAACTCGCGGCATCGCCGGTGGTTAGAGTTGATCAAGGACTATGATGTGGGAATTCATTATCACCCTGACAAGACAAACATGGTAGCTGATGCTCTCAGCGAGAACCCAAGCCCAGACAACAGCCCTACACATAATCTAAGACATGAGTTTATCCAAGAGTTTGCCAAACTCAACATGCTCCTCATCCCTGAAGGCACCATTGCACACTTCAAGATACATCCCACATTGGACGAGCAAATCAAGGAAGCTCAGAACGGGCATCCCAGTATTGAGGCAATAAAAAGGAAGGTGAGTCTCGGCAGAGCCGAGAGTTTAATATGGATGAGCAAGGGATAGTACGGTACAACGAAATATTATGTGTACCTGACCAAGAGAAACTCAAGGTGAATATTATAGAAGAAGCCCACACCATGCCATACTCGATCCATCCGGGAGGCACAAAAATGTACAAGGACATCCACACAAAATATTGGTGGCACCGAATGAAGAGAGATATCGCATCTTTTATGGCACGCTGTGATTCTAGTCAACGAATCAAGGCCGAGCACCAGAAACCTTCCGGCCTTCTACAACCTATGGAAGTACCCGAGTGGAAGTGGTATTAAATCGGCATGGATTTTTTTTCCGGGCTACCCCGATCCCGACATGGGAACAACCCTATATGGGTTATCACAGATTTACTCACCAAGGTGTCCCATTTCATTCAATTGAAGACCACCTACTCCACATAGAAGCTGGCCACGTTGTACCTCGCTCATAGTGTTTGCTTACACGAGATTCTGAAGACCATAGTATCCGACAGAGGCACTCAGTTTACCTCAAGATTTTAGGATTACTTACAACAAGCCTTGGGAATGCAGTCAGTGTTCAGTATGGCATATCACCCTAGAGAGGAGTACAGACAGAATGTGTGAACCAAATTATGGAAATGCTCACGACTTGTGTACTAACCTACGGAAGCAGTTGGGAGGACAGTTTTCCATATGACAAATTTTCCTACAACAACAGCTACCAGGCAAGTCTACAATTGTCGCCTTTTGAAGCATTGTACGGACGAAGGTGTCGTACACCACTAAATTGGTCAGAGAACAGGGATAGCTATATCTTCGGCCGATAGATGCTCCAGGAGGCCGAGGACAAAGTGAAATTCATGAGGGACAAACTCAAGACAACTCAAAGCCGTTGAAAGAGCTATTATGATCGCAGGCATCGTGACGTCAGTTTTGAGCCAAACAATTATGTGTACCTTAGAGTATCACCAAGAAGAGGTTTGCAAAGGTTCAAGGTCAAGGGCAAGCTGACACCTCGCTTCATCGGACCATCCCGAATAATCACACGGAGAGGCAAGGTTGCCTACCAGCTAGACCTACCCGCAGAGTTGTCAAACGTGCATGACATCTTTCAGATATCTTAGTTAAGGAAATGTGCGAGCGATCCAAACAAACAAATATCGCACAATAGCATAGATGTGCAACCTGACCTCACTTACCGTGAACACCCCGTAAAAATACTAGATGAAGCAGAAAGGAGGACACGTTAGAAGGTCACCAAGTTATTCAGGGTACAGTGGAGTAACCACTCACAAGATGAACCCACATGGGAAAGGGAAGAGTTTCTGCACAAAGAGCAATCACACTTGCTTGAAGAATGGCTAAAATCTTGGGGATGAGATTTTTCTTAAGGGGGTAGGTGTTGTAACAACCTCAAAATTTTAATTTGTGATTTTCTAATGTTACTTATTTTTTGAAGAGAATTTCCACAATCTTAATAAAAACTTCTTTTGGAATCATCTTGAAAATCCTATCTTGAGCAAAAAAAGTCTTTTGAGTTCTCCTTGGCAACAAATTCTATTTTGGCAAGGGCCTTGCATAATTTCCTTCTTGACAAAGTTTTTCATTTGAAGAATCCGTCTATCCTTCTTTTAAAAATCCCTATATAGTTTGTGCCATAGTTTTTTTTGCTAACTAAGGTTTACCCTGAATTCTTCCCTCTTCATCTTTCACTAATTTCTTGCCTATAGCTCCCCTCTATCACCACAACATCTTTAAAAATCAGATTCTCGAAGTTTTGGGGTGGTTTAACAATTTTCCCTATTTTAAAATGACCCAAAGAAGTTTCTGTAATAAGTTATGACCCCCAAAAATTTACAAAGGAACTTATAGTTCCCTTTGGTTTCTGACCCCAAGCCCCCTATCCATTGTAATCTTAGGTACCCTCAACTTACTGCACCAAGAACCTTCTGGTTGCGAGCTCAAATTTTTCAAATTTTGTTTGACCAACGTTTGCACCAGATTTGCTATTTTTGTTAAAAACCCACCTCAACCATTTTCAAATTTTTTGAAAAATTGGAGATAACTTCTAGAGTCAAAGAGAGACCTCCCCAAAAAAATTCAGACCCTAACTATTTTTTCCTCGTGTTTGAATCATTTCATCAAGCACATGGTTGGCACTGCTCCGTGGAGGACGAATGACAGCGTCAATCTCGCCACTACCTGCTCTGGCAGCTGATGTCTACGCACGCTTCTATTCTTGTAGACTATGTTGGGCCTCCGAGCGCAGAGGTTTGTAGGACAACAGCGATTTCCCTCAAGTGGATGACCTAAGGTTTATCGAACTCAGAGAAGTAGAGGTTGAAGATGGTCTCTCTCAAGCAACCCTGCAATTAAGATACAAGAAGTCACTTGTGTCCCCAACACACATAATACAATGGTAAATTGTATAGGTGCACTAGTTCGGCGAAGAGATGGTAAAATATGGGTGATAGGTGTCACAAAGCAAGGTAATATAAATCTGTAATAAAATGGCAGCAAGGTAGCAAGTGACAAAAGTGAGCATAAACGGTATAGCAATGGTGAGAAACAAGGCCTAGGCTTCATACTTTCACTAGTGGCAACTCCCATCAACATTAAAATAGTCTATTCGCATGATATTTCCACTAAAACATGCAATGGAGACGTACCCGGAGGTCATTCCTTTGTGACCAAGAGAGGACGAGAATTATGGAGGGCTACAAAAGCACACCTCAGAGTTTGTAGTTCTCATCTATGGATTTCCCAATGTCACCGCGGCCATCCAAAGAGAGTACCGCAATAACCACAACATATCTCAAGGATAGTCAAAGAAATGCACCAAGAGACTCTCAGTCTTTAATCAATTCACAAAAGAGGAAATCACTCATGAAAATATTCTTCTAATCCATGTCCAATAGACCGCTGTCACCATGGTCTCCGGGATTATACTAGATAAGATCAAGTGAGTACATCAATCCAATACACAGAAGAACGGGAAACATCATGGGATCAACCTAGATGAACATAGCCTATGATCACAATCAAGATCACATCATCGGAGAAAGAATTAACCACATAGCTACTGTAGAAGACCTCAACCCCGAGGAGGAACTACTCCCGCTTCATGGAGGGAGGAAGTAACGTCGATGGAGATGAATCCGGCGGTACTTCCCCGTCCCTGCAGGGTGCCGTCACAGGAATTATGGTCCCCCGAGACTTGTTGGCGATGGCGGCGGAGATCGGAATTGCTTCTGGAGAAAAGGGTTCCGGAATCAGCGTTTCCTCCACGGGGGTAAAAATAGGAGCCAAGGTAGGGCACCAGAGGAGGTGGGCCCCACCCAGGAGGCCTGTGGGCTCGGCTAGGGGGTAGGCCGTGCAAAGAGGCCGCCTGTGCAACGACTAGCTCCCCTCTGGCCCACCTTTGGTGCTCTCGAAGCTTCCGTCACGCTGATTTTTATATGTTTTTCTTGTGATTTTTGGGACTCGGTAAATTGGGGTAAAAGTCCCTGCAAAAAAAGACATTAGCAGACAGAAACTGGCACTGCGTGCACTGAGTTAGTAGGTTAGTCAAAATATGTGTAAAAATGTATGAAAGTGTAGCAAAACATATAACAATGTCACCCAAAATATCATGGAACAAACATAAATTTTAGATACGTTTGGGACGTATCAACATCCCCAAGCTTAATTCCTGCTCATCCTCGAGTAGGTAAATGATGACACAAATAATTTCTATGGTGACATGCTAATACACATAAAAGAACTTCAAAGTAAAGCAAGTAAGATATGCAATTCAAGTCAAGACAATAACAAGCAAGACTCTATATCTAGTATTGAAACTAGCAAAGTAAGAACATAAAGGTGCAAGAGCTTTTGCTGTCAGTGACTCGAATGTCTCCAAATGGTGTTTGCTTGCAAGAAATGGGAGATGGGTTTAGAGAATAAAAGTATTTTAATTGAGAACTCAATCTACTAAACTTCACACTTGGTCTCCTTTGGAATCTTATTTAGACTCATCCCCAGATCACTAGTCATGCACAAGTCAAAATGATCCTCTCCCTTTCGACTTTGAGCACTCATGCAATGGATGAGAGAAAGCAAGATATGTTGGCACTTAGGATGGCAAAGAGAATAATGATGGGGAAGGAAGACAAAAAAAGGTATGAAAGGCTCACATCAATGAGGACAACCATAGGTGAGAGAAAGCCAAATGATAGATATGATGTGAGGAGTAGAGACTGCCATGCAACGGATGCACATATGAGCTAAGGTAAGCTCTCCAATGGAACTAGTGGGGGTGCATCCAACTTGCTTTCTCATGAAGACCTAGAGCTCATTTGAGGAGGCTCATCATTGGAATATACAAGCCAAGTTCTATAGTGTAAGGGTCCCCACATAGTTATGCATGAATGATAATCTCTATGTAGTACAAATGTAACAATGGAGTACAAGTGTGGATCTTTCAAAAGGAATAGTAGTGTTGCCCCATTCTCTCTTTTTTTCTTTTTTTTCTTTTTTTTCTTTTTATTTATTTTGTTGCCTCTTTGGCTCTTTCTATTTATCTCTCATTTGTCCTCTTTGGGATCTTTTAATTTGTCCTCTTTGGGATCTTTTAATTTGCCCTCTTTCGGATCTTTTCCTCACTTAAGGGCAACACTCTATGTTTCACAAGAATAAAAAGGAGATCCTCACACTTTATAAGAAGTACTCAACATAAAGACAAATGAAAACTATCATGATGTATGCAAATGTATGCCTCTGCTAGTGTAGCAGGATATGCAATGAAACTAGCGCGTCATGTAGCAATAATAAGGGCAAGGCCCAACTAGCATGCGGCTCCTCAATCAAGAAAAAACATGTATGAAATTAAGATCAAGTCATGAGATGGTGGATGTTGCATGTCAATGTATCTCGGAAAGGCCATGGAAATGCCTTAATAGGTAGGCATGGTGGCTGTTTTGAGGAAGGATATAATGAGGCTTATGATGACAGAGCATATCATGCCAAGGGTTTGGATGCACCGGCGAAGTTTGCACCAACTCTCAAAATGATAAATGGAAATGCACTCTACCAAAGAGGCTAGCAAAATATGGATGGTTGAAGTGCCAACAATCGAATACTCGCATTAGTCCGAAGAACTCATGCACTTATTATCGGTAACTCTCTATCTAGTTAGGAGATTCACAAACAGACAACTACCCCGAGGAGGAATGTTTGGGGGTTTGGTTATTATTGCGCATCCTCGACACATGGTAACGTGAGGGTACTCTATATATTCCAACCCCTCGAGAGGTTAGCGATCAATCTAGTAGCTAGAGTTCTCTACTAATTTTTAGTTTTTGAAAAACACACAGATTTACCAAAATACGACACCTATCACTAATAGGCTCAAGCTCTTGGCACCAATAGTCCAAACATTACTCAAATCAATACCTCAAAACTATTTCAAGTTACTACTATACTTAAATAGCAACCTCAATTACCTACTCATGCAAGACACACAACTCAGTGCAACAAGCCAACTCTCTAAACAAGATAAGCATGATAACTCAAGAGAGTTCCAAAAGCAACCTAAATAAAAGCTCTTAAAAAGATAAAGCATGAAAACTAAGAGCTAAGGATGACAAAAACTATGAAAAGATAAAGAACACACAAAAAGAATAAGCATGAAAACCTATGTCGTGTTCTAGGGTGGAGTGGAGCGTGTTTCTCTCCCAAACAAAGAAGTCTAGGTTCCAACTTGTTATGAATGATGATTGTTGATGGAGAAGGGGATGCACGGGGGAATCCCCAAGCTTAGACGCTCGAGTCTCCTTGAATATTTCTTGGGGGTGCATGGGGGCATCCCCAAGCTTGAGCGCTTGACAATCTTGGATCTTCTTTCATCATCTTCCATCGCATACTTGAAAACTCCCTTCATACGAAACTCATCATAAGCTGATTAGAGTGGTTAGTGGCCATGATAAAATAATTTATTATCTACTGGAAATAAGGATTTTCATGAATAGCTACTGTTTCTCAAGATTGCCAATAGGTTTTTGCAAAGAAAAAGCAAGCTTAAGATTTTCAAAATGATGAAAACGCAAAACATGGCAGAATCTATGAAAACCAGACCAGCAGGCAGTAAATAATTCTTTCGGGGCACTTCTACAACTCAAATCAAAAAAATCAAAACAGACACCAGAAAGACAATTGCATAGAGCATACTTTCAAAAATATTCAGATCAAAAAGATGATCTGGTGATTTGTGGTCAAGTTTTCCGTCAAGCAGACAAAATCTATTTGTGGACAACATGTCACAACTTTTGAACTTTCTTGTAATCGGAGGCTAAAACTTGGCACAAAGCTTAAAAATAAAGATACAATGATGTTTCTACAGTAGTAACACACATCAAGACCACTAAAAGTGGAAAGTAAAAACTCAAAGTAAAGATAACAAGGGTTGTCTCCCTAGAGTTCTTTCTTTATAGCCATAAAGATAGGCTTAAGATTTTAATGACGCTCTCATAGTAATAAGTGTTGTAGAACAAAATAGAGCATCGAGAAGCCAATACCAAACTTATTTAAGTCTAACATGCTTCCTATGCATAGGAATATTTCTATATAATAATTCATTGAAGCATAAAGCAATAAGAATAGGAAGGCAAAACAAGTGCAGCTTGAGAACCTTCAACATAAAGAGAGGGAACTTGATATTATTGAAATATCTATAAGCATATGTTCCCTTCTCATAATAATTTTCAGTGGGATCATGAACAAACTCAACAATATAAGTATCACATAAAGCATTGTTACCATGATCCACATGCAAAAAGGTACTCTTACTCTCCACGTAAGCATAATCTTTCTCATTGGTAATAGTGGGAGTAGGACTATCATAAACAACATGAGCACTATAGATTAGTTGTGTATTGGGGAGATGGTATTCAGAAAGGGAGTAATTCCCTCCATGATTATGACGAGTTTCATAAGGATAATTTCTCCTTATGTCATAGGTATCTCTACAATCACTATAGATAGGAGTTATAACATCATCATGGTTGAGAAGAGCATTATTATTGCTAGCAACTATATTTGTAAACATGTTGTCTTTATTCTTACTAGCAAAATAATTATTAAGAATCACATCACTAATGGGTAAAGGACTTCAATCCTATCATCCATAAGCTTAGAGCTTTCCATATAATCATTTTCAAAGTTGGTACCAAAAAGATTTTTAAGATCATAAGTAGCATTATCATCATTTTCCCAATCACAATAAGTAAGATGCATAACATAATCAAAATCATCTTCAATAGTACCTACGGACTTATCATCAAGATAATAACAATCAAGCTCACCATCCTCCATAAATTTTTTGTGTGTTAGGATAAAAGTTGATGCGAGAAATATGCTCATGCCAGGTTGATACACATTCTTCTTCCTTCTTGTTCCTCTTCCTCCTCTTCTTTTTCTTCGTCTTCACCTTAGGAGGGAGTGGTTGGAGAGGAAGCTTCTCCAAATATTCCGGCTTATAATTAGAAACAATGTGGGAAACGTGGGAGAAACTCTCCTTTTTATTAGTGGAAACATAAGAGACATTTTTATTCTTTGGTAAAGTTCCCTCCTTTCTAATCTTACTTATGTAATCATTTTCATGGCAATTAACAACACAATAGAGATGCCCTTTTGGCAAAGTGTTGTTTATTCCTAAGGCATTATCATCTAGGCGAGAAGTTTTTTCTAATAACTCTCCACACATGAAAAATAACACGAGTTCATCATAAAGATCAGAAGTGATCATGTTATCACACAACTGGTTAACAGTTATGTTTTGAAAGTTCATGCATTGAAAAAGTGACCCTCTATACCACAAAGTTCACAAGCAAAAGGATAAAGATCACACAATTCTCTAGCAATTTCATTTAAATTTCTAACCCAAGTGATTGTTCTTTCATGCTTATGTTGCTTACAATACTTCTCTTCTTCAATCATAGGCCTTTCACAAGGTCTATCCACTCCACAAAAATTAACATGCTTATATAAAACTTAATTTTCAGGAACTGGATCATGCATGTTGCAATCATCATTAACAATTTCATTTTCTTTGTAAATCTCTTTAAAAGGTTCATGATGCTTGATCCAATTCTCCTTAGGCATATTAAGATGTGAAGCAATAGATTTGAGGAAATCAATAAGGAAGTGAGAATCAAGCCCAAACTTAGCACTAAACTTATTAAAACTTGCAGTTTCAACAAAGGCCTTAATGCAATCATACTCATAATTTATACTTGACTCTTTACCTTTGTCGATCTCCCAATCTTCAGTATTGCGTTGAATAATTTCAAGGAGTTCCCATTTAGCATCAATCCTTTCGATTGTGAAAGAACCCATAGAGGAAGCATCAAGCCAGTCTTTATCCTGTCGAGAGAGCCTCGCATAGAAATTAGTAATAATCATATCTTTGGGGAGCCCATGGTTAGGACATTTTAGTATTAAAGTTTTCAGTCTCCCCCAAGCTTGAGCTATGCTCTCTCTGTCATGAGGATAGAAATTATAATCATAATTCCTATTCTAATGGACTTCATGAAGAGGATAAAACTTGGAGTAAAAGAGAGACTGAATCTCTTCCCAATACCGTAGGTGAGAATCATCTAGTATCCTATACCATTCCAATGCTTTTCCTTTTAGTGACAAGGGAAATAATTTCCTCATGACACCATCTCTTGTCAAACCTGAAATCTTAAACAACTCACGAAGTTCTTTCAACAAATGATCACTAGGACTAACTGTTCCATCTCCTGCATAACAATCCTTCCTAATTATTTCAATTATCCCAAGTGGTATTATGAATGGGATACATTCAGTAGGTGGAGGTGACTTCTCAACCACAGGTGTGGTAAAGCGGCCTTCCCCAAGCAGCAAACTAAGAGTGCAGTTTTCCATAAGCCTAACTAGTGAAAATAAAAACAAGAAACGAAAAGAATTAATTGCAAGATCTTAAGATATACCTTCAAGCACTCACCTCCCCAGCAATGGCGCCAGAAATAGCTTGATGTCTATGCACGCTTCGATTCTTGTAGACTATGATGGGCCTCCAAGCGCAGAGGTTTGTAGGACAGCAACAATTTCCCTCAAGTGGATGACCTAAGGTTTATCGAACTCAGAGAAGTAGAGGTTGAAGATGGTCTCTCTCAAGCAACCCTCCAATTAAGATACAAGAAGTCTCTTGTGTCCCCAACACACCTAATACAATTGTAAATTGTATAGGTGCACCAGTTCGGCGAAGAGATGGTAAAATATGGGTGATAGTTCGGGCAAAGCAAGGATAAATATGCAATACTACAAAATGCACAAGATGGGACCATCACCCTCCCCTCCACCTACGGGACCTCCTACCCACACTCATCGCTGGTGATCTCCATGGAATCCCCTACTAGATTACTTGGATGGATTCTCTCATCACATGGGATTTCTCCTATGGCCAGAAGGTGGCTGCACAGGTGCGTCGTCGTTTCAAATCTCCAGTTCACTTTGATGGATCTCCGTGTTCTTCGGCTTTCTTCTTGGTGGCGGCATTCAAATTCGCCTCCTACCGTATGGATGTGGATTCTGTTGCCATGGACTTATGCTCCTGTCTGGGTGGTAATATTAAGAAGTTGGACGTTCAAGTTTTGAGTGATAATAGATTTAGATTCTTAGTTGCATCAAATCGTGTGGGGCATTTCATTCACTCTCTAGAGGGTTTCTCGGCTCCATATTTCTGTTGCAAATTCCATTTGTTTCGAGGTACTCCAATATCCTACTCGGTATTTGATCGTGTTCTAGATCCAGACTGGAATTCTCCTCGAGGCAGATCCCATGCAAAGCAAAAGTACCTACGTAATGTTCCAGCTTTCATCTCTAATGGCGTGCATGGGCATCAACGTCCTCCTGTGGCAGCTGGTTCAGCTTGTCAGGCCACAAGTGCTCTCGACTCGATTAATGGAGCCGCAAAAACATGGCTAAAGTCTCTTAGTAAGGAAAATTTTAAGGAGATGGGATCACATATAAACCATTCTCCATCAGCTTATATGGATCCTTCTTTTACACCAACTTCCTCTTCAATCTACATTGATTCACAGTTGGATTCCTTGGCTCAGACACCAAGCTATGTTGATGAACCTTCTTCGGTTAAAATTGGTGCTTTTGAACTTTTTCAAATGAAATAATTCAATGCGTTAGATTCACCACCGTCAATGAGGTTTTTCAAAGGAAGAGTTCGTCAACTCACGTCATATATGCCGGGTATCCAATGGGAAGACATACGTGAACTGGTTTCTGTGGGATATTCAAAATCAGATATTATTTCCATCCTTCATAATTTCAAACTTGCATGCACATCGTGTTTTAGCATGGGCACTACAAAAACTCTTGTAGCAATGGGCCTAGATGCTTTATCTGCTTTGAGCTAGGTCATGTCGCTGCTGGTTGTTCTAGCTACCGGTTTTCTAGTCAGAAAAGCATATCTTCAGGAAAAAACTGCGGTTTAAATGATATCGGTTGCAACAACCTGATCTCGGCTGCAAACTATGACCTTCTCTGCCCTAGATGCTTGCAATTGGGCCACTCATATCATATTTGCAAAAAAACTCCAAGATGCCAGTTCTGTTTCTCGTATGGTCATTCCGTTGTTGGTTGTTGGAGGGTGAGATCCTCTGGGAAAGTTGTTTGGCAACAAAAAGAAAATATCTATGATATTCCGCAACAGAACCTTCCTTGTGTTTCTTCCCCATCAGTTGACCTCACCGTTGCTAGCTTGGAGACTACCCCGCCTCGATCGCTGGTGATGGCAAACTTCATGTGTAATCCGTTCGCTTTCCTCCTGTCGGGCTTCTCCATCGAGCAAGGACTAGCTGATCTCAAGGTCAGGGCAGATACGGCTCTCAGCACTACACCGCCACTCTGCAACGACGACTTCGCGATAGCTGAGTCCAATAGACCGATCCTAATTCATCTTCGACAGGTTGCCAGGCAAAAAGTTGCAAGACTCCTACACCATGATAGGTGTTTTGTTAGAGATGTTCAAGATACTGCCTTGGGGCTAGGTCTCTTCCGTTTCAGTAATGTTTTAATCAGAGATGCGGTAGTTGGAGAAACATATTTGCTAGGGGAAGAAAGTGAAGTTACTTTCGTTAAATATGATGAAGGTTTGAATATGCGTATGCCATCGCTTGGTTCTGAATGCTGGATTATGTTGCTTGTTTTTCCCCAAGACTATCAAACAAATTTCTGGGTTGAAAAAGCTGTCTCCTAGTTTGGAAAGTTAATACTCTAGTTTGCTCCTCGGGAATCTGCCTCCCGTGTTCTTGTTAAAACTTGGGTCATGAGCCCCTCCCTAGTTCCTTCTAGTTTGGTGATGAGGCAAATGGGTGGACAACGTTGGTCTTGGACTATGCCGGATTACATATTGCGCACTGCTGGAGGCAATGCTCATAAGCATCAGGTTCCTCTGGCAGGAGAAGACCCACTTCCGGGGGATGGCAATCAACCTCATCCACTTTATGGTCCTCATATGACAGCTGAGCAGGCCTTCCAAGCACGTCTTCAGATTTGGCTCCAACAGAATGGTGTTTTTGGTCCTGCTAATGGTGGAAATCAAGATGCCGAGGAACGAGTAACTCCAGATCAGCAACATGCTCCACTACTATCCTTCCCTCCTGCAGGACACGTAAACTACCATGCTATCCTAAGGCATCGGGGAGTCTCCTTCTCTGATGGAATTACACCCTCTAATAATATCATCGATAGTCCACTGTCAGCTTGGAATGATAATATCAATCAGGAAAGCTCAGACTCATCAGATGATTCTGGTCAAATAGTATCACTCCCTACCTCGATTTCCTTGTCTATCACTTTGACTGGATCAATAGGATCTCATGTGGTTGCTGAAATTTTTGTCGATGATGCTAGTGTGCCAGATTTGTACCACCTTGCCCGCTCTGTTATTATGAACCTGCAGATTCCAACTATTCTTCGTGGCCCTTTTGGAATTCAAAACCCTCCAATGCCCCTACATATGATTGTATGGAACCCACAATATGAAGAAGATGATTATCACTTGAGCCCAATGGCTCCTGCTAGAAAAGTGGCCAGAAAGTTATGGTTTGCGGACACCTCTTCTTCATCGGATCAGTTTGAGCTAGTTCCTTCGTCAGTAGTTATCACAGAACTTCCAGATGATGACAATGATTCTCAAGCTACAGATAACACTAAGGCCGCTGAGCTTACACCTTCTGCTATGTTTGTGGATTCTCATGTCTCCCCATCGCGCAAAAGAGGCAGAACGCCTAAGTCCATCACTCCTCTCTGCACTACTGAAGTTCATCGTAGTCCTCGTAGAAATAAATATATGGGGTTCAAAGTGGATCTGCCGTATGATGCTCGTGGCCGTAAATCACGGATCAAACCAAGGAGTTCCATGGTGACCTCTGATCCAGCTCCATCAACTATCGATCAAAATGCTAGTTCAAGCTTTGCTCCACCGCCACCCCCTATGATCATCAAACACATTCCGCAAGTTGGCACTAAGCTCTGCGGCATTCCTCCTAAGGAGCTTACTGATGAATGCCTGCTAGCCAAGGGGAAGGATGACGACGAGTAGTAAGTTCATGTCCATCTCGTGGACACAAATAATTCTTAGTTCGACGCGATATATTTTCTTTCTATCATTGGAAAAGTATTGTTTTATTCTGCTTCTGCGCCTAGACCTATTATCTTTCTTTTCATAGCTTGATGAACTCCCAACTTCGATCATGGAATTTACTTTGTTGGAACATCCGTGGTATCAGCTCTGATGAAAAGCATGATGCATTACGCTCCACTATCAATAGTTCGGGCTGCTCATTTATATGCATACAAGAAACTAAGCGAGAGCACTTTGATCATTCATATATTCGAAAATTTTGCCCGCGTAGGTTTGATAAGTTCCATTTTGTCCCCTTGATCGGTAGCTCAGGTGGTATGATTGTTATTTGGAACAACACTGTTTTCTCCGCGACTATGATTGAACATCAGCAATGGGGTCAAATCTTAAACTTTAAATCCACGATCACATCTGATGATTGGACGGTTGTCAATATTTACGAGCTGTGTGCGGGGAATGAAAGAGAGAATTTTGTCAACTGGCTTTATGATCTTCATATTGGAGATGAGGAGAATTGGCTTCTAGTGGGGGACTTTAACTTCATCCGATCGCCTAAAACCCGTAATCGCCCGGGAGGTAATCCTAATGACATGATCACTTTCAACGATATTATTCGAGCACAGCTACTCGTGGATTTACCATTACATGGTGCGCCTTTCACTTGGAGTAATATGCAATCCATTCCGCTGTTAGAAAAAATCGACTGGTTCTTTACTTCCAATCACTGGACATCTATATATCCTAATACAATCGTTAAAGCTCTCCCAAGACCTATTTCAGATCACACACCATGTCTGATTTCGGTTCAATCTAGTATTCCGCGATCAAAGATCTTTCGTTTTGAAAATTATTGGCCTGTGCACCCTGGTTTCAAATACACTATTAAAGAAGCCTAGGAGATGCCCATTCACTCTTCAAATGCTGCTCTTGTCCTCTCGGCTAAATTTTGGAGTCTTAGACGAGTTCTTAAAAGATGGAGTAAAGGGTTGTCTAAGCTTTCGTTGTTGCTAAATAACTATCACTTGGCTCTTGCTCACTTGGATGGCCTTGAAGAGAAAATACATTTATTCATACAGGAGTGGAACTTCCGAAAAATACTGAAAACCCACATCATTCGTCTCGAATCTTATAAACAAAAATTCTGGCGTAAATGTTGCACAATCATATACATTCAGGGTGGTGATGAAAACACAAAACTATTCCATCGTTTGGTTACTGAAAGACACAGACATAACTCTGTTGCATCCTTATCTCTCCCTGATGGATCTCTAGTTGATGATCATGAGGCCAAAGCTGAAGTTATATACCAGGCATTCAAAGCGAGACTGGGTGTATCTATTCATCATGAAATGAAGTTCAATCTGGACAATATCATCCAACCTGTGAGAAACCTTGAGGGTCTTTCACGACCTTTTTCAAAAAAGAAATTGATGAGGTAGTAGCCAAAATGCCAATAGATCAAGCTCCAGGTCCAGATGGATTTAATGGTTGTTTTTTAAAAGCAATGTTGGGACTTGATTGCACCAGATTTCTATAACTTATGCACCAGCTTTTGGGAAGGATCCATCTCTCTGAACAGTTTGAATGCCTCTTTGATCACTCTTATCCTGAAAAATATGAACCCTACTTCGGTAAATGACTATCGGCCTATATCTCTGCTGAACTACTTCCTAAAGCTCATCACAAAGATTCTTGCTGACCGTCTTCGAAAGGTCATTCTATCTTTACTACATTCAAATCAGTATGGATTTATAAACGGTAGATCGATCAACGACTGTCTAGCCTGGGCCTTTGAATACATTTTCCAATGTGAGCAATCTGGAAATGAAGTGGTCATTCTCAAATTAGACTTTGAAAAAGCCTTTGACCTGATCGAACATGATATCATCCTTTCGATGTTGGAAAAGTTGGGATTTGACTCTAAATGGATTCACTGGGTAAACTCTATTCTTCCATCCGGTCAATCTTCAATTCTCTTAAATGGTATTCCTGGGAAGAGTTTTTGTTGCAAATGTGGGGTACGACAGGGGGATCCAATTTCACCTCTCTTATTTGCTATAGCTGCCGATCTGCTGCAATATGTTATCAACAACGAGTACAATGAGGGAAGGTTGCAGCTCCCAATTGATCGCTCTGGAGCATATCCGATTATTCAATACGCGGACGATACAATCTTGATCATCCCAGCTTGCCATGCTCAGCTTGCTAACCTCAAAACAGTACTGAATGACTTTGCTATTTCCACTGGGCTTCGGATAAATTTTCGGAAGTCAAATCTTATACCAATTAATATTTCTGCCGAGAAAGCTTCCCAACTTGCAAGTATTTTTGGATGCTCGGTGGATCCTTCCCTTTTACCTATCTTGGACTACCTCTGGGTACCACAAAACCATCCATGAATGATCTCATGCCATTAATTGATAGAGTACAATGCCGCATCTCTAGTACATCAGCTCTTATGTGCCATGGTCAGAAAATAACCCTATCCTCAATGATTACATTTGTGTCTTGCACCCTGGAACTGCCAGTTAAGTTCTTTGATGTGTTTGACAAGATTAGAAGGAGATGTTTATGGCACAAAAACAATGAGCATGGTGAGTCCTGTAACTCTTTGGTTGCTTGGAACAGAGTATGTTGCCCTTAAGATAAAGGATGCCTTGGAGTAATTAACAACACAATACATAATCAAGCTCTTCTTTTGAAATTCTTGGACAATTTTTACAATCATGTAGACCTTCAATGGGTAAAATTGCTATGGAAATCATATTATGAAGGTGATGTCCCTCATTCTATCCCTAAGTGTGGCTCTTTCTGGTGGAGATCTTTGATCAAATTAATGCCTATTTATAGAGGACTAGCCAAATGTGGAGTTCAAAATGGCAAACATGTCTCCATGTGGCATGATAATTGGAGTGATCTTATACTGGCTGAAAACTATGGATGTCCATTCTCTTATGCAAAGGATGAAGATATATCAGTTCACTCATATTATGACACTTAGGATTTAAGCTTGCTGTTTTATCTGCCACTTTCCCCTGAGGCACTCACAGAGTTGCAAACTATAAATAGTCTAAAACCCATAAATGTGTTGCACACTCAACATGAAGACATGTGGTCATACCCATGGGGTCCTGTCTATTCGGCTAAAAAATATTATAAGCACTACCATAGACACATTACCTGTCCAGAGCCATTCAAATGGATATGGAAATCAAAACTACAAATGAAACTGAAGGTTTTCCTGTGGTTCTTACTAGCTGACAGACTCAACACAAGGAACATGTTGAAAAGGAGACACTATCATATTGATGACATAGAATCATGTGTTCTATGTACATCTCAAGAGGAAGAGACCATTGACCACTTAATCTTTAGTTGCCAATTCAGTCAACATTGCTGGGCCAAGATTGGTATATCTTACAACACTAACACCTCAAGAATTGAAGCTACAATTAGAGCAAAAGTAAATTATTCTGGCAGACTTTTCTTTGAAATATTCACTATTGCTGCATGGAATATTTGGCAAGAGAGGAACAATTATATCTTCAATAAGATCAATCCTACACATAACTCTTGGCTTGAAAGGACTAAGGCTGATCTTAATTGGCTAAGATATAGAGTGTCTATTGATCTCAGTGATTATATCACTTCCCTTGTAAACAATCACTAGACTATCTTTGTTTTGCTCTTTTCTTACTTTGAGGACTCTCCTCCTCTTCATGTAAATATTACTTATTATAATATAGCATAGTAGGACCCTCTCCTACTATTTTCCAGTCAAAAAAATATATAAATCTGTAATAAAAATGGCAGCAAGGTAGCAAGTGACAAAAGTGAGCATAAACTGTGTAACAATGGTGAGAAACAAGGCCTAGGCTTCATAGTTTCACTTGTGGCAACTCCCAACAACATTAACATAGTCTAATCACATGATATTTCCACTAAAACATGCAATGTAGACACACTCGGAGGACAATCCTTTGTGATCAAGAGAGGAGAGAATTATGTAGGGCTACAAAAGCACACCTCAGAGTTCGTAGTTCTCTGATACGTCCATTTTGTATCATGCTTTCATGTTGATATTTATCGCTTTTTGGGCTGCTATTACACTTCACGGTACAATACTTATGCCTTTCTCTATTATTTTGCAAGGTTTACATGAAGAGGGAGAATGTCGGCAGTTGGAATTCTGGCCTAAAAAAGGAGCAAGTTTGAGATGCCTATTCTGGGCAACTCCAAAAGCCTTGAAAATCAACGTGGATTTTTTTTGGGATTTATAAAAAATACTGGGCCGAAGAAGTGCCGGAGGGGCGCCAGCAGGAGGCCACAAGCCTGCTAGGCGCGGGCCCCCCTGGTCGCGCCTAGGGGGCTTGTGGGCTCCCAGCTGGCCCTCTGCCTCCCCCTTTTGCTACAAGAAGGGTTTCGGTCTCGAAAAAAATCAAGGGGAGGCTTTCCGGAGGATTCGCTGCCGCCACGAGGCGGAACTTAAGCAGAACCAATCTAGAGCTCCGGCAGGACGATCCTGCCGGGGAAACTTCCCTCCCGGAGGGGGAAATCGTCGCCATCGTCATCACCAACACTCCTCTCATCGGAGGGGACTCATCACCATCAACATCTTCATCAGCAACATCTCATCTCCAAACCCTAGTTCATCACTTGTAACCAATCTCCGCCTGGCGACTCCGATTGGTACTTGTAAGGTTGCTAGTAGTGTTAATTACTCTTTGTAGTTGATGCTAGTTGGATTACTTGGTGGAAGAGTTTATGTTCAGATCCTTGATGCTACTCATTACCTCTCTGGTCATGAATATGATTATGCTTTGTGATTAGTTACTTTTGTTCCTGAGGACATGGGATAAGTCATGCTATAAGTAGTCATGTGAATTTGGTATTCGTTCGGTATTTTGATGTGTTGTATGTTGTTTTTCCTCTAGTGGTGTTATGTGAACGTCGACTACATAACACTTCACCATTATTTGGGCCTAGAGGAAGGCATTCGGAAGTAGTAAGTAGATGATGGGTTTCTAGAGTGACAAAAGCTTAAACAATAGTTTATGCGTTGCTTCGTAAGGGGCTGATTTGGATCCACTAGTTTAATGCTATGGTTAGACTTTGTCTTAATTCTTCTATCGTAGTTGCGGATACTTGCGAGATGGGTTAATCATAAGTGGGATGCTTGTCCAAGTAAGGGCAGTACCCAAGCGCCGGTCCACCCACATATCAAACTATGAAAGTAACGAACGCGAATCATATGAACATGATGAAAACTAGCTTGACAGAAATTCCCATGTGTCCTCGGGAGCGTTTTACCTCCTATAAGACTTTGTCCACGCTTGTCCCTTGCTAGAGAAGGGATTGGGCCACTTTTCTGCACCGTTGTTACTTTTGTTACGTGTTGCTTGCTACGAATCTTCTCACCACACAACTACTTGTTACCGATAATTTCAGTGCTTGCAGATTTTACCTTGCTGAAAACCACTTGTCAGATCCTTCTCCTCCTCGTTGGGTTCGACACTCTTACTTATCGAAAGGACAACGATAGATCCCATATACTTGTGGGTCATCATTCTCATCTATGGATTTCCCAATATCACCGCGGCCATCTGATACGTCCCAAACGTATCTATAATTTCTGCTTGTTCCATGATCTTTTGGGTGACATTGTTATATGTTTTGCTACACTTTTATATCGTTTTACACATATTTGGACTAACCTACTAACTCAGTGCACCCAGTGCCAGTTTCTGTGTGCTGATGTCTTTTTTGCACGGGCTTTTACCCAATTTTCCAAAGCCCGAAAAAATTCTGAAAAATATATAAATAATTCTGCGAAACAGAAGCTTCGGGATCACTGAAGGAGGGCCACGGGCTTGCCAAGCAGCCTGCTGGCGCGGCCAGGGCCCAGGCCGCGCCAGGAGGTCGCCTAGGTGGGTCCCACCTCCTTCGGTGCCCTCCTTTGGCCTTTATTTAGTGCCCATGAGGAAACCCTCACAAACTTTCTAGAATCGTGAATTTCTCCATCGTTCCACTGCCGCAGCGCTTCCAAGACCGGGAGCGTCAGGAGACCTCTTCCCAGCACACTGCTGGAGGGAGGATTGACCTCTGGGAGCTTCTCCACTGCCATGGATGCTTCCCGGATGTGCCGTGAGTAGTCCTCCTTGGACCATGAGTCCATGACCAGTAGCTATGTGATGTCTTCTATCCAATCTTGTGCTTCAATGGTTAGTCCTTGTGAGCTGCCCTACATGATCAAGGCATCTATGTAATCCCCTTGCTTTTGCTATGCTCGGTTTGTTGGAATCTGATGGATTATGAGATTATGTTCAGATTGTTATGGGTTATATATTTGATTAGCCTTTTATATTATGTTCCTTAGTGATTCTTGCATGTTCTCCATTGCTTTTTATTGCTTTAGCCAAGTAGTAGATCATAACTCCAAGAGGGAGCGTTATGCATGATTGTGGGTTCTGGCCCTTCGATGTCTAGCTTGAGTGACATAAACATGAGACTAGGGGATGTGCTTGCTGCCACTAGGGAGAAAACAACGGTGCTTGTGACCACGGTTGCAAGGGTTGTTTACCTTACGCATAGTTCATTAATGCAGTTGTCCGTTGCTTTGAGTTTACACTTTGGGTGGGTCTCGCAACTTAATACCGGAGAGATGATCTAGATAGATATCTCAAGGTAGATGATTAGTAAGTAGATGCTGATGAATAAACGGTCTACTTGTCTTGGCGTACTGTCCATTACTATTGAACCTCTAACTATCAAGGAGCATAATTAGCATTGCGGTGCGATCATAATTCTGTCAATTGCCCAACTGTGATATGTTTACCTAGCATGGTTGCTTATCGTCTTTTGGGAGAGAGACATCACTAGTGAACATCATGTGACTCTGGTCCATATCACCATCATTGCTTACACCTCCATCATTTACCGCTTTCATTTACTTTTCTGTTGCAATCACTATTACCTTCCTGCATGTGTTGTGATCCTTCGCAAACTACAAGACCGGAGAGATTGACAACCTCTTTGTACTCGTTGGGAGCAAAGTTATTTGTTGTGTGTGCAGGTCCACGTCTTTTGCTAGCGCCAGGGTGGAAGACACCTACTTGTTGAGCCTAGGAGTCCTCCTGGTTTGATAACCCTTACAGTCTCCGTGTAAGGGAAATTTGTTGTTGAATACATCTGCACCTTCCACTTGGGGTAACCAATGAGGGGCGAGCAGTATATACATCAACTCGTCATCGAGCAAATTTCTGGCGCCTTTGTCGGGGACTCCACTCTTCAAGATAGGGGAGTTGCACGCTATCGTTTACCTTTTTCTTTTTAGTCTTGTTAGTTTGCTTTCTAGTTTTTGCTTTAGAGTCCTATACCAAAAACCACAAAAAAATAGTTACTTTGCTCTTGCTTGTTGCCATTGCTATGGGTTCCACTGAGAACACCAAGTTGTGTGACTTCACTAGTCACAACAACAATGACTTTATCTGCGCTCCTATTGCTGCTCCTGCCACTGAGGCCACTGTAACGACTAAGATGCGGTCCTTCCCGATTTAGGGAACGAGGCCCCAAAATAGAAAGAAGCGCATCTAAGCGTTTCGCAAGCACGGTAACATAGAACATACATAATAATAGAATGACAAATAGGGATTCATCTGCCATCTCATAAATAATATCAGAGTTTACATCACACGTTATTCAAACAAGGTAGTTCTGCTATGGACTACATAACTTGAGAAAAGGCTATGCTACCCTGCAAGCTTGCCCACAATCACGACCATGCCTCAGTCTTCTAGATAGTTCACGTACAGGCGGTCATTCTCCTCATTGTACTGCCACGCCAGCTACGTGCCTTCGGGATCACCTGTGTCGGGCGTACCTGTACCTGCTGGTGTGTTGAAGTAATCTGTGAGCCACAGGGACTCAACAATCTATGACCTCGGTGCCAGAACTAGTCAAGTTATTAGGTAAGGAAGGTTCAGTGTTTAGGTTGCAGCATCCTAAGCATTTATGGTGGCTAACTTATGTAGAACAAGTATTGAAGGTGGTCTATACTAGCGATTGACGACTAGCTGATCAATAAGTGATCCTGAACACCTACTTACGTCAATCATAACCCCACCATGTTCCCAATCGAAGAGAGGTCTCCGAAGGGGACAATCACGGTTACGCACACAATTGGCAATTTTATTAGGTTAGGTTCAAGTTATCTATAACCGGATGTTAACAAATATTCCAAGTTTCCAAATAACCGCGGGCACGGCTTTCCGAAAGATTAAACCCTGCAGGGGTGCTCCAACTAGTCCATCACAAACGGTCACGGGCCGCAAAGTAATCCTCTATCACGAATCTCGTGATCTCGTCGGATTCCTTAGAGGAAAACCTGAACTCTGGGGATAACCAAAGCTTCACCGGGATTCCTATACGCACGATATATCACTAAGGTAAGACAAGACTCACAGGACCTCCCGTCGTGTCGACGACCCCGATAAGAGCCGCGTATCTCAGTCTCAGGACACGATGGATGAGTGTCACGCCCAAGATGCGACCCTATCCTCAATTTGGCACGAAGGCCTCGTCAGGGATAGAAGCGCATCTCGTCGTGTCGCAAGAATGGATATCGTTACAAGTACATGTACTGAAAAAAGAGATATATATAAAGAGTTGGCTTACACTCGCCACAAGCTACATCAGAGTCACAACAGTACAATACATAATCATCATGAAGAAGAGCAGGGTCCGACTACGGACGAAAACAAACGAGAAAAGAAGAACGATGTCCATCCTTGCTATCCCAGGCTGCCGGCCTGGAACCCATCCTAGATCGATGAAGAAGAAGAAGAAGAAGCAACTCCAAATGAACAATCAACGCGCTCGCGTCAAATAACCTTTACCTGTACCTGCAACTGGTGTTGTAGTAATCTGTGAGCCACAGGGGACTCAGCAATCTCATTTCCGAAGGTATCAAGACTAGCAAAGCTTATTAGGTGAGGCATGGATAAGTGGTGAGGTTGCCGCAGCGGCTAAGCATATATTTGGTGGCTAAACTTACGAGTACAAGAAATACGAGGGCGAAGATCTACGCATAACGGACGTGACTACTGATGATCAAATGAATGATCCTGAACACCTACCTACGCCAGACATAACCCCACCGTGTCCTCGATCGGAGAAGGAACTCACGAAAGAGACAGTCACGGTTACGCACACAATTGGCATATTTTAATTAAGTTAACTTCAAGTTATCTAGAACCAGTGTTAAACAAAGTTTCCATGTTGCCACATAACCGCGGGCACGGCTTTTCGAAAAGATTTAACCCTGCAGGGGTGCTCCAACTAGTCCATCACAAATTACCACAAGCCGCATAGAAATCCTTAATCACGAAGCTCGCGATCTCGTCGGATTCCCTAGTGGAAAACCTCAACTCTGAGATTACCCAAAGCATCACCAGAATCCCGATGCACAAGATATCTCGTTAAAGGTAAAACTAATCCAGCAAGGCCGCCCGGCGTGTCGACGATCCCGATAGGAGCCGCGTATCTCGTTCTTAGCACACGACGGATAAGCACAACGTACGGTGGCCTGATAGAAATCTCCCGAGTTGCCCCGTGTTGGCCCCGCAAACGGCTCTAGTTTTGGACCAGCACAAACAACACTAGCCCCCCTGTATTATGTAGAATTGCTCCTCGGGTAGCGCTAACTCCCTATGTATTTCAGATTAACAGAATTATTATGTTGGGCAAATAGTACCAATGTTGGGCCTTGCCAGACCAGCTTTAATCTAAAACGAATTATCAAGGGGGTCCCCATAACAACCCCGATCGTGTTAGGAGCGCTCAATTATGGAACATAACACCGGTAGCCAAAACTAAGGGGGCAAAGGTGGAACAAAACACCAGGCTAGAAAGACCGAGCCTTCCACCTTTTACCAAGTATATAGGTGCATTAAATTAAATAGCATTTAATAGGGTGATATAACAAGGAACCCATGTTTTCACATGGAAGCAACTGCACCTGCAACTAGCAACGCTATCAACAGGGTTAAGCAAGGAGTAACATAGCCAATCAGTGGTTTGCTAGGTTGAACAGGTTGAAGGTTTCATGGCATTGTTGAGAGGCTGATAAAATAACATGTGGTAGGCAACGAGACATAATCGATAGAAACGGTGATACTAGCATGGCAATGTTAGTAATGGTATCTGGGGAAATGGTCATCTTGCCTAAGATCCCACTTGGAAGAAGAATGACTCCGTGAAGCAGACGAACCGACGTAGTCGAACGGGTCCTCACTTTCCGACACGCTTGCGGAACTCTAACGAGACGAAGGAAACCGGAAACAAGAATCAACACATGATATTCACCACACGATGCAAGACACACATGATGCATGGACAGGCTGAATGCAAACAAGTCACGGCAAGACAATTCACACAATCAAGCACTACACATTAAGTGAAGTTCAATATGCAACGAGTTGCATATTGACGAAACTCCACGTTTAATTATTTAGTTCTATCCCGATTAGATACACGACAATATTAAATGTGGTTAAACATGGGAAGAGATGAAGCGCAATTAACCTACCTACCTAGGCATTTTAAATGAGGTCGGAAATGACATATAGCACCTCCGAGACGACCTCACATGTTAATTTACAATTCTGTCCAGATCTGAACTAATGCATATAATTAGTTGTAAACAGAAAAAAAAATAGGTTCACGTGATTCTACGTGTCAAGACAAGCAATCTACACATAAAGAACATCTCCAACGGAGCTACGGATCAAAAGTTACAAGCACCGCAAGATATGATGGCATGAATGCAATATGTGTGCAACGACGGTCGCGAGCACTTCAAAACATAAAAACAGCAAGAGAAAATGAAACTACACGAGATTCTAAGAAAGTTTCATATAGGACACGATCAAATCGGAGCTACGGTTCAACAACTACGAGCAAAACAAGAAAACACTACAATCTGCCAAAATCAGCCACATAGCATTTTCTACACCCCACAACTACGAGCTACACAACTCCAATTTAATCAACCAAGGCATGATACGAAAGAGGGCAAGAAGCACTACTACAAAAAACTAACAACAACTAGCATGGCAGCAAGGAACACTAGGAAAAGAAGTCACAAAACGGCTTGTCACATACAGTTTCAGACTTAGTGAAAATTACACCTCATGAAAGTGCAGTTTTCGATCTCAATCCATATTGACAGCAGCAAGACCATAAGCTACAAGACTCCAAATGGCATGAAAATTCACAGCATGCTAGAGAATCACAAGGGCTACAACTAACTCCATTGCACCAACCTCAAAAGAGCTACAGATCAAAAGATATAAGCAAGACAAGACAACAACAAAATATAACAGATTCCAGACTTAGAAATATTTGAGCTCTCCCAAATCATCACTATTTCTAGCAACTTGAGAGCAAGAAAACCACACCTAAACATGCATTTATATTGCAACCAAAATTACCAGGGGATAGAGTAAACATCCAAGAACAACTCCCTAGTTGACAACTCCTTCAAACGAAGCACGAAATAAATCCTACGAATTAAACAAAAGGGCATCACGGCAAAATATCGCGCGAACTAATTTACTCAAAAGCTAAAACTAATTGCACTGTAAAATCCCATGGATTTTTCTACCCCGAAAAAATATAAAATATGTGGGGTTGCACAACAAAATAATGCCACACGAAAATGCTACATAAAAACCTATTCACGGGAAAATAAACTAGCGGCAATCACTACACGCAAAAATACCAACGTCTACTCCAAAATACATGGAAAAGTGGTTCCTAAAACATGGGCATTTTATCTATGGCATACGAGCAACCCGGTCTTGTGCAAAAAATAAATACGACATCTATCCTATCTAGACAGCACGCTAATCTATGCATTCGACATGTCAAACAACTTCAAATAATTATGCAAGTTGTGAAATCGTGTTCTGCGCGAGAAACTACACGAAAACCATATATTACACGTCTCGATCCGGCTAACGGATAAAAAGATACGGGCATCTAAATATTTACCTATTTATGTAGAATTTATATTAATTCCTAAATCAAGCTAAATCACTAATGGGCCGAACGGGGTGCAATAGAGTAAGTTGCGTTGGGGGCAAGGGATAGCTCACCTTGGGGGGGGGGGGCTCGGGCCGGTTGGAGTAGTGGGCCGAGCAGGCCGAGGGACTCCTCGGCCGAAGGAGGCCGGCCCAGCTCGGCACTGGAGAGTCCACTCGCGGAGGCGAGCGCTAGGGCACGCGCTGGCGAGGAGCGCTCCTTCCCTCATCGGCTGCTCCCGAGCCCGTAGGCCGGCGGAGGCGGCGCAAGACGGCGGGGTGGGGCTTCAGGCCGGCGACCTCAAAGGCAGCCGGCAGCGGGGATGGATGCGGCGGGGAGGCGACTGCGGGATCCGGCGAGGAAGCGAGGTGCGGCCGGCGACGAGGCTGCCTACCGCGGGTTGGACACGCGCGACTTCCCGGCGAGAGCTCCGACCGGGGCACGCCGGCGACGGCGAGCCGAGCAGGCGACGGTGACTCCCTGACAGGCGGCGGCCAGCGGCACGAGGCGCAGGCTCGACCGGCTGGAGGAGCTCGGGCACAGAGAGCTCTGCAGACGGCGACGCTCGCCAGATGGGCTCGGCCGGGCCCGATCTGGGCCTGGCGGGCCCGACGGCTGCGCAGAGGAGGGAGGCAGGGGAGAGAGATTGGGGGAAATAGGGTTTGCACGGTTTTCGAGGAGAGAGGATAGGGGGCTGGCTAAAAAAAATAGGATGGAGGGGTATTCATAGAGAAAAGGGTGCTAGGTTACCCGGAATTCCGTTCCAGATCCAACCGTGCGGTCAGATTCGGACGATTCCGAACGCGGGATCGGTTACAAAGCCGTGTAGAGTGGATATCCGGAGATGAGAGGGAAAACGGGCGGCGCAACAACAATTTTTAAAACACCGATGAACGTCCGACGGTAGACCGAATACGGTGCCGCTATGGTCAACCGTTCGGGTACCAGATGGACTCCGATCGCGACGAAATTCGATAGGCGGCCTAGCTATAACTCCTTACGACCGCATGCCAAGTTTCACCTGATCAGAGAAAGTTTTACGCACATTTTAAAAACAGGGTTTTGACGATGCCACGGCCGCGTGCGTGTGCGGTCGGGCTCAGAACGAACAACGACGAGAACTGGCAACTAACAACGGATGCAAGTTTTGAAAACTGGCGGCAACGAAGATGCGATGCAATACAGATGATGCGCATGATGCGATGATGATGTGACACAAGGAAATAGACACACGATGAAAACGGAAAGAAGGGGGAATCTTCTGGAACGTCGGCATCGGGTTGTCACAACTCTCCTACACTACAAGAGGATCTCGCCCCGAGATCCAAGAATGAAAGGGGGAGAGGATGAGAAAGAACAAGAGGTAAAAACTTAGTCGCTTCTTTGACAAATGAGTGAAACCAACGATCCTTGAAGGTTGCAAAGAGATGAGCAATGATATGAGAAAGAAGCAAGAATTCACGGAAAATTTCGGCAGCACTTCGGTAGGAAAATGGAACAAAAAACTCGAAAAGGTAGGATAATTAGAAAATATACATATCAAACAACTAAAGAGAACAAGTGAACACCATGAAATTGGTAGAACATCATAATAGACCCAAAAGAGCAACATCACAATGCCTCCGGAACAAAAGAATATGAACTAGCTCATACGGAAGAAGAGAATGAAGAAAAGAATGACAACTACTAACTCCAATGAACTTGGCAAGCATTCTTGCAAGGAGAATTGGACGGAGTTGTTGGAAAAACAACAACGAAAGAACAAGATAGTGGTGGGCTTGTGAAAATCATCTCAACAAATATGAGGTGACAACCAACCACTTAAAAAACAAGGATTGATTGGGAGAAACAAGATATGAACAATTTCTTACACCAAGAGGATACATTGAGAACTTGGATTAATGACAAGCACCATGATAGCAACAATCCATAGAAAAAGCTTTAGGTGAAATCCAAACCAAGATAGCTCAATGAAGGAATCATGGGTTGCAAATATCTCATGATCATAAAATAGGTGGGTTTAAATATCTCATTCTTGAAAGGAAAACTCTTCGAGGCTCCTACACTAACAAGAAAGCTATAATACCACCTCAAAGGATAAAGGAAGAACAATTGCACATAGAAATGCAAGAGAAAGGATACTTGAGGTTCTCCAACAAGAATCTTGAAGAACACTTGAGAATGGATTGAAACCTTGATGAACCACCATGAAGGACCTCTGTATACAAATGAACGATGCCACGAAGTGAAGGTAGAAAAGAATAAGATTATGACCTTGCCAAGATTTAGATGAAGCCTCACAAAGAGATACTTGATAGACTTGGAACTTCGGAAAAGAAAGATAAGGACTTGCGAAAAGAATTGATATCATGAGTCACTCCAGAAGAAGAATTCAGATTACTATGAACAAGAATAAGAATTATGTTATGCTCATCCTTCATCAAGTTTAATTGATGACAATCAATGGATTTAGCATACAACTTATTATTATTGAAAGAATCTTGAAGAGACAGAGAGATAAGCACCACTGGAAGCATAAACGAGGAAGCACCGGTAAGAATTCACAATTGAATGGGGATACCAAGAATTAGTGGAGATACATTAGAAAGAAGAGATCATGATCCACCTGAAATAAAACTAGAACAAGGCACCAGATAATCGAGAGACGAACGAAGAAACAACAATTGAGAAGAACCGAGGATGAAAGCTGAAAGCTGAGAACGAAGATTCTTCTGAAATGATGGCCTTTTGATGATCGAGAATGAAAACAATTCAGAAAAGCATCGGATAGCACGAAAGGAATTACTCATGATTGACAACAAATGAGAGGATACATGAAGCTGAGATGATAGTCTTCACAAGAATGGAACAAGACTACGAGAAACACTCCTACGAATTGCAAGCTGAGAATGATGATTAGAAACAACACCAAGAATACTGAGACACTCCGGAATAATGAAGAATGAAAGGTTGAGCCAATATGGGAATTAATTCAAATAGATCTTGAAGAAGGATTACGACTGATGAAAATCATACTTACGTCATAGTGGAAAAGATTTAGATATCTCTGGAAAAATAGAAGAGACATATAAGATCCTGGGAAAAACCTGTGGGTTATGGGCCCACTTGAAGAAACCACCATTAGAAAAGATTGCTTAGCAGAGAGATATTGCATCGGTACAAATGAAAACAAGATGAGGTTGAAAACCGCGAAATAATTGAAAAGACTGGAAAGAAGAACTACAAAGATAACCTCAACGCTCCGGATCGAAAAGAGAGAAATAAATACCAAGATAGGCTCATAAAAATTTCCGACATAGGAAAGAATTACAAGGAAGAATGGATAAGATGACACGGACAACTAAATTGAATTCACTGGTAAGGAAGACAAGAATGAACAAATATGAAACGAATCTCCTGAGAATCTTCACAATGAATCACCGGGCAAGAGAGAAAAGAACAGACAGCGGAAGCACAATGAAAAAAACTCTTGGATGAAAATTGAATCACTGAAGAAAAGGGTGGGAGGGCGGGGAAAAACAAAGACACTTGGTCTAGATGAGATGAACTCCGGAACAAAATGAGAGAATGATCCTGCAAAATTAGAGAGGGTTGAATTCACTGAAGAGAAGAACACAGGTTGAAAAGAATTAACATGACGACTCCGGTCGACAAGAATTGATAAGACAATTGATTAAGCAAAAGGATTAGCACTCACATAAAAATATGAGAACACCGCTTAGAGAAAATCTGAAATCACCACTTGACATCGAAGCAACTTGAATTACCATATACCAACAAAACAAATGGTGCGGCTTGCAATTAGCCAGAACAAACTCATGAGAAAGATTTCGTCCGATATTTTCGTGGACAGGAATCCACTAGATGTCGAACCCCAACCTAACATCATGCATTTGTTGGAAGATTGTCCTATAAGCAACTACTTGAATTCCCACCTAAGTATTCCCGAAATATCTGGTCATGCAATCTGGTACACGGATACAACGAGTAATATCACACAACTCCTATACTAACCTGTCACTTGTATCACATCCGTCAACACACAACCAAAATCTCGGACCTTCATCTACAACAGACCCTCGTGATCACAATGATACAAAGTATGGCAGTACTCTCGAACAATCTGCACCAGTACTGGGGACATCGGGGTTATCTCGCCACTACTAGTATTGAAGAAATTACTAACATCCTTCGTTCTGATATACTAAGAAATCCGAATGATAACGATGTGCTGAAGAATCCCCTGGAGCTCAACTCCCCTGAAACTCAAAGCAGACAGGAGGCACCAAGACAGAACTCTGTCACATCGGCATCATATAGATTCCAAAAATATCTACGTGATCCTAAATTTTTTTTGAGTAAGAAGAGGAGTAGAATTAAATTATTACATCAAGATTCCTCACCAGAGCATAGAAGAGGAGAAAAAAGAATCCTACTCTCCGATATATAACTAGACTCAAAGCAGTTTTTCAGTAGACACGACTCGGCCATGTTCGATCAATCAAGGGGGTCCTAGGTCGGTACTGCTCTGATACCAACTTGTCACGCCCAAGATGCGACCCTATCCTCAATTTGGCACGAAGGCCTCGTCAGGGATAGAAGCGCATCTCGTCGTGTCGCAAGAATGGATATCGTTACAAGTACATGTACTGAAAAGAAGAGATATATATAAAGAGTTGGCTTACACTCGCCACAAGCTACATCAGAATCACAATAGTACAGTACATAATCATCATGATGAAGAGCAGGGTCCGACTACGGATGAAAACAAACGAGAAAAGAAGAATGACGTCCATCCTTGCTATCCCAGGCTGCCGGCCTGGAACCCATCCTAGATCGAAGAAGAAGAAGAAGAAGAAGCAACTGCAAATGAACAATCAACGCGCTCGCGTCAAATAACCTTTACCTGTACCTGCAACTGGTGTTGTAGTAATCTGTGAGCCACAGGGGACTCAACAATCTCATTTCCAAAGGTATCATGACTAGCAAAGCTTATTAGGTGAGGCATGGATAAGTGGTGAGGTTGCAGCAACGGCTAAGCATATATTTGGTGGCTAAACTTACGAGTACAAGAAATAAGAGGGGGAAGATCTACGCATAACGGACGTGACTACTGATGATCAAATGAATGATCCTGAACACCTACCTACGCCAAACATAACCCCACCGTGTCCTTGATCGGATAAGGAACTCACGAAAGAGACAGTCACGGTTACGCACACAGTTGGCATATGTTAATTAAGTTAACTTCAAGTTATCTAGAACCAGTGTTAAACAAAGTTTCCACGTTGCCACATAACCGCGGGCACGGCTTTCCGAAAAGATTTAACCCTGCAGGGGTGCTCCAACTAGTCCATCACAAATTACCACAAGCCGCATAGAAATCCTCAATCACGATGCTCGCGATCTTGTCGGATTCCCTAGTGGAAAACCTCAACTCTGAGGTTACTCAAAGCATCACCGGAATCCCGATGCACAAGATATCTCGTTAAAGGTAAGACTAATCCAGCAAGGCCGCCCGGTGTGTTGACGATCCCGATAGGAGCCGCGTATCTCGTTCTCAGGACACGACGGATAAGCACAGCGTACGGTGGCCTGATAGAAATCTCCCGAGTTGCCCCGGGTTGGCCCCGCAAACGGCTCTAGTTTTGGACCAGCACCAACAGCACTGCCCCCCTGTATTATGTAGAATTACTCCTCAGGTAGCGCTAACTCCCTATGCATTTCAGATTAACAGAATTATTATGTTGGGCAAATAGTACCAATGTTGGGCCTTGCCAGACCAGCTTTAATCTAAAACGAATTATCAAGGGGGTCCCCATAACAACCCCGATCGTGTTAGGAGCGCTCAATTATGGAACATAACACCGGTAGCCGAAAGTAAGGGGGCAAAGGTGGAACAACACACCAGGCTAGAAAGGCCGAGCCTTCCACCTTTTACCAAGTATATAGGTGCATTAAATTAAATAACATTTAATAGGGTGATATAACAAGGAACCCATGTTTTCACATGGAAGCAACTGTACCTGCAACTAGCAACGCTATCAACAGGGTTAAGCAAGCAGTAACATAGCCAATCAGTGGTTTGCTAGGTTGAACAGGTTGAAGGTTTCATGGCATTGTTGAGAGGCTCATAAAATAACATGTGGTAGGCAACAAGACATAATCGATAGAAACGGTGATATTAGCATGGCAATGTTAGTAATGGTATCTGGGGAAATGGACATCTTGCCTGAGATCCCGCTTGGAAGAAGAATGACTCCGTGAAGTAGACGAACCGACGTAGTCGAACGGGTCATCACTTTCCGACACGCTTGCGGAACTCTAACGAGACGAAGGAAACCTGAAACAAGAATCAACACACGATATTCACCACATGATGCAAGACACACATGATGCATGGACAGGCTGAATACAAACAAGTCACGGCAAGACAATTCACACAATCAAGCACTACACATTAAGTGAAGTTCAATATGCAACGAGTTGCATATTGACGAAACTCCACGTTTAATTATTTAGTTCTATCCCGATTAGATACACGGCAATATTAAATGTGGTTAAACATGGCAAGAGATGAAGCGCAATTAACCTACCTATCTAGGCATTTTAAATGAGGTCGGAAATGACATATAGCACCTCCGAGACGACCTCACATGTTAATTTACAATTCTGTCCAGATCTGAACTAATGCATATAATTAGTTGTTAAACAGCAAAAAAATAGGTTCACGTGATTCTGCGCGTCAAGACAAGCAATCTACACATAAAGAACATCTCCAACGGAGCTACAGATCGAAAGTTACAAGCACCGCAAGATATGATGGCATGAATGCAATATGTGTGCAACGATGGTCGCGAGCACTTCAAAACATAAAACCAGCAAGAGAAAATGAAACTACACGAGATTCTAAGCAAGTTTCATATAGGACACGATCAAATCGGAGGTACGGTTCAACAACTACGAGCAAAACAAGAAAACACTACAATATGCCAAAATCTTCCACATAGCATTTTCTACACCCCACAACTACGAGCTACACAACTCCAATTTAATCAACCAAGGCATGATACAAAAGAGGGCAAGAAGCACTACTACAAACAACTAACAACAACTAGCATGGCAGCAAGGAACACTAGGAAAAGAAGTCACAAAATGGCTTCTCACATACAGTTTCAGACTTGGTGAAAATTACACCTCAAGAAAGTGCAGTTTTCGATCTCAAGCCATATTGACAGCAGAAAAACCATAGGCTACAAGACTCGAAATGGCATGAAAATTCACAGCATGCTAGAGAATCACAAGGGCTACAACTAACTCCATTGCACCAACCTCAAAAGAGCTACAGATCAAAAGATAGAAGCAAGACAAGACAACAACAAAATATAACAGATTCCAGACTTAGAAATATTTCAGCTCTCCCAAATCAGCACTATTTCTAGCAACTTGAGAGCAAGAAAACCACACCTAAACATGCATTTCTATTGCAACCAAAATTACCAGGGGCTAGAGTAAACATCCAAGAACTACTCCCTAGTTGACAACTCCTTCAAACGAAGCACGAAATAAATCCTACAAATTAAACAAAAGGGCATCACGGCAAAATATCGCGCGAACTAATTTACTCAAAAGCTAACACTAATTGCACTACCCCAAAAACATATAAAATATTTGGGGTTGCACAACAAAATAATGCCACACGAAAATGCGAGATAAAAACCTATCCACGGGAAAATAAACTAGCGGCAATCCCTACACGCAAAAATACCAACGTCTACTCCAAAATACATGGAAAAGTGGTTCCTAAAACATGGGCATTTTATCTATGGCATACGAGCAACCCGGTCTTGCGCCAAAAATAAATACGGCGTCTATCCTATCTAGACAGCACGCTAATCTATGCATTCGACATGTCAAACAACGTCAAATAATTATGTAAGTTGTGAAATCGTGTTCTGCACGAGAAACTACACGAAAACCATATATTACACGTATCGATCCGGCTAACGGATAAAAAGATACGGGCATCTAAATATTTACCTATTTATCTGGAATTTGTATTAATTCCTAAATCAAGCTAAATCACTAATGGGCCGAACGGGGTGCAATACAATAAGTTGCGCCGGGGGCAAGGGATAGCTCACCTTGGGGGGGGGGTGGCTCGGGCCGGTTGGAGTAGTGGGCCGAGCAGGCGGAGGGACTCCTGGGTCGAAGGAGGCCGGCCCAACTCGGTGCTGGAGAGCCCACTCGCGGAGGCGAGCGCTAGGGCACGCGCTGGCGAGGAGCGCTCCTTCCCTTGTCGGCTGCTCCCGAGCACGCAGGCCGCCGGTGGCGGCGCAAGACGGTGAGGTGGGGCTTCAGGCCGGCGACCTTGAAGGAAGCCGACGGCGGGGATGGATCCGTCGGGGAGGCGGCTGCGGGATCCGGCGAGGAAGCGAGGTGCGGCCGGCGACGAGGCTGCCTACTGCGGGTTGGACACGCGCGACTTCTCGGCGAGGGCTCCGGCAGGGCATGCCGGCGACGGCGAGCCAAGCAGGCGACGGTGACTCCCTGGCAGGCGGCGGCCGGCGGCACGAGGTGCAGGCTCGACCGGCTGGAGGAGCTCAGGCGCAGAGGGCTCTGCAGACGGCGGGGCTCGCCAGATGGGCTCGGCCGGGCCCGATCTGGGCCTGGCGGGCCCGACGGCTGCGCAGAGGAGGGAGGCAGGGGAGAGAGATTGGGGGAAATAGTGTTTGCACGGTTTTTGAGGAAAGAGCAGAGGGGACTGGCTAAAAAAATAGGATGGAGGGTTATTTATAGAGAAAAGGGGGCTAGGTTACCCGAAATTCCGTTCCGGATCCAACCGTGCGGTCGGATTCAGACGATTCTGAACGCGGGAACGGTTACGAGGCCGTGTAGAGTGGATATCCGGAGACGAGAGGGAAAATGTGCGGCGCGGCAACAATTTTTAAAACACCGATGACCGTCCGATGGTAGATCAAATACGGTGCCGCTACGGTCCATCGTTCGGGTACCAGACGGACTCCGGTCGCGACGAAATTCGACAGGCGGCCTAGCTATAACTACTTACGACCGCATGCCAAGTTTCACCTGGATAAGAGAAAATTTTACGCACATTTTAAAAACAGGGTTTTGACGATGCCGCGGGCGCGTGCGTGTGCAGTCGGGCTCAGAACTAACAACGGCGAGAACCGGCAACTAACAACAGATGCAAGTTTTGAAAACTGACGGCAACGAAGATGCCGATGCAATGCAGATGATGCGCATGATGCGATGATGATGCGACACTAGGAAATAGACACACGACAAAAACGGAAAGAAGGGGAATCTTCTGGAATGTCGGCATCGGGCTGTCACAATGAGTCACACTACGGGTATACCAAACCTCAGGTTGCCCTGTGGTGGCCCCATAGTCTGCTCAATTTGGACCAACACTCATGAGGAGCACTGGCCCAGGTTGTTGATTAATTCCTCGAGGTAGCTATTCCCTATGCAGATTATTATTAAGTGATTAGCAAATTAACACCAATGTTGGGTCCTGCCGGACAAGTCTTAACACTACACGATTTATCAAGGGGGTCCCGATAACAACCCCGAACTTGTTAGGAGCGATCAGTTATGGAATCAAACACCGGTAGTCGAAAACTATGGCGGCAATAACGGAACAAAACACCCGGCAAAAAGGCTAGGCCTTCCATTATTTACCAAGTATATAGGTGCATTAATTAAGTAACAGATTTAACATAATGATATCAAGCTCATGTTATCACCTGAGACAAAGCACCTGCAACTAGCAACGCTAACATTAGTAGCTGAGCACGCCTACTTAGCCATTCAATATTTGTTATGAGGGGAAAAGTGTTTGGGTTTCATGGAAATATCACGAGGCAATGATATCAGTGGTAGGCAGCTAGCATATGACGAAGAAACATGAATCTAGCATAACAAGTCTAGAGATGGAACCAAGGTCATATCATCTTGCATGTGATGTCCTCAGCTTGGAACTGCTCTTGTTCGTCCTGCACGTACTCTACCGGATCCACGTAATCGCTCTCCGATCCCGGTGCTACCCAAAATAAAAAATAGCATACAATGAACAATAACACCACAAGATGCAACAAGCACATGATGCATGAGATGAAAATGAGCATGCATCTCTATTCTAGTCACTTGCACATGCCTGAGAAGAAAATACAAGCTCCTGGACAGAACTGCACTCTAAGCTACCTTGACATGCATGAGGATGACATGAACAGATGCGTCACGCAAAATCGATGCAAAAACATATAATGAACGTTACAAACGGAGCTACGGATCAACCGGAAACAACGAAACAAGAAATGGTGTCTTACGTATCAAATGCATCACAACACACTCCTATGGCATACTCCTGGTATTCCCAGCTTGCCATATCAAAAAACAAACAAGTATGGATGGGGTCGTGCAAGGAATATCACCACACCATCAACTATGCACTCACAAGCATCAAAACATCAAAACTATACATTCTGTCCTAAACAGCAACATAGCAGTTACAGAGCTACATGCAAAGCACCTACAACCACCAAAATATGCCAAATAAGATATGTGGCAGAAGCTATTCAAAAGCTCTACAAGCATGAGCCAAAATATAATACAAGGGAGTTCTACACAAAAAGTCTACAACTGCTAACTTGGAGAAAATATCAGTTTTCACGGACTTAGTGAAAATCTCAGTTTCTCTCTAGCTGTTTATGCTCTGATGCATTTTGACAGCACCCAAAACAATATCTACAGGAAGCCAAATGGAAAGAAAATTGACAGAGAGCTACACAAACACAAAAGCTACAACTTCTCAGTTCATTTCAGGGGCTGATTCCCAACACATAAACTTCTGCAAGCACAACTACAGGGGAAGAAAATAACAGTAGTTTCTCAGACTTAGTGAAAATCACAGATTTTCACTAAACTGGAATTTTCAGCCACATGCCTACTTTGACTAGGCACAACTTGAACATATGATATCCTAAGCATGAAACAAAATCAACATGTTGTAGAGGGGTTCACCCTCTACTACCACAACAAGGAATGAACCTCTTGGGCTCATCACATCACATGGAACGAAGCTCTATACATTGAACAAAATAGAAATATGACATTCCCAAAGTGGAATCTGAAACCACCATTGGATTCCTGGGATGATTCTACCCCAAAAACATATATAATACATCGGCACTTGCGTAGAACAAAAGAACACAAAGCTAAGAAGAAACTATACATGGAATCACATACAGGTGAATAGTGCATCATCACATGTGCTTCCACTAGCTCATCACTTCACATGCACTTGCACACACTCACATATCCAATGGTGCACATGAGGGGTAGACCTCATGTTCATGTGCCTTAGCACACCACACACACACATGCATCAAGCACAACATATAATATTACCTACGCATGGTAGTTATCACACACACACTAGCTTACACTCACATATGCACCTCTACACCTACACATACTAACTTGCTCATGTGCTCATCAAGGCACATCATGCCTTGGGCATGTGTGACACACACACACATGCACACACACACACACTTGTTCACCTAGGCATACACCACTAAGTAGGTGGAGGGGAAAACCCACAGACACTCACATACACCTCTTGCACACACTAGTGCTTAAGCTCATCATATCACATGAGTAACACACAACATCACCATGGTGACATGCATCTACACAAACAATCTAGTGCATACACACACATACTAACACACACACATCATGTATAATCTAGTTCACCCATGCGCATATGCACCAAAGTACTACACATGCTATACTACCAAGCTAGCAAAATAATCAAAGGTAACCTGCTGGTGGTGAGCTAAAATAAATACCACATGAGGTGCCAAGCTTAACACAACAAGTATGAAGTGAACAAATGCAAAACAGAAAAGAACGAGACAAAAATATAAAAGGAATGGGGGAGGGATTCGAACCCAAGACCCCCTGGTCACCAACAACAGCCTACACGATGCTGCTACTTGCCATTCGCTTGACAGAACATTGAGGTTAAACAGGATAAGATACTTCCTGCAGCTACTGTGCCAAAATCGACAAAAACAAAAGGGGTGCGCCGAGGGGTTTTGAACCCCCGACCTATCCACTACACCAAAACGCTCCTACCACTCTGCTACTGCTTTGGATCTTAACAGAGTAGGGGAGTAATCTCTACTGAGCAACCCCCTCATGTATTTCCTCTGCCCGACCGTGGCCGGAACAAGGGAAGTATCTCGCCGGCGTTACACACTAAATTGGGCTGCCGCTCATCGATGGAAGGGAGAATAGGCTCCCACGGTTCCATTTGCCTAACTAATTCTACTCGAGGAGGTCTAAAACTGCTGATCCACGACGCGCAGCTGCGTCGACGATAGAGAAAGAACACGACGAGGCTACGGGCTCCTAGGCGCAAGATCTGGATATGGGGAAGGGAAAGAAGCTTGTGCTCATGCACTAGACGAGGTCGACGCGTCTGCCGGAGAGGAAGTATAGGAATAAGGGGAAGAAGCCGCGTCGGGGAAGAACATCGGGGAGGAAGCCGCCGTCGGCGATGAAGGGGAAGCATGGCAGATCTCGTCCTCCTAGCTGTGGGAATGGGTTCCCCGGAGATCCCGCGTGCTCGCCGAGGGGTTGGAGAGGACGCAGGTGTACGACAGCGACGGCGAGGACCTCCTCAGCTTGCGGCTGTGGTGGAGGGGCTCGTCCCTTACCTGATGCCGTCGACACAGAGGGAGGAGGAGATGGGAAAGAGGTGGCGGCGCAAGGGGAGGAACCCTAGGCTTGCACGGACGCCAAGGGGGGGTTATAAGGAGGAGGAGGAGGCGCAGGACGCGCGCCTCGACGTCCGTGATGGCGTCTGCTTGTTGTCGCGCTCTCTGTGTCTCTCTGAAGAATACTGACGAAGGAGGAGGAAAGGGGAACGCCGTCTACAGGGAAAGAAGATGGGTTGGGCCAGCTTGTGGGAGGAAGCCCACTAGGTGGCGCCAGATAGAAAGAAATAAAACCCTCTAGGGTTTTCTAAATACAAAAGTAAACAAAGAAAAGAAATAAATCAAAGGAAAATCTGTTGAGACTAAAAATAAAACAGAAATGCCCCTGGTCATAAGGAATTATGACCTATTTAAATAAAATGGAAAATAAATATTTGGAGCAAATAAATATTTACAAAACGGAATTTATTTGATCTGTTTGTGAATATTTGCACCTTTAAAACTTAGTTTCAAAACAGCAAATTCCTAGTATCACAACCACCACAAATAATACTAAAGCATGGGCATTTTTTAAATAGGGATGGGGCAAGTGAATCTTGAGCTTAAGATGAAAGAGAGGAAGAAGTTTTAAAAACCCTGGTGCAAACCAACATAGTTTCTCCTACTCTCAAATGCACTACTCCACATCATCTCACTTACCAACACATAAGATCACAACACATACCATACATCACATGGACTCACAAGGCAAAAAACACAAAAGACAAGGAAAGAAATAGATGCATGCATGCAAAAGGAACCATGACAAGGTGACATCACATGAAATAACATATGCATTGAGCTCTCATGGCAATGACAAGATGGTCCCACATATAGAAGGTTCCAAATATGGCAAGTTACACTCTTGGGGCATTACAAACTCTCCCACACTACAAAAAGATCTCGACCTGAGATCTAAGACTGAAATAACTCTGGGAATTCAGAACGGAGGTGAGCCTCGCGTTCCCAAGTAGCCTCTTTATCGGAATGGTGTGACCACTGCACTTTGAGAAATTTGACAGTCTTGTTGCGGGTCTTGCGCTCAGTCGCCTCAAGAACCGCAACTGGATGCTCACGATAGGATAGGTCGGGTTGAAGGTCGATGTCTTGAAGATGAACAGTGTGCTCGGGAGTCTTGAAGCATCTTCGGAGCTGAGAGACATGGAACATGTCATGCACATTTGCAAAGTTTGACAGGAGCTCGAGCTGGTACGCAAGGTCGCCTCTCTTGCCAACAACTCTGAAAGGACCAACGAAATGAGGCTCAAGCTTGCCTTTGATGCCAAAGCGTTGTGTACCCTTCATAGGTGACACCTTGAGATAGACGAAGTCATCAAGCTCATAAGACATGTCATGATGCTTTCTATCATAATAGCTCTTCTGACGGGACTGTGCTGCTCTGAGATTATTCCGAATGACCTGACACATCTCTTCAGCTTCTTCTATCAAGTCATTCCCAAGAATCTGACGCTCGCCGGTCTCGGACCAGTTGAGAGGGGTATGACACTTCCTCCCATAGAGAATATCAAACGGAGCTTTGCCTGAACTAGCTTGATAACTGTTGTTATACGAGAACTCAGCGAAAGGCAGGCAGTCTTCCCACTTCATGCCAAAAGAGATAACACAGGCTCTCAGCATATCCTCAAGAACCTGATTGACTCGCTCCACTTGACCACTAGTCTGAGGATGAAAAGCTATGCTGAAGCGTATCTTCGTGCCCATCACAGACTGAAAAGAGTCCTAGAACTTGGAAGTGAAGATACTTCCACGATTCGAAGAAATCATCATAGGCATGCCGTGCAAAGACACTATCCTGGAAGTGTACAGCTCTGCAAGCTGAGCTGTGGAGATGGATTCCTTGACTAGAAGAAAATGAGCCACTTTACTCAACTTGTCAATGACGACGAAGATGGCATCATTACCCTTCTTAGACTTCGGAAACCCGGTGACGAAATCCATCTCAATATGGTCGAACTTCCACTCGAGAATGGGCAATGGATGCAAAAGACCTGCTGGACGTTGATGCTCCGCTTTCACCCTTCGACATACATCATATTCATTTACGAACTGAGCAATCTCACGCTTCATGCGAGTCCACCAGAAGGTCTATTTCAAGTCCTGATACATCTTGGAGCTTCCTGGATGTATTGAGAGCAAGGAGTTATGAGTTTCTTCCATGATTACCTTTCTGAGATCACCTTTCGCAACGACAAGACGATCCTCAAAGAACAACGTGTCTCTGGCATCAACACTGAAGCACTTATATTTAGGAACTCCCTTTGCCACGCCAATCTTGACTTTCTTCACCATTGCATCAAGAAGCTGTGCTGCCCGGACCTGATCTTCCAAGGGAGGAGAGATATGAAGATTTGCAAGAAATCCCTGAGGTACTAACTAAAGGTTGAGCTTTCTAAAAGATTCACAAAAGTCAGGCTAGAGAGGCTTCAGAATGAGAGTGTTGCAGTAAGCCTTCCTGCTCAAAGCATCTTCCACGACATTAGCTTTGCCTGGCGTGTACTCAACGCTCGGATTAAAATCTTGCAGCATTTCCACCCATCGAGTTTGCCGGAGATTCAGGTTAGGCTGGGTGAAGATGTACTTGATACTCTTGTGATTGGTGAACACTTCAACCTTTCGTTCCAACAAGAGGTGTCTCCAAGTCATCAGAGCATGTACCACTGCTGCTAGCTCAAGATCATGCACAGAATAATTCTTCTCTGCTGGCTTCAACTGCGTGGAGGTATAAGCAACCACTTTCTTCTATTGCATCAGAACTGCACCAAGACCTTGAAGAGAGGCGTTGCAGAACACTTGGTAAGGTTTGGAATCATCAGGAGGGACCAAGACTGGAGTAGAGGTGATCTTCTCTTTGAGTGTGTCGAAGGCCAACTGATACTCTGGAGACCAAGCATACTTCACACATTTCTGAAGAAGATTTGAGAGAGGCTTAGCAATCTTGGAAAAGTTCTCAACGAACCTTCTACAATAGCTTGCAAGCCCGAGAAAGCTTCGAAGCTGCTTCACATTCTGTGAAGGCTCCCATTCAACAATGGCCTGCACCTTCGACGGATCAACTTTGATGCCCTCGGCAGAGATGATGTGCCCAATATAGACGACTTCTTTCAACCAGAATTCACACTTGGAAAACTTGGCATAGAATTTGTGCTGTCTCATCTTATCAAGCACCAGCCTGAGATGTTCTTCATGTTCTTCCTCAGTCTCTGAAAAGACCAGAATATCGTCGAGATATAGCAAGACGAACTCATTCTTGAACGGAGAGAATATGTAGTTCATCATTCGACAAAATGTCGGAGGAGCATTTGCGAGACAAAAAGACATGAATGTATACTCATACGAGCCAAAACTAGTCCTGAAAGCAGTCTTCGGAATATCCTCTTCGCGAATGTGAATTTGATGATAGCCCATTCTGAGATCGAGCTTGGAGAAGATCTTAGCCCCTTTCAACTGTTCGAACAACTCATTTATGTTCGGAAGTGTATACTTGTTCCTGATTGTCTTCTTGTTCAATGGACGGTAATCGACACACAACCGGTCTGTGCCATCTTGACAAACAGAACTCCACAGCCCCACGGAGACGAGCTCGGTCTGATCAGACCCAAACGCTCCTGCTCATCGAGTTGCGTCTTAAGTTCCTTCAGCTCTTCTGGACCCAATTTGTACGACCGTTTGCACATAGGCTCAGTACCTGGTTCAAGCTCAATAACAAATTCAACTTCTCGGTGCGGCGACATTCCTGGGAGTTCTTCTGGAAACACATCTTCATATTCGCAGACCACTGGGACTTGTGAAATAGGATTAATCTCACCCTTTTCATTCAAAGAGAACAGATGGATTGTATCATCGCGCGCCGCGAATATAATCACATCCTTCGATGAGTGAGTAAGCTTCACTTCTTTAGCTTCACAATCAATCGATGCCTTGTTCATGGCCAGCCAGTCCATACCAAGGATCAAGTCAATGTCGGAATTTCCCAAGACAATAGGAGATGCCAGAAAAGAATAACTACCCATCTTGATAGAAACATCCGGAACAACCCAACGAGAACTCATAAGCATACCTGGAGAAACAATGTCCAAAGACTTAGCCAACTCTTGAAGATGGAAATCATGCTTTGCCGCAAAAGGATATGACAAGAAAGAATGCGATGCACCAGCATCAAACAACACTTTGGCAGGAATATCATTGATGAGGAGGTTACCCATGATCACATCTGACGAGTTTTCTGCCTCAGCCGCATTCACCATGTTGACTGGAGCAGACCTGGGGTTGAACTTCACGATAGCATTGCTTGGAGGTTTGCCTGGAGGAGAAGGCAGAAGACGGAGCTGAGAAGTGCACCTGTTGGCATAGTGACCCTTCTGCCCACACTTGTGACAAGTAATCTCTGCTGGGTGACGGTACTGTGTCTGAGGAGGCCCTTGCTTCTGCTGCTGGAATATCTGCTGGAAAGCTGGGTTGGGTGGTTGGGAAGAACCACGGCCACCAGAATGCTTGAACTGCTGCGTGTGCCGAGGAGGAGGAGGAGACACCCAAAACTTCTGTTGCTTCTGAACCACCTGAGTAGAAGACGAGCTGGAATCTCTAAAGCGCTTCTTAGAATTCTCCACCCTGAGCAAGGCTGCCTCAGCCTTGAGAGCTAAGTTGTAGAACTTATCAAACTCCTCAGGATCGTGCAAAGCGAGAGCTAACTGCAAATCTTCTTTCAAGCCACCTCTGAACTGATATATCTTGCTCTTCTGACCAGGTATATCCTGCAAGGCGTATCGGGCTAGCTCGTGGAACTCGACGTTGTACTTGTACACAGAGTTACCACCTTGCTTCAAGCGCCTGAAGTTCTCACGCATTTCCTCCACGAAGCTGGACGGAATATAGTGGGATCTTAAGTCACGACAGAACTCATCCCAAGTGATCACTCTAGCACCCCTGGAATCCTTCAACTGTTGTACCAGATAGATGCTTGCCCCTTCAGCTGGAATGTTGCAAACTTGACGAAATCCTCAGGACGAACATTGCTGCATTCAAAGTGCTTGTTCATGTCACTGATCCAATCCTCAGCATCAAACGGCTGGTCACAGGAAGTGAAAGTCTTCGGCTGATTTGACAGTAACTGACTCAGATTAGCAAACAGATTGCCACCAAGCTCGAAATTGCCTTCCTGCTGATTAGTCCTCTCTTGCAACAACTGTATCAGCATCTAAGTGTTTGCATTTGTAGCAGCCATCACCGCTTCCCAAGCCTCTACAGGAGGAGGCGGCGACGGAGGAGGATTCTCCGGGGGAGGAGGTGGTGGCGGCACATCCTCACGACCTGGATTCTGACGAGTTGGTGGAGCCATCCTGAAGACGGGTAACACATTAGCCCACAGAATAAATTGACGGTATAGCTGAATCAAAAAGGCAGGAATAACTGAATAGGAATATTAGCAATTGCACTCGAACAAAATAGTAAGAATGCTTCCTCAAAGTGACTGTCGACAAAATTCTGATTAAGACCACTTGCAAACAAGTATGAGCTAGAACGGCTCGGAGCAAACGTATGATCAAGATTTCATCCGATATCTTCGTGGATAAGATCGCATGGGCTCGAATTTACAGTAGCCATCCTGTGCAAGGTAGTGCACACGACTTACGAAGTATCCCCGAGTCGTAGCGAGCTACAAGGACTCTTTAGGACACAACGAGAACCGCTATAAGACGACCGTGAACAAACATACCCACTGAATACCGAATCCCAACCCACATCATGCATATATAGGAAGATTGTCCTATAAGTCACTACTTGATATCCCACCTATGAATTCCCGAAATATCTGATCATGCAATCTGGTACACGGATACAAGGAGTAATATTCACACAACTCCTATACTAACCCGTCCACTGTATAACATCCGTCAACACATAGCCAGAATCTCGGACCTTCATCTACAACAGACCCTCGTGATCACAACAATACAAAGTATGGCAGTACTCCCGAACAATCTGCACCAGTACTGGGAACATCGGGGTTATTTCGCCACTACTAGTATTGAAGCAATTACGAACATCCTTCGTTCTTAGATACTCAGAAATCTGAATGATGGCGATGTGCGCAGGAATCCCCTGGAGCTTAACTCCCCGGAAGAAATCAAGGCAGACAGGAGGCACCAAGACAGAACTCCGTCACATCGAAATTATATAGATTTCAAAAATACCTGCGTGATCCTAAATTTTTTTTGAGCGAGAAGAGGAGTAGAATTAAGATTTCCTAAGTCGGGAACCTCAACAGAGCATGGAAGAGGAGAAAAAAGAATCCTACTCTCTGATATAACTAAGACTCAAAACATTTTACTAGACTCGACTCGGCCAAGTATGATCACACAAAGGCTCCTATGGTCGTAACGCTCTGATTACCAACTTGTAACGACTAAGATGCAGTCCTTTCCGATTTAGGGAACGAGGCCCCAAAATGGAAAGAAGCACATCTAAGAGTTTCGCAAGCACGGTGACATAGCACATACATAATAATAGAACGACAAATAGGGATTTACCTGCCATCTCATAAATAATATCAGAGTTTACATCACATGTTATTCAAACAAGGTAGTTCCGCTACGGACTACATAACATGAGAAAAGGCTATGCTACCCTGCAAGCTTGCCCACGATCACGACCATGCCTCAGTCTTCTGGATAGTTCACGTACAGGCGGTCGTTCTCCTCATCGTACTGCCACGCCAACTGCATGCCATTAGGATCACCTGTGTCGGGCGTACCTGTACCTGTTGGTGTGTTGAAGTAATCTATGAGCCACAGGGACTCAGCAATCTATGAACTCGGTGCCAGAACTAGTCAACTTATTAGGTAAGGAAGGTTCGGTGTTTAGGTTGCAGCATCCTAAGCATTTATGGTGGCTAACTTACGTAGAACAAGTATTGAAGGTGGTCTATACTAGCGATCGACGACTAGCTGATCAATAAGTGATCCTGAACACCTACTTACGTCAATCATAACCCCACCGTGTTCCCGATCGAAGAGAGGTCTCCGAAGGGGACACTCACGGTTACGCACACAATTGGCAATTTTATTAGCTTAGGTTCAAGTTATCTATAACCGAATTTTAACAAATATTCCAAGTTGCCACATAACCACGGGCACGACTTTCCAAAAGATTAAACCCTATAGGGGTGCGCCAACTAGTCCATCACAAACGGTCACGGGCCGCAAAGTAATACTCTATCATGAATCTCGTGATCTCGTCGGATTCCTTAGAGGAAAACCTCAACTCTGGGGAGAACCAAAGTTCACCGGGATTCCTATACGCAAGATATATCGCTAAGGTAAGACAAGACTAGCAGGACCTCCCGTCGTGTCGATGACCCCGATAAGAGCCGCGTATCTCAGTCTCAGGACACGACGGATGAGTCACACTATGGGTATACCAAACCTCAGGTTGCCCTGTGGTGGCAGCATAGTCTGCTCAATTTGGACCAACACTCATGAGGAGCACTGGCCCGGGTTGTTGATTAATTCCTCGAGGTAGCTATTCCCTATGCAGATTATTATTAAGTGATTAGCAAATTAACACGAATGTTGGGTCCTGCCGGACAAGTCTTAACACTACACGATTTATCAAGGGGGTCCCCATAACAACCCCGAACGTGTTATGAGCGATCAGTCATGGAATCAAACACCAGTAGCCGGAAACTATGGCGGTAATAACGGAACAAAACACCCGGAAAAAAGGCTACGCCTTCCTTTATTTACCAAGTATATCGGTGCATTAATTAAGTAACAGATTTAACATAATGATATCAATCTCATGTTATCACATGAGACAAAGCACCTGCAACTAGCAACGCTAACATTAGTAGCTGAGCAAGCCTAGTTAGCCATTCAAGATTTGCTAGGAGGGGAAAAGTGTTTGGGTTTCACGGCAATATCAGGAGGCAATGATATCAGTGGTAGGCAGCGAGCATATGACGAAGAAACGTGAATCTAGCATAACAAGTCTAGAGATGGAACCAAGGTCATATCATCTTGCCTGTGATGTCCTCAGCTTGGAACTGCTCTTGTTCGTCATGCACGTACTCTCCCGGATCCACGTAGTCGCTCTCCAATCCTGGTGCTACCCACCATAAAAAATAGCATCCAATGAACAACAGCACGACAAGATGCAAAAAGCACATGATGCATGAGATGAAAATGAACATGCATCTCTATTCTAGTCAGTTGCACATGCCTGAGAAGAAAATACACGCTCCTGGACAGAACTGCACTCTAAGGTACCTGGACATGCATGAGGATGACATGACCAGATGTGTCACGTGAAAACGATGCAAAAACATATAAAGAACATTACGAACGGAGCTACGGATCAACCGGAAACAACGAAACAAGAAATGGTGTCTTACGTATCAAATGCATCACAACACACTCCTATGGCATACTCCTGGTATTCCCAGGTTGCCATATCACAAAAAAACAAGTATGGATGGGGTGGTGCAAGGAATATCACCACACCATCAACTATGCACTCAAGCATCAAAACATCAAAACTATACATTATGTCCTAAACAGCAACATAGCAGTTTGAGAGCTACATGCAAAGCACCTACAGCCACCCAAATATGCCAAATAAGATATGTGGCAGAAGCTATTCAAAATCTCTACAAGCATGAGCAAAAAGATAATAGAAAGGAGTTCCACACAGAAAGTCTACAGCTGCTAACTTTGACAAAATATCAGTTTTCACGGACTTAGTGAAAATCTCAGTTTCTCTCCAGTTGTTTATGCTCTGAAGCATTTTGACAGCACCCAAAATAATATCTACATGAAGCCAAATTGAATGAAAATTGACAGAGAGCTAGACAAACACAAAAGCTACAACTTCTCAGTTGATTGCAGGGGCTGATTCCCAACACATAAACTTCTGCAAGCACAACTACAAGGGAAGAAAATAACATGAGTTTCTCAGACTTTGTGAAAATCACAGATTTTCACTAAACTGGAATTTTCAGCCACATGCCTACTTTGACTAGGCACAACTTGCACATATGATCTCCTAAGCATGAAAAAAAACCAACATGTTGTAGAGGGGTTCTCCCTCTACTGCCACAACAAGGAATCAACCTCTTGGGCTCATCACATCACATGGAACCAAGCTCTATACATTGAACAAAACAGAAATATGACATTCCCAAAAAATTTTCCAAAGTGGAATCTGAGCCCACCATTGGATTCCTGAGATGATTCTACCTCAAAAACATATATAATACATAGGCACTTGAATAGAACAAAAGAACACAAAGCTAAGAAGAAACTATACATGAAATCACATAGAGGTGAATAGTGCATCATCACATGTGCTTCACTAGCTCATCACTTCACATGCACTTGCACATACTCACATACCCAATGGTGCACATGAGGGGTAGACCTCATGCTCCCGTGCCTTAGCACACCACCACACACACACACACATGCATCAAGCACAACATATAATATCACGTACACATGCTAGTTATCACACACACCCTAGCTTACACTCACATATGCACCTCTACACCTACACATACTAACTTGCTCATGTGCTCATCAAGGCACATCATGCCTTGGGCATGTGTGACACACACACACACACACATGCACACACACACACATGTTCACCTATGCATACACCACTAAGTAGGTGGAGGGGAAAACCCACACACACTCACATACACCTCTTGCACACACTAGTGCTCAAGCTCATCATATCACATGAGTAACACACCACATCTCCATTGTGACATGCATCTACACAAACAATCTAGTGCATACACACACATACTAACACACACACATCATGTATAAGATAGTTCACCCATGCACATATGCACCAAAGTACTACACATGCTATCCTACCAAGATAGCAAAATAATCAAAGGAAACCTGCTGGTGGTGAGCTAAAATAAATACCACATGAGGTGCCAAGCTTAACACAACAAGTATGCAAGTGAACAAATGCAAAACAGACAAGAAAGAGACAAAAATATAAAAGGAATGGGGGAGGGATTCGAACCCAAGACCCCTTGGTCACCAACAGCAGCCTACACCACCCTACTACTTGCCATTCGATTGACAGAATAGAGAGGTTAAACAGGATAAGATACTTCCTGCAGCTACTGTGCCAAAATCCACAAAAACAAAAGGGGTGCGCCGAGGGGTTTCGAACCCCCGACCTGTCCACTGCACCAAAACGCTCCTACCACTCTGCTACTGCTTCGGATCTTAACACAGTAGGGGAGTAATCTCTATTTTGCAACCCCTCATGTATTTCCTCTGCCCAACGATGGCCGGTACACGGGAAGTACCTCGCCGGTGTTACACACTAAATTGGGCTGCCGCTCGTCGATGGAAGGGAGAATAGGCTCCCACGGTTCCATTTCCCTAACTAATTCTACTCGAGGAGGCCTACAACTGCTGATCCACGACGCGCGGCGGCGCCGGCGACAGAGAAAGAACACGGCGAGGCTACGGGCTCCTAGGCGCAAGATGTGGATACAGGGAAGGGAAAGAAGCTTGTGCTCACCCACTAGACGAGGTCGACGCGTGTGGTTGAGAGGGAGTAGAGGAAGAAGGGGAAGAAGCCACGTCGGGGAAGAACGTTGGGGAGGAAACAGCTGTCGGCGATGAAGGGGAAGCAGGGGAGATCTCGTCCTCCTAGCTGCGGGAATGGGTTCCCCGGAGATCCCGCGTGCTCGCCGAGGGGTTGGAGAGGACGCAGGTGTACGGCAACGACGGCGAGGACCTCCTCCGCTTGCGACCATGGCGGAGGAGCTCATCCCTTACCTGATGCCGTCGACAGAGAGGGAGGAAGAGATGGGAAAGAGGTGGCGGCGCAAGGGGAGGAACCCTAGGCTTGCACGGACGCCGGGGGGGGGGGGGGGTTATAAGGAGGAGGAGGAGGCGAGGGACGCGCGCCTCAACGTCCGTGACGGCGTCTGCTTGCTGTCGCGCTCTCTCTGTCTCTGTGAAGAAGACTGGCGGAGGATGAGGAAAGGGGAACGCCGTCTACAGGGAAAGAAGGTGGGCTCGACCTGCTTGTGGGAGGAAGCCCACTAGGTGGCGCTAGATAGAAAGAAATAAAACCCTCTCGGGTTTTCTAAATACAAAAATAAACAGAGAAGAGAAGTAAAGCAAAGGCAAATCTTTTGAGACTAAAAATAAAACAAAAATGCCCCTGGTCATAAGGAATTATGACCTATTTAAATAAAATGGAAAATAAATATTTGGAGCAAATAAATATTTACAAAACGGAATTTATTTGATCTGTTTGTGAATATTTGCACCTTTAAAACTTAGTTTCAAAACAGCAAATTCCTAGTATCACAACCACCACAAATAATACTAAAGCATGGGCATTTTTTAAATAGGGATGGGGCAAGTGAATCTTGAGCTTAAGATGAAAGAGAGGAAGAAGTTTTAAAAACCCTGGTGCAAACCAACATAGTTTCTCCTACTCTCAAATGCACTACTCCACATCATCTCACTTATCAACACATAACATCACAACACATACCATACATCACATGGACTCACAAGGCAACAAACACAAAAGACAAGGAAAGAAATAGATGCATGCATGCAAAAGGAACCATGACAAGGTGACATCACATGAAATAACATATGCATTGAGCTCTCATGGCAATGACAAGATGGACCCACAAACAGAAGGTTCCAAATATGGCGAGTTACACTCTTGGGGCATTACATCCACGTCCTATGAGATTAAACCTGCTTTACTAAACCTTGTTATGAAAGATTAATTCTCCGGTGCTAGAGATGATGCTGCCTTGCACTTGAACAATTTTGTTGAGCTCTGTGATATGCAAAAAATATAAAGAAGTAGATGGTGACATTGTTAAACTTAATCTATTTTCCTTTATCCTTGAGAGGAGGAGCCAAAGTGTGGCTTCAATCCTTGCCTAGGAATAAAATAGATTCTTGGGATAAGTGCAAAGATGCTTTTATTGGGAAGTATTACCCGCCTGCTAAGATTATCCAGTTGAGGAGTAACATTATGAATTTTAGGCAAATGGATAATGAACATGTTTCTCAAGCTGGGGAACATATGAAATCGCTTGTTAAGAATTTCCCTACTCATGGTTTGACTACTTGGATAGTTATCCAAAATTTCTATGCAGGATTGAACTTTACCTCGTGGAATCTATTAGACTCGGCCGCGGGAGGAACATTTATCTCAATTACACTTGGTGCAGCCAAAAAGCTATTGGATGAGATGATGACAAATTATTCTCAATGGCACACAGAGAGAGAGATCCAACAGGTAGGAAGGTAAACTCTGTTGAGGAGATCTACTCCCTTAATGATAAGGTTGACATGATCATGACTCTACTTACTAAGCAAGCTCCTTCTTTGGTTGCTCAAGAGAGAGAGCAAGTGGATGTTAATTTTATTTCTAGGAACAACTTCAATAACAATGCTTATAGGAGTAATTTTGGTAGCAATCCTAGACCGTTCCCATCCAACAACCATGGGAACAATAACAATTATCCTAGCACCAAAAACTCCACTTCTGAATTAGAGAGCATGCTTAAAGATTTTATCACCTCTCAAAAAGCCTTCAACAAGAGTGTAGAAGAGAAACTAGAGAAATTAGATAGTCTCTCTTTGAAGGTGGACAACATAGATCATGATGTAGAGATGCTTAAAATTAGAACTTCCCCACTTGAGGAAAGGAACACCACACCCATGAATGCTATCCAAGTCCAAATTAATGAGAACATAAGAATAATAGCCAAACTTAAAGAGAGATGGGCTAGAGAAAAGGAAGAGGAAGAGAGAATTAAGAGCCTTCCTACACACACTACCGTTGCTACTATACAAGTTGTTGAGGATCTCAAAACTTTTAGCACCCATCGCACTCCTAGTACCAATGGACCCATTAATGGTGATGCTAATACCTCAACTATAGGACAACAAGGTCCTATGAACTTAGATACTACCAAAAGAATGAGCTTAGATGACATCACTACCACTTTAATTAATGGTAGTAACCTTGATTTTGACAATTGTAGTCTCTCCGAAGTCATCACCTTTTTGCAAAGAATGGCTAAAGACCCCCACACTAGTACACTTAATATTGCCTTCACCGAGCATATAACCAATGCTCTTATCAAAGATAGGGAGGAGAAGCTAAAGCTAGAGACTTATATTCCTAGGAAGCTAGAAGATGGTTGGGATCCTATGGTCAAAATTAAATTGAATAATATCTCTTGCTTTGCTTTGTGTGATGTTGGAGCTAGTGCTTCCGTTATGCCCAAAAGAATGTATGTTATGCTTGATTGGAAACCTTTTGATCCATGTTCTTTTGGTGTTTGTCTTGTTGATTCTTCCATAAAGAAACCTTTAGGGAGAATTGATGATGTGCTTATTATTGTCAATGATAATTATGTGCCCGTTGATTTTCTTATTATGGACATTGAATGTGATCCTTCATGTCCAATTATTCGGGGACGTCCTTTTCTCCACACCTTTGGTGCTATAATTGACATGAAAGAGGGAATTATTAAATTCCTATTTCCTCTTAAAAAGGGAATGGAAAATTCCCTAGAAACAAGATTAAGTTACCTTATGAGTCCGTTACACGGGCAAGTTATTCTTTTCGAGTTGATAACACTTGATCTTGTTGCATTACGCCTAGCTCAAAGGCATAAAAGAAAGAGCTTGTTGGGAGGCAACCCAATTTGTTTTTACTTTCTGTTTTAGTGGTCATGATGTGTGTTATTATTATAGCAACATCATTGTATCTTTATTGTTAAGCTATGTGCCTCCGATTGCAAGAAAGTTAAAAAATTGTGACATGCTGTCTAGAAACAGATTCTGTCTCCTTGACGGAAAAATTCGCCAAAATCATGAGATCTTTTTTTTGATCTGAATTGTTTTGAAAGCATTCTCTACATAATTGTATTTCAGATGTCTGTTTTGAGTTTTTTTATTTGAGTTGCAGAAGTACCCCGAATAAATTATTTACTACCTGATGTTCTGTTTTTCAGACATTCTGCCATGTTTTGCGTTTTCATTGCTTTGCAAATCCTAAGATTGCTTATTATTTGAAAAAAACCTTTGGCATTCATAAGAAGTAGTAGCTTTTCATGAAAATATTTATTTCTGGCAGGTATTGAATTATTTTATTAAGGGAACAAACCACTCTAATCAGCTTATGATGAGATTTGCATGAAGGGAGTTTTCAAGTATGCGATTGGAGAGATGATGAAAGAAGATAAAGGAGTGTGAAAGCTGAAGCTTGGGGATGCCCTCATGCATCCCAAGAAATATTCAAGGAGAATCAAGCATCTAATCCTGTGGATGCCCCCGTGCATCTCGTTCTCCATCAACAATCATCAGTTCGTCCATCTCCATGCTATATTTTTATCACTTCGTATGATATGTGATATGCTTGGAGCGTCCCGCTATTTGCTTTTTAGTTTTGTTTTTCTGGTCATAACAAGTTGGATCCTAGCCTACTTTGTTTGGGAGAGAGACACGCTCCATTCCACTCTAGAACACAACATAGCTTTTCATGCTTATCTTTTTTGTGTGTTCTTCATCTTTTCGTAGCTATTGTCATGCTTAGCTATTAGTTTTCATGCTTATCGTTTTAAGAGCTATTGTTTAGGTTGATTTTGGAACTCTCTTGAGTTATCATGCTTATCTTGTTTAGAGAGTTGGCTCGTAGCACTAAGTTGTGTGTCTTGCATGAGTAGGTAATTGAGGTTGCTATTTAAGTATAGTAGTAACTTGCAATTGTTTTGAGGTATTGATTTGAGTAATGTTTGGACTATTGGTGCCAAGAGCTTTAGCCTATTAGTGACAGGTGTCGTATTTTGGGAAATCCTTGTGTTTTTCAAAAACTAAAGTTAGTTGAGAACTCTAGCTACTAAATTGATCGCTAACCTCTGGAGGGGTTGGAATATATAGAGTACCCTCATGTTACCATGAGTCGAGGATGCACAAGGATAACCAAACCCCCAAACATTCCTCCTCGGGGTACTTGCCTCTCTTTGAATTTCCTAAATAGATAGAGAGTTACCGATAATAAGTGTATGAGTTCTTCGGACTAATGTGAGTATTCGATTGTTGGCACTTCCACCATGCATATTTTGCTAGACTCTTCGGTACCGTGCATTGCCCTTTCTCACATTGAGGGTTGGTCCAAACTTCGCCGGTGCATCCAAACCCATGACATGATGCGCTTTGTCATACATAAGCCTCATTATATCTTTCCTCAAAACAGCCACCATACCTACCTAATAAGGCATTTCTATAGCCTATCCGAGGTACATTGCCATGCAACATCCACCATCTCATGACTTGATCTTCATGTCATACATGCTTTTGCTTGATCATAGAGCCGCATGCTAGTTGGGCCATGCCCTCATTACTACAACATGACGCGCTAGTATCATTGCATATCCTGCTACACTTGCAGAGGCATACATTTGCATACATCATGATAGTTTTCACTTGTCTTTATGTTGAGTACTTCTTATAAAGTGTGATGATTTTTCTTTTTATTCATGTAAAACATAGAGTGTTGCCCTTAGGAGAGGAAAAGATCCCAAAGCAGACAAAAGAAAAGATCCCAAAAAGGACAAATGAGAGATAAAATGAAAGAGCCAAAGAGGCCACAAAAAATGAAAAAAAGAGAAAAAGAAAAAAAGAACTAAAAAGAGAGAAGGGGGCAACACTACTATTCCTTTTGAAAGATCCACACTCGTACCCCATTAATTTAGTGGTACTACATAGAGATTGTCATTCATGCATAAGTATGTGGGGACTCTTACACTATAGAACTTGGTTTGCATATTCCAATGATGAGCCTCCTCAAATGAGATCTAGGTATTCATGAGCAAACAAGTTGGATGCACCCCCACTAGTTCCGTTGGAGAGCTTACCTTAGCTCATATGTGCATCCGTTACATGGCAATGCCTACTCCTCCCATCATATCTATCATTTGGCTTTCTCTCGCCTATGATTGTCCTCATTGATGTGAGCCTTTCACACCCTTTTTGTCTTCCTTCCCCATCATTATTCTATTTGCCATCCTAAGTTCCAACATATCTTGCTCACGCTCATCCATTGCATGAGTGCTCAAAATCGAAAGGGGAAGGATCATTTTGCCTTGTGCCTGACAAGTGGTCCGGGGTTTAGTAGATTGAGTCCTCAAAGTCAAAATAAGATTCTGAAGAAGACTAAGTGTGAGGTTTAGTAGATTGAGTTCTCAATTATTATTTTTTATCTCTGAACCCATCTCCCACTTCTTGCACGCAAACACCATTCGGAGACATTCGAGTCACCGACAGCGAGAGCTCTTGCACCTTCATGTTCTTACTTTGCTAAATTCAATACAAGATATAGACTCTTGCTTGTTATTGTCTTGACTTGAATGGCATATCTCACTTGATTTACTTTGAAGTTCTTATATGTGTGTTAGCATGTCACCACATAAATTATTGTGTTTTCATTTATCAACTCGAGGACGAGCAGAAATTAAGCTTGGGGATGTTGGTACGTCCCAAATGTATTTATAATTTCTGCTTGTTCCATGATCTTTTGGTTGACATTGTTATATGTTTTGCTACACTTTTATATCATTTTACAAATATTTGGACTAACCTACTAACTCAGTGCACCCAGTGCCAGTTTTTGTGTGCTAATGTCTTTTTTGCACGGGCTTTTACCCAATTTTCTGAAGCCCAAAAAAATCAAGAAAAACATATAAAAACATCAGCAAAACAGAAGCTTCGGTATCACCGAAGGAGGGCCACATGGGGCCAAGGGCCTCCCAGGGGGCCTGCTAGCGCGGCCAGGGCCCAGGCCGCGCCAGGAGGTCGCCGTGGTGGGTCCCACCTCCTCCGGTGCCCTCCTTTGGCCTATATTTAGTGTTCTGTGAGGAACCCTCGCAGACTTTCTGGAATCGCGAATTTCTCCATCGTTCCGCCGCCGCAGCGCTTCCAAGATCGAGAGCGTCACGAGACCTCTTCGCGGCACCCTGCCGGAGGGAGGATTGACCTCCGTGAGCTTCTCCACCGCCATGGACGCTTCCCGGACGTGTCGTGAGTAGTCCTCCTTGGACCATGAGTACATGACCAGTAGCTATGTGATGTCTTCCTTGTGAGCTGCCCTACATGATCAAGGCATCTATGTAATCCTCTTGCTTTAGCTATGCTCGGTTTGTTGGGATCCGATGGATTATGAGATTATGTTCAGATTGTTATGAGTTATACATTTGATTATCCTTTATATTATGTTCCTTAGTGATTCTTGCATGTTCTCCGTTGCTTTTTATTGCTTTGGCCAAGTAGTAGATCGTAACTCCAAGAGGGAGCTTTATGCATGATTATGGGTTCGGGCCCCTCGTTGTCTAGCTTGAGTGACATAAACATGAGACTAGGGGATGTGCTTGCTGCCACCAGGGAGAAAACAACGGTGCTTGTGACCACGGTTGCAAGGATTGTTTACCTTACGCATAGTTCGTTAATGCAGTCATCCGTGTCTTTGAGTTTAGACTTTGGGTGGGGCTCGCAACTTAATACCGAGAGATGTTCTAGATAGATATGTCAAGGTGGATGATTAGTAAGTAGATGATGATGAATAAACGGTCTACTTGTCTTGGCGTACTTCCCATTACTATTGAACCTCTAACTATCAAGGAGCATAATTAGCATTGCGGTGCGATCATAATTCCGTCAATTGCCCAACTGTGATCTGTTTACCCTAGCATAGTTGTTTATTGTCTTTTGGGAGAGAGACATCACTAGTGAAAATCATGTGACTCCGGTCCATATCACCATCATTGCTTACACCTCCATCATTTACAGCTTTCATTTACTTTTCCGTTGCAATCACTATTACCTTCCCGCTTGTGTTTTGATCCTTTGGAAACTACAAGGACAGAGAGATTGACAACCTCTCTGTACTCGTTGGGAGCAATGTTAATTGTTGTGTGTGCAGGTCCACGACTTCTGCTAGCGCCAGGGTGGAAGACACCTACTTGTTGAGCCTAGGAGTCCTCCTGGTTCGACAAACCTTACAGTCTCCGTGTAAGGGAAATTTGCTGGTGACTACAACTCCACCTTCCACTTGGGGTAACCAACGAGGGGCGAGAAGTATATACATCAACTCGTCATCACCATCCAAAGAGAGTACCACAATCACCACAACATATCTCAAGGATAGTCAAAGACAAGCACCAAGAGACTCTAAAACTTCAATCAATTCACAAAATAGGAAATCACTCATGAAAATATTTTTCAAATCCATGTCCTATAGACCGCTATCACCATGGTCTCAGGGATTATACTGGATAAGATCAAGTGAGTACATCAATCCAATAAATAGAAGAAGGGGAAACATCATGCGATCACCCTAGATTAACATAGACTATTATCACAATCAAGATCACATCATAGGAGAGAGAATTAACCTCATAGCTACTGTACAAGACCTCAGCCCCGAGGAGGAACTACTCCCTCTTCATGGTGGGAGGAAGCAACGTCGATGGAGATGAATCCGGGGGCACTTCCCCGTCCCGGCAGGGTGCCGACACAGGAATTTTGGTCCCCCGAAACTTGTTGGCGATGGCGGCGGAGGTCGGAATTGCTTTTGGAGAAAATGGTTCCGGAATCAGCGTTTCCTCCACGGGGGTAAAAATAGGAGCCAGGGTAGGGCACCAGAGGAGGTGGCCCCCACCCAGGCGGCCTACGGGCGAGGCCACGGGGTAGGCCGCGTAGGGAGGCCGCCTGGGTGACGCCTGGCTCCCCTCTGGCCCACCTTTGGTGCTCTCGAAGCTTCCGTCACGCTGATTTTTATTTATTTTTCTCGGGATTTTTGTGACTCGGTAAATTGGGGTAAAAGTCCCTGCAAAAAAGACATCAGCACACGAAAACTGGCACTGGGTGCACTGAGTTAGTAGGTTAGTCCAAATATGTGTAAAAAGATATGAAAGTGTAGCAAAACATATAACAATGTCACCCAAAAGATCATGGAACAAACATAAATTATAGATATGCTTGGCACGTATCAGCGGCTTGCGCACTGTGCCTCCTCCTTATCCATGGCGCTGCAATGTCTCTTGGCCGGTTGTGGGTGTCGGGGATGAGCTGGCCTGTGCACTGCCGGCCGTGGTAGTGGCGCCTGCTTCGTCTGCCACAGCTCCTCTCTGCAAAGCCACTCCGCGTGACACTTCCCAAACAACCATAGAGCCTCGCGTGTGTGTCCCCCACCCTGCGCACGGTGCTGCACCATCGCCACGCCCTAGACAGCGCAGAGCATGCTCCGTGCAGCCATTGCTCCCGTGCGGTGCCACTCCATCGAGCGATGACCTCAACACGTAATTGCTCGGGGTCAGTGGTGAATGGAACCCCCTAAGATCGTTGTAGCTAGCCCAGCCTCCGTAGTCACCGTCAGAACCCCTGACTCTTTGTAATCGGCACCATAATCGGCCCCGTCGCGGCACCCTTCTCGCCCGCCTATAAATAGAGGCCTCGGGTCCATCTGAAGCCATCCCCGCCACCCTACCTCACCAGAGCCTCACCAAAACCACTCGGAGGTCCTCGGGAGGGTCATGTTCCCCGCCTCCGACCACCCCGATCAACTTCGAGCTTCGGCAAAATTCGCTCAGGTGAGCGTGTCCCCACGGCCCAAATTTAGCGAGTGAACTCCTTGAGCACCCGCTTATCTAAACCGCGCATGAATTCAGCGTTCATAGGCTTCTCTGACGAGATCAAACTACACCCGAAAGCGCCATCCGCCAGAGTTGGAGCTGCTGTCAATGTGGTGCTCATCGACGACTTCCTCCACCTCCCAAAATTGTGGAATCATCCAGTGAGTGCATCTATCCCCTCTCCCCATATGGTTTGTAGCAGAACACCACCGACGACGCCGCGAGCCCACTGTCATCGGCGAGGAATTTTCAAACCTGACAGTGGTGGCCCACTGCTAGGATTTTGTCTATTTACGAATTGTTTTCCTAAGGCGTATTTCACCAAAGTGCGGTTTCTCCCCTCGCACCCGCATTTTTATGAGAGAGTTTTCTTCTTTTTTAGTCAGCCCCCTAGGTTAGTTTCTTTTTTATTATAGATTGACCCGTGAACTTCATTCGTTCATAACTTTAAACCACAAGGGCTTTTGAGTTAATTATTTTAGCAAAAAAATCTTTTGTTGTCTAGTTATTTTATATTTATTCAAAAATATTTTGATACATTATTTGGACATTTGGCATTTACGTGAGAATCCGATGTGTGTGATGTAGAAACCGAAGGGGGAGACGCTGCTGTCAACTTCATCGAGCTAGACCCCGACTTCATCGACCCAGGAAAGCATGTTTAATCATTTGATGTGATATTTGTTGATATGATTGTTTGATAAACTGCTGCATAAGAACACTTGCATCGTATATGATATGATTTCATGCATGACAAAGATGACCACCCAATGTGATAATGAGAGGCCGTGGGCAGCCTAGTCACGTGGGTGTTTCTGATGTGGGACTGAGAGGGGGGCATACCCTTGTACCGCACGGTAGAAATTTGATCCCATGCTAATCGAGGATGTTGGCCTCCCCGTCTTATAGTTTTCCCGTGGAAGCGTGATCCAGGTCATTCCGGGCCTCGCTGGGTAAATACGGGTGTGTGGTCGTTTTGACTGTTTACCTCTAAAATACCTTACGCGTGATTAGTCCTAGTGACTATAGAAAACCGTTGGTTGTGGGTAAAGGGTACAACCTACGCAGAGTCTAAACTATTCGAGTAGCCGTGTCCACGGTCAAGGATGATTGGTTGACAGGTCAAGTGTGGGTCTTAGTGTCGGTCTCTGAAGAACAAGTTTTTGTTTATGAAAGTTCTTGAAGGATCGATAGAATATGTGTCTAGAGGGGGGGGCGTGAATAGACTACTTATCAAGAAAACATTTCTAGCCTAACCCAAATTCTAGGAGGGCAGAAATTCAGCAGTTCGAGCAAGTATAGAGCACCCTGCACATGCTAGTCAACATATATTGCAGCGGAAATGTAAAGACTTTGCACATGTAAAGGAGTAGACGTTAGGAAGATCAAACGCATGAGATTGACATGGCAATTTTTGGCATGGTTTCGATAGGTGGCGCTATCGTACGTCCATGTTAGTGGAGACTTCAACCCACGGAGGATAACGGCTGCGAGAGTCCACGGAGGGCTCCACCCAAGGAGGGTCTACAAAGAAGCGGCTTTGTCTATTCCACTACGGCTTCCGACCACAGAGGACTATCCTTAATCATGGTAGATCTTCATGAAGTAGGCTATCTCCTTGCCCTTACAAACATCTTGGTTCAACTCCACAACACGAAGTAGGAGGCTTCCAAGCGACACTTAACCAATCTAGGAGGCACCACCCTCCAAAAGGTAATAGATGTGGTAGATCAATGAACTCCTTGCTCTTGTGCTTCTAAAGATAGTCTTCTCAACACAAGTAACTCTCTCACATAATATGCATGGGTAGGAGAGGTTGATTTGGTGGAAAGCAGTTTGGGGAGGCTAGAGATCAAGTTGCAAAACATAGGATTGGAATATCTTGGTCTCAACACATGAGTAGGTGGTTCTCTCTCAGAAAATGGATCTGGCAATGAAGTGTGTGAGTGCAGCAACCCAAATCCAACCGTTGCACACAAAAAAGGCAAACTCGGTGACACCGAAGTTGAAAACTCGGTGGTACCGATTAGCACTAAAAGTGTGAACTTTTGAATCTCGGTGAGACCGATATACGAAACTCAGTGGCGTCGAAAAGGTGACTAACGGTCAGATGGACAAACTCGGTGGTGCCGATACTCAAACTCGGAAATTCTGATTTTTTGTATCTTGGCATCCGAATGTTGGTCACATTGAACTCGATAGCACAGACTTGGTTTCGGTTCCACCGATTTGGTGGGAATGGCTAGGGTTTGTGTGTGAGGTCGAACTCGGTGGATCAGATATGGAAATGTTGGTGACACCGAATTTGTGTATGTGGATTGGGAGAGTGGATATGTGGGAGAATTGACTGACTATTTTAGTGGCTAACTTTGAGCATTTGAGCAATCAGTTCATTTTACTACCTCATCCCCTTTTAATAGTATTGGCCTTCCTATGGACTCAAAAGTGATTTCTCACAAATATAAAATGAAGACTCTTCTAGATTGAAGCTTGATCCAACATTGTTCCTTTCTTATATCGAGGGGAATCTCCACATAAACCAAAAGCCAGAGCTCTCCATGGACTTTCTTGAAATATCTAGGTAAAAGTGTTAGTACAAGAGACATTGTATGTTGTCACGAATTATCAAAATCACCAAGGGAGCATATGTGCTTTCAATATCCCCCTTTTTGGTAATTGATGACAACATACAATCAAAGCTTCAAATAAAGATAATCATAAGGATATAACAGCTTTGAAAGAAACATGACTAGTACAAGCTCCCCCTAAATGTGAGCAATTCCATTTAAAGGATAGTTTCTTTGGAATTCATGGGCACACACAAGGTAGAAGGAAAAGACAAGTCATAGACATCCTGGCTATATGCAGCAAACATATGTAAATGAACAAGTTCCATGTTCAAGACTCCCTCTTGCAAATAGTATGTGCAAGAAACAAGAGGTCATCATGAACAAGGATATGATGCATATACTTACCTTGAGGATCTTGAGCATCTTGACATAGGAGTACACTTGGGAGAACAAATGTTAGATAACACAAGAGTACCCTGTTGTAAAGATGCAAAGAGCCTCAAAAATACCAAGAAATTGAAGACATGTTGAAGATAGGTTTTGATAAAAGGATATGTCTCCAAAGAACAAGAACTTTTCTCCCCTAAAGATGAATATGTAAGGTTTCCTCTCCTCGTGAATCATAGCATGTAGATATTGGGAGTAGGTAGGGAAAATAAGTTCAAACCAATAAATCCATATTTATCTCTCTCTCCCTTAATGTGTAATGTTTGATACATCTCCCTTTAGGAACAAATATGTCCCCTTAGTGTTGTTTCTCCCTCTTTTGTAGAAGCTTCTTGGTGACATTTCTCCCCTATGAATAGGTTCATTGAATGGAAGCCTTGATACTTCGATATTTCTCCCCATTTGGCATAATGTCGATACCCCGATCCTAAGCCATAGGAATCTAGCCTGTAACACATCGCATCCCTTTGCGGTCTCACGCACGGTTAACTCCTCGGCTGCAGCCTTACCTTAGCCGGGACCGTTTGCGTCTTTTGACTCGCGTATGCAATAGTGTCGCTAGCATTCAAGTGTCAAAGAACCCGGATCGACATGTCTAGTCACAAACCAAAGTGGCAGTTCCGCACAAGGACAGGAATACATGACCCAACAAAGCAGGTGTCGGTCATCAGCGAATGTAGACGAGTCGTAGCAAGCTACAAGGACCCCATTACATCGCGTGACATTTCCCCAAAGAGGACAGACACAGCAGCTAAGAAGGACACATGCCGGTCAACCAATGTGTCCGGAGCAGTAGCGAACTACCAAGGCTCATTGGATCACAAAGGGGCATTTCCTTGTAAGGAGTGCTACTAAAGTTCACGACTAGGTAATCGAACCCCATACATATCAAGTACGACACACGTACGCATGGCATACCGATATGTATAGATACATCGATGGCATCACAACATAACCATAAACATACAACCTTTATTTAAGAGGCTCGGAAGAGCCACACACATAATATTACACATTAAGGGTCTCACAACCCATAATAGTAGTCATTCAGTTACAAGCCAGCGGAAGAGTTTAAACTGTCTGAGTACTGACAGGGCAACTAGAAGGCACATGGCCTGACTATACTACAAATCCAACGTAGGGCCAGATCGTAGCTGGGACACCAGCTACTCGTCGTCTTCGATGTCTACGAAGAACCCTCCATTAGGGTCATTAGCAACCTCTGCAACATGTATTAAGCAAACATGAGTACGAAGGTACTCAGCAAGACTATAGGATAACTAACTACTCATGCAAGGTATCAAAAGGTATTGTGGGGTTTCATGCGGAAAGCCAGCATTTGACTCGTGGCTAGACAACTTGCATTTTTAAATAATTTTGACAACTTGATTTCTCGCACACGAGTCCACTAACACCACAACAATACACTATCGTGGAATCATTCCGTCTCCGTGCGGAAATGCCATCCATGACACTCACGCTTATCTTGGCAATTTTATGAGTAGCCATTGAAGTTATCTATGAACAACATATGTCTCCAAGTAGTCCATATCTGCGGACGCGGCTATTCAAATAGATCATAACCCTGCAGGGTGTACTTCGTCACACACGCTCTCGCCACTTATCTCCATGTGCACGTCATGCACCTCGGCAACCTTCAAGCGGAAGCCCAGCGAGGGAGTCGGCCACGACCGTTAACCACACTAGTACTTAGTCCAGGTTTATCGCCTATCTGAGAGTGACCCGTATGGAAGTCCGGCCGAGGTTTCCGCCACGGCCTCAAACGATGTGCGCAGGGTTCCCAAGCCCACCATCCGGGTGCCACTTGGTACACCGTGCCACTGCCTACCGCATCACGGCCCACCTCTCAGGTCAGCACCATGCACGGCCTCCAGCATTACTATAAACACCAGAAACTACTTGCAACTCCTGGACCAAGTACTACGCGATTAATAGGCCGAGCGGGGTCATATTTCAGGGCCCAGCATGTGGTAGTATCTAGCCTTGGATTAATTACACGGAACTCAGTTCCTAAGGACGGTTCCAATGAAACAACCCTCCATGTACTCCTACACAGCCTTTCACCGGTACCTTTACCAATCAAGTTCAACACACAACCTTTGCTCACCGAACACATTCCACAATTCTGTTCATCTCCCAGATGACAGACCATACACAACTCTAAGCATAGCATGCGTAGCAGGATAAGGCACATCATAGCTCAAGCAACTACCAGGTATGCTAGGTTGCAAGGTTCGGCTATTTACTGTGACAAGGTTAGGTCATGCAAAGGAAGTGGGTTCAACTATCGTGGCAAAAGCAGTTGAAGCATTGATCTTAATGCAATAAATAGGTGCAGGAGCAAGAACATGGAATTTATCGGGATGATCAAAAGGGTTGCTTGCCTTGTTGCTCAGAGGAGGAACGATATCCGTCAGACGGATATTCGGTGGGATCCGAGGGTGCGGAGCCTACCGAAATAAATGGCAACATTCAATAACGATCATATGCAATCAAAATGATGCATGAGCATGGCATGAGAATGCAAGGTGATAAGTTATTATAATCAACATGCATTAGGTTTAGAGTTGATTTGAATCACATTCGAATATCAATTCAAACGAGGTATTCTTGGATACCGTTTTAATTGATTCGACCTGATGCCCAGATCAACTTGATGTTAGCATGCATGAAATGTCATGTTATGATACTGATTTGTAATTAGGACAGTGTGTGATCATTGCATTCATAATGAAATTTGAATAATTTTCCAAATTCCATTTAAAAAGTAAATATAAGAATTGAATTATTCCTTATTCCAGATTTTAGGGTTCTGTAACTTTTCCAAACATGGTTGAAAATAGCATAATCAGAATCCTTGAATTTTTCTGATACTTTTTCATGTATAAATTATTTTCATTGGAGTTACAGATTAATTTCTATGATTTTTACAAGTTTTAGCAATTTACTGGAATTATTTCTATACTGGAAATTCTTTTCTTTGCATCAGACTGACATCAGCAGGTCAGCCGACCTGTTCAGGTCAAACCTGACAGGGGGGACCCACTGGTCAGCCTCTCTGGGACTAATCCCGCGCTAACGAGCCCCTAAACTGAGTTGACTTGGCCTTGGGCCCACTGTCAGCGAGAGATTAAGCTCCTAATCTGCTGGATTAGCTTTGCCACGTCGGCCCCCACCGGAGGGTGGTCGCCGGCGACCAAGCCCGCGGCGGAGGGCTCGCCGGAGATGACCTAAACGGCGCTGCACAGCACCAATTCGAACGCGGTTTGCAGCTACGGAACGCTGCGAAGTAGCCGATCTAGTAGGGGTATCAGGGGTGGCCAGGGTCGCCGGAAGAGGCGCCGGCGACGAGCCAAAGCGGCGGCCGAAGCTCGGCCTTCTACGAGCGATGGCTCTAGGGCACGGGGAGGGCAGCTGAGGGGCTCATCACGCTCCTGGAGGCTCCAGGAGCTCGATCCCTAGCTCGAGCGCGTGGATCAAACACCACAGCGACAGCGACAACATGACCGGCGGCGAGAAGCTCTCGGCCTTGGTGGGGAACGGGGCTACGATGCACGGAAGAGCGTGGGGCGAGAGGGGAAACGACGACGAGCTCACGGCGGTTCCGATGGTGTTGATGAAGGGCTCGGGGGTGCGCCGGAGGAAGCGAATCGACGGGAGAGTTCTGGCGGCCGGAGGTGGAAGGCGATGGTGTTGGGGCGATGCAGAGCTCGGGGAAGCTTCGGCTTCTGCAGAGAGGACCAGAACGACGAGGCGGAGCTAACGGACTACTCGGAGGAATGTTCCCGTGGCTAGAAGCGCTGCGGCTCGAGCTCGAGCTCGTGGTAATGGCGGCAGCAGGAGGAGGAAAAGATCCGAGAGGAGGGAGAGAGCTATCGCTAGGAATGGATAGAGGAGGCCTCGGGGAGCTTATCCCCGTCGTCGCGCTGTCCCGGGGGCTCTGGAGCTCGCCACGGCGAAGCAGGAGGTGGAGGGGCCGCCGTGGTCGATCTCCCCTCTGCCAAAAGGCAGAGGAAGAAAACGACCCTGCCCCTGGTGGGCTGGGCCTCCTCAGGCGACAGGTAATGTTTTTCTTCTTCTTAATTCTTTTCTATTTTGTTCTGTTTTGCTAAATAATGTTTTGCTATTTATTTCAGCTCCAAAATGGTGGTAAAAATTATTTTAAACACACCTAAATATTTGTTATAATATTCCCAACCATTTCCAAAGTTTTCAACATTTTTGAAAATTTATAGTTTCTGATTTCAAATTTAAAGTTTGAAACCAGTGGCTTTTTGCATTTATTTAAAATGCTTAAAGTGTCAAGAAAATAGTTTTCTCCAATGCTTATTTACTTTCATGATTTATCAGAAAGTTTGAACATTTCTTGAGGCCATTTTGGGTTCATTGATTTTAACTAGTTTGAGATTTTCTTTATTTAAAGTAGTGGCTAGGGTTTTGAGTTTTTCCTTTGCCACTTTCTTGTTATTGTTGAAACTTCTTAGATGCAAATGCAAAGAAGACATGAGCACAAGACTAACTTGCTTAAGGGTTAGGGATGTGACACATAAATTACCAAAAAGAAGGTCATAGGGTAAGGGCTCATTGAGAGAAAGGGATCCTGGATACTTCTCACTTTTACAAGGGCTCCTTGAATTTGTCTTTTCTCCCCCTTTGGTATGAAGAAGAGTTCCTTGAATTATCTCCCCCTATGTTAGGGTTCGTAGATGATTCTCCCTCTTATATTGCGTGGGATGACTGAGGTTTTCTCCCCTATAGAAGTTTTCTCCCCCTAAAACATATGTTTAGAAGAAATTTTCATAGCAATAAAGTTTGTTAGAAAAATTGGAGTCACCGAGGCAAAGTGGTTTGGTAGAAACGAGAATGATATTCAGGACACTTGGGTAAAATCGATTGGACTGAGTTTCCCAATTCGATGAAACCGAGTTGCAATGATAGTCAACTCTTTAACAAAAGAATAGGTTGGTCGGACGATTTGTTTCAAGATTCCAATTGTAAAAGAAGGTACTAATTGAGAAAGAGATACAAAAGTAGAAGAAAAACAAAGGTAGCAACAACTTTTTAAAAAAAATGAGATATATACATACATGTAGATGAGAGTTGAATGGTTCCAAGAGTGTGAAAGGTCAAATGTGAACCATATAATGATCTCCAGCTAGATGTGGGGTGGTGACAAGGTCACCTATATTAGAGTATTTGACTTGAGGAGTCAAGCAAGGATGCTTGATCATAGGTCATACTCATCATTAAGCGTGAAATGGGGTTACCATTTTTTGTTAAGCTTTTCAATGTCTTCATATCACTTGAGTTGCTTCATGATAACCCACAAGTATAGGGGATCAATTTTAGCCTTTCTCGATAAGTAAGAGTGTCGAACCCAATGAGGAACTAAAGGTAGGAGAAATATTCCCTCAAGTTCTATCGACCACCGATACAACTCTACGCACACTTTACGTTCGCTTTACCTAGAACAAGTATGAAACTACAAGTACTTTGTAGGTGTGATAGGATAGGTTTGCAAGATAATAAAGAACGCGTAAATAAAGACTAGGGGTTGCTTAGATAAAGAAACAATTACGTTAGTTTAACGAGTGTGCGAAAGTGGTGGTAGGAATTGCGGAATTGTCCCTAAGCAATTGACTATGTTACTAGACCAATAGCAAGTTTTATGTGGGAGCGGCCACTGCTAGCATGTCATCCCTTACATGGAATTCTATGCACTTATGATTGGAACTATTAGCAAGCATCCGCAAATACTAATGTTCATTAAGGTAAAACCCAACCATAACAATAAGATATATTGGTCCCCCTTCAATCCCGTATGCATCAATTTCTATGCTAGGCTGAAGCTTCTATCACCCTTGCCCTCCAATACATAGTCCTATCAACATACTACTAACCCTATGGTGTGATCCACGCGCGCACTCATATGATGTGCACCAAAGGACAACAACATAACCACAAGCAAAGTAAACTAATCATAGGAATTCATCAATCACCGATAGGACAACGAAAATCTACTCAGACATCATAGGATGGCAACACATCATTGGATAATAATATGAAGCATAAAGCACCATGTTCAAGTAGAGGGTACAGCAGGTTGCAGGAGAGTGGATCGCTGAATATAGATGGGGGCAGGTGATAGAGGTGTTGGTTAAGATGACAAAGGTGTTGGTGTACATCGCCGTCACACGATGATGTCCCGGGCGGCATTCCGGCGCCGCCGGGAGAGAGGGGGAGAGAGCCCCCTTCTTCTTATTCTTCCTTGAACTCCTCCCTATATGAGAGAAGTGTTTCCCCTCTCGTACCTGGTCTCCATGGCGGCAGAGGGGTGAGAGCCCCTCCAAGATTGGATCTCTCTCTATGTATCCTTCTGTTTCTGCGCTCCCAGATTCTGGCCTTTCACCGTTTCTTAAATTCCCGGAGATCCGTAACTCTGATTGAGGTGTCCTTTTAACACGATTTTCTTCCAGATATTAGCTTTCTTGCGGCGAAAGAAGGCCCCCATCCGCCTTAGGGATTGGTCATGAGCCTGCCAGGCGCGCCTGGGGGGGGGGGGTAGGGCGCACCTCCTGGGCTCGTGACCCCCTCGGGCATCGTTTCACATTGATTCTTTTTCCCAAAAATCATAAATATTTCAAAAACAAAATCCCCGTAGGTTTTTTATTGCGTTTGGACTTCGTTTGGTATGGATATTGTGCGAAACAAAAAACATGCAACAAACAAGAACTGGCACTGGGCACTGGATCAATATGTTAGTCCCAAAAATAGTATAAAAAGTTGCCAAAAGTATATGAAACTTGTAGAATATTGGCATGAAACAAACAAAAATTATAGATACGACGCAGGCGTATCACTTCACTCCATGAATTGGTTTAGAGCTTTATCAAGGATATGAGTACATACCTTCAAATGATGTTGATGACTTGGTATGTAGGTGAACTTGTTGTGGATGCTCAAAGTTCATGAAGATCATCTTGAGTTGGGAGCAATCCATGTCGTTTTGGTTCACTTTTCACCTACAATGTTTAGTCTTGCAAGGAAGAGCATAAAATATGCAAATGACATGAGTGAATTACTTCATCAAATGGTTGTCAAGGATATGATTTGTTGTCTTCTTCCTTCATCTTCGAAGAGGGGTTGTTGATACTTGGCCATGTCAAGATTGCTTTTGATTGGAGTTGATGGCAATCTTGTGGTGTGTATTTCTTCCAAGTACCTACAAGAAGTTAGTTGCAATACAAGGGATCCTAGTTTCTAAGATATAAGATTATCAAATCAATGGCATCAAGGCATAGTTAGTCAAGCTCATGCCTTTGCATGCTTCTGAGTGAGTCTAGCTCAAGTTTCAAGCATCAGTGATGTTCAACTCACTCCTCAAATGACAAAACACTTTCTCGTCAAGTGGTATGTAAAGATATCAGCTAGTTGTTTGTCAGTACGAATATGCTTGAGATCGATATCTCCTTTAGCAACATGATCACGAATGAAATGATGTCGCACTTGGATGTGTTTTGTTCTAGAATGTTGCACATGATTATAAGAAATCTTAATAGCCCTTTCATTTTCACGCAACAATGGAACTTTTCTAACATGAATGCCATAATTCTTAAGCATTTGAGTCATCCATAGTAATTGGGCACATCATGATCCAGCGGCAATATATTCGGCTTCGGCAGTGGATAAGGATACCGAGTTTTGTTTCCTGGATGTCCAAGAGACAAGAGTTGTCCCAAGAAATTGACATGTACCCAAGGTGGATTTTCTATCAACCTTGTCTCCAGCATAGTCTGAGTCGGAATAGCCAACAAGATTAAAATAAGATCCCTTGGGATACCATTTACAAAATTTGGTGTATGTACAAGGTATCTCACTATCCTTTTCACAGCCAATAGATGACACTCTTCAGGTGCTTCTTGATAGCGGGCACACATGCAAACACTCAACATGATGTCACGACAGGAGGCACATAGATATAACAATCAACCAATCATTGATCGATAAACCTTTTGATCAATGGGTTTGTCCTCCTTAGTGAGGTCAAGATGTCCACTAGTAGGCATGGGGGTTCTCATACCTTTGCATTCTTGCATGTTGAACTTTATGATTAAGTCCTTGGTGTACTTGGTTTGAGACATAAATGTACCTTCTCTCGATTGTTTGGTTTGCAATCCAAGGAGGAACTTGAGTTCACTCATCATAGACATCTCATACTTCTCTAACATCAGCTTTCCAAACTTTTCACTAAATTGTGGGTTAGTGGAACCAAAGATAATATCATCCACATATATTTGGCAAAAAAATAGTTATCCATTCAATCTTTTAGTGAATAAGGTTCCATCAATTTTACTAATCTCAAAACCCTTTTCAATGAGAAACTTTGTTAGGCATTTGTACCAAGCTCTAGGTGCTTGTTTAAGACCATATAATGCTTTAGGAAGTTTGTAAACATAATCAGGTTTCTTAGGGTTCAGAAAAGCATGAGGTTGTTTAACATAAACTTCCTCTTCAATTTATCCATTGAGAAAGGTACTTTTGATATCCATTTGGTAAAGAGTTATATCATGGTGATTGTCATAAGCTAGAAGAATACGAATGGCTTCAAGTCTAGCAAGAGGAGCATAAGTCTCACCATAGTCCATACCTTTGACTTGCGTGTATCCTTGGGCTACGAGACATGCTTTGTTGCATACAAATTGTCCGTCTTCATCTTGCTTGTTCTAAAACACCCATCTTGTACCAATGATATTCTATTTGCCTTCAGGTTTTTCAACAAGTGTCCATACTTGGTTCCTCTCAAAGTTGTGTAGCTCTTCGTGCATAGCGTTCACCAAATCCGGATCTTGAAGAGCTTCTTCTACCTTCAAGGCTTCAACACTAGAAATGAAATAATAATGCTCACAAAAGTTAGCTAAACGAGATTTAGAGCGAGCGATTCTCCCATTTTTATGTTACCGTAGATTTGTTTCAACGGATGATCTCTGTCCACTCTTGCTCTAATTCTTGACAACTTCTTCTTGTTGGATGGAGGAGCTTCTTCTTCATCATCTTCATCATCTTGAGCGTTTTCGTTGACGTCATCTTCTCCTTGGGGTGGAGGTGAGGAAGGTTTTGGTGGACCATCACGATGTACTTCTTCCTCTTCTTCATCATGTCGTGCACTGCTTGTGGATGCTTCCATGTCATTTTGCGGTTCGCCTTGACGCGAAGTGGGAGTTTCCACTTGAGTTGATTAAGTTCTTTCCTTCACCTCCATGGGATGAGTCTTGCCAATGGACAAGTCTTTGATAGCTTCCGAAGGTTCGTTATCTCCTCCATCAATTGGAAATTGTTCGACTTGCGAACCATTAGTCTCATCAAACTTCACATCTACCGTCTCTTCAACTTTTTGAGTGAAGTTGTTGTAGACACGATAAGCGTGAGATTTTGATCCGTAACCAAAAAGGAAAACTTCATAAGATTTAGGTGCAAATTTAGAACAACGATGCTTATCAAGAATATAACACTTAGATTAGAATACCCAAAAGTATCCAACTTGGGGTTTGTTACTCGTGAGTAGCTCGTATGCTGTTTTAACGAGAAGCTTGTACAGGTAGAGTCGGTTTATGGCATGTCAAGTTGTTTCCATGGTTTCTGCCCAAAAGTGTCTTAGAGTCTTGTATTCGTCAAGTATCATTCTCGCCATCTCTATGAGCGTCTGGTTCTTCCTCTCAACAACTCCATTTTGTTGAGGTGTGTATATCACCGAGAACTCATGTAAGATACCTTCTTCGTCAAGAAAAGTATCCAGATTAGTGTTCTTGAACTCCGTTCCGTTGTCGCTCCAAACCTTCTCGATCTTCACTTCAAACTATTTTTGAGCTTTCCTAACAAAGTTCTTGAAGATCATTTGTACCTGTGACTTATCATAGAGAAAGAACACCCACATAAATCGAGAAAAATCATCAACAATGACTAAACCATAAGAATTTCCACCAAGGTTCTTGTAAGCATTGGGACGAAAGAGATCCATGTGAAGCAGCTCGAGGGGTCTTCTAGTGGTCATGATGTTCTTCACGGGATGACTTCCACCAACTTGCTTTCCTGCTTGACAAGTACTACAAAGTCTATCTTTGTCAAAGATAACATCTTTAACACCAAGAATATGATCACCTTTGGTAAATTTGTTAAGATTACGCATACCAACATGTCCAAGTCTTCTATGCCATAACCAACCTTTAGAAGATTTTGCGAGAAGACATGTACGGGGTTTGGATATCTTAGAGAAATCAACAATGTATAGATCACCTCTATGGAAACCAGTAAAGACGATGTTATGATTGTTGCTACGAAACACTGGACATTCAACTTTCGTAAATAGCACATCAAAACCAAAGTCTGCTAGTCTAGATATGAAAAGAAGATTGTATCCAAGGGACTCAACAAGCATGACATTCTGAATGGAACTGTCATGAGATATGACCACCTTACCAAGACCAAGTACCTTACCTTTGGACTTGTCTGCAAAAGTTACATACGTTCGAGGTCCACGGTTTCGTGTTATCTCATGGAACATGTTTTTATTTCTGGTCATGTGATTGGTGCATCCACTGTCGAGAACCCACTCCTTTCCACCGGCCGTGTTGTCTTTAAGGTTAGCCATGAGACTAAGGGTCCTCATGGTCTTCTCATACTTGATGTCAAACTCTTCATCTTCATTGTAATAGCCATGCTCCACATTGTCATCATCGGATGAAGTTCCCTAATCATAAGAAAGAAGAATTTCATCAGAAATTTGACTATGACAATGTTCATGTTTATGCATTCCAATGGCTTGAACAATGATATTCTTAATAGTAATGACATCTCCTTTATCAAATAGGCATTTATCGAAGTTAGGATTGGTTGGCTTCATTTTGTGAAAAGCAATGCATTTGTGGAGAATGATATCAAGTTTTTTCAAGGAATAATTTGGTTATCTTCTCTCTAAGTCTTTTCACAAGGTATGAGCACACTCAAAGTTTTACAATTGATTAAGCACATTTCTTGGTAAACCTCTAATGATTAGATTGACAGTGTTAAGGTCACCAAGCATATTAACTTCATCATCATGAGAAGGATGTATGGGATCAATGGGAGGCGCATAGGGATATTCAACATACTTGCGCAAATGGAACTCATGAAATCTAACAAGCATTTCATCTTTCCATTGTCTAAAGTACTCCCCATCAAGAATAGGCACTCTACAACTAAAAAACTGGGAACTAGTCACATTCATCTTCTTCCAGTGACGGTTAAACCAAGGTTTTGGAGACCTTGCTCTAATACCAATTGAGGGATCGATAGAAGATGTGTCTAAGGGGGGGGGGGGTGAATAGACTACTTGTCAAGATAAAATTTCTAGCCTAACGCAAATTCTAGGAGGGCAGAAATTCAGCAGTTCTAACAAGTCTAGAGCACCCTACACATGCTAGTCAACATATATGGCAACGGAAAAGTAAAGACTTTGCACATGTAAAGGAGTAGAGGTTAGGAAGATCAAATGCATAAGGTTTACACGGCAATTTTTTGGCATGGTTCCGATAGGTGGCGCTATCGTACGTCATGTTAGTGGAGACTTCAACCCATGGAGGGTAACGACTGCGAGAGTCCACGGAGGGCTCCAGCCACAAAGGGTCCACAAAGAAGCGGCCTTGTATATTCCACCACAGCTTCTGTCCACGGAGGACAAGCCTTACTCATGGTAGATCTTCAGGAAGTAGGCTATCTCTTTGCCCTTACAAACATCTTGGTTCAACTCCACAACACGAAGTAGGAGGCTCCCAAGCGACACCTAACCAATATAGGAGGCACCACCGTCCAAAAGGTAATAGATGGGGGTAGATCAATGAACTACTTGCTCTTGTTCTTCTAAAGACAGTCTCCTCAACACAAATCACTCTTTCATAGAATATGCATGGGTAGGAGAGGTTCATTTGGTGGAAAGTAGTTTGGGGAGGCTAGATATCAAGTTTCAAATGATAGGATTGGAATATCTTGGTCTTAACACATGAGTAGGTGGTTCTCTCTCAGAAAATGGATCTTGCAATGAAGTGTGTGTTCTGCCTCTCCCACAAATGAGAGGTGGGTGAACGGTATATATAGGCAGTAGCCAAAATCTAACCGTTACACACAAAAAGGCAAACTCGGTGACACCAAAGTTGAAAACTCGGTGGTACATATTAGCACTAAAAGTGTGAACTTTTGAATCTTGGTGAGACCGATATACGAAACTCAATGGCACCAAAAAGGTGACTAACGGTTAGATGGCCAAACTCGGTGGCGCCGATACTCAAAATAAAAAATTCCGATTTAGTGTATCATGGCAAGAGAATGTTGGTCACACTGAACTTGGTAGCACCAACTTGGTTTCGGTTGCATCGATTTGGTGGGAATGGCTAGGTTTCTGTCTTAGGTCAAACTTGGTGGGTCCAATATGGAAATGTTGGTCATATTAAATTTATGTATGCGGATCTTGACAGAGTGGATATGTGGGAAAAATGAATGAGTGTTTTGGTGGCTAACTTTGGGCATTTGAGCAATCAGTTCATTTTACTACCTCACCCCCTTTTAATAGTATTGGCTTTCCTATGGACTCATGATACGTCTCCAATGTATCTATAATTTTTGATTGTTCCATGCTGTTATATTATCATTCTTGGATGTTTTACAATCATTTTATAGTCATTTTATATCATTTTTTGGTACTAACCTATTGACGTAGTGCCTAGTGCCAGTTGCTGTTTTCTGCATGTTTTTTACGTCGCGGGAAATCAATACTAAACGGAGTCCAAACGCAGCGAAACTTTTTCTGGATTTTTTTGGGCCAGAAGACATCTAGTGGGCGAGGAACGCACCTCAAGGGAGCTCCTATGGGAGCACAACCCACCAGGACGCGCCTGGGGGCCCAAGCGCGCACCGATGGGTTGTGCCCTCCTCGTTGGCCTCCCGCACCGCCTCTTTGCTCTATAAATACCCCAATATTCCAGAAACCCTAGGAAGGTGGACGAAAATTAATTCTAGCCGCTGTAGAGTCCAGAAACATCAGATCCAATCTAGACACCATCATGGAGGGGTTCATCATGTCCATTGGTGCCTCTCCGATGATGAGTGAGTAGTTCTTTGTATACCTACGGGTCCGTAGTTAGTAGCTAGTGTTGGAAATATGCCCTAGAGGCAATAATAAAATAGTTATTATTGTATTTCATATTTCAAGATAATCGTTCATTATCCATGCTATAATTGTATTGAATGGAAACATAAATGCATGTGTGGATATATAGACAAAAATATCCCTAGTGAGCCTCTAGTTGACTAGCATGTGTTGGGGAACGTCGCATGGGAAACAAAAAATTTCCTACGCGCACGAAGACCTATCATGGTGATGTCCATCTACGAGAGGGGACATTCGATCTACGTATCCTTCTAGACCGCACAGCAGAAGCATTAAGAAACGCGGTTGATGTAGTGGAACGTCCTCACGTCCCTCGATCCGCCCCGCGAACCGTCCCGCGATCAGTCCCACGATCTAGTGCCGAACGGACGGCACCTCCGCGTTCAGCACACGTACAGCTCGACGATGATCTCGGCCTTCTTGATCCAGCAAGAGAGACGGAGAGGTAGATGAGTTCTCCGGCAGCGTGTCGGCGCTCCGGAGGTTGGTGATGATCTTGTCTCAGCAGGGCTCCGCCCGAGCTCCGCAGAAACGCGATCTAGAGGTAAAACCGTGGAGATATGTGGTCGGGCTGCCGTGGCAAAAGTTGTCTCAAATCAGCCCTAAAACCTCCGTATATATAGGGGGAAGAGGGGGAGCCTTCCCTTGGGGTCCAAGGACCCCCAAGGGGTTCGGCCGAGCCAAGGGGGGCAACCCTCCCCTTCCAAACCGAGTCCAACTAGGTTTGGAAGGAGGAGTCCTTCCCCCTTTTCCCACCTCCTCTTTTTTTTCTTTTCTTTTCTCTTTGATTTTCTTCCTATGGTGCATAGGGCCTTCTTGGGCTGTCCCACCGGCCCACTAAGGGCTGGTGCGCCACCCCCAAGGCCTATGGGCTTCCCCGGGGTGGGTTGCCCCCCCCCCCCGGTGAACACCCGGAACCCATTCGTCATTCCCGGTAACTCCGAAAACCTTCCGGTAATCAAATGAGGTCATCCTATATATCAATCTTCGTTTTCGGACCAATCCGGAAACCCTCGTGACGTCCGGGATCTCATCCGGGACTCCGAACAACATTCGGTAACCGACCATATAACTCAAATACGCATAAAACAACGTCGAACCTTAAGTGTGCAGACCCTGCGGGTTTGAGAACTATGTAGACATGACCCGAGAGACTCCTCGGTCAATATCCAATAGCGGGACCTGGATGCCCATATTGGATCCTACATATTCTACGAAGATCTTATCGTTTTAACCTCAGTGCCAAGGATTCATATAATCCCGTATGTCATTCCCTTTGTCCTTCGGTATGTTACTTGCCCGAGATTCGATCGTCAGTATCCGCATACCTATTTCAATCTCGTTTTACCGGCAAGTCTCTTTACTCATTCCGTAATACAAGATCCCGTAACTTACACTAAGTCACATTGCTTGCAAGGCTTGTGTGTGATGTTGTATTACCGAGCGGGCCCCGAGATACCTCTCCGTCACACGGAGTGACAAATCCCAGTCTCGATCCATACTAACTCAACGAACACCTTCGGAGATACCTGTAGAGCATCTTTATAGTCACCCAGTTACGTTGCGACGTTTGATACACACAAAGCATTCCTCCGGTGTCAGTGAGTTATATGATCTCATGGTCATAGGAACAAATACTTGACACGCAGAAAACAGTAGCAACAAAATGACACGATCAATATGCTACGTCTATTAGTTTGGGTCTAGTCCATCACGTGATTCTCCTAATGACGTGATCCAGTTATCAAGCAACAACACCTTGTTCAAAATCAGAAGACCCTGACTATCTTTGATCAACTGGATAGCCAACTAGAGGCTTGCTAGGGACAGTGTTTTGTCTATGTATCCACACATGTATATAAGTCTTCATTCAATACAATTATAGCATGGATAATAAACGATTATCTTGATACAGGAATTATAATAATAACTATATTTATTATTGCCTCTAGGGCATAATTCCAACAGTCTCCCACTTGCACTAGAGTCAATAATCTAGCCCTCACATCATCATGTGAATTACATTGTAATAAATCTAACACCCATACAGTTCTGGTGTTGATCATGCTTTGCCCGTGGAAGAGGTTTAGTCAGCGGGTCTCCTACATTCAGATCCGTGTGCACTTTGCATATATTTACGTCCTCCCCTTCGACGTAGTCGCCGATGAGGTTGAAGCATCGTTTGATGTGTCTGGACTTCTTGTGAAACCGTGGTTCCTTTGCTAGGGCAATGGCACCCGTGTTGTCACAGAACAAGGTTATTGGATTCAGTGCGCTTGGCACTACTCCAAGATCCGTCATGAACTGCTTCATCCAGACACCCTCCTTAGCCGCCTCCGAGGCAGCCATGTACTCTGCTTCACATGTAGAATCTGCTATGACGCTTTGCTTGGAACTGCACCAGCTTAACGCACCCCCATTAAGAATAAATACGTATCCGGTCTGCGACTTAGAGTCGTCCGGATCTGTGTCAAAGCTTGCATCGACGTAACCATTTACGGCGAGCTCTTCGTCACCTCCATACACGAGAAACATTTCCTTAGTCCTTCTCAGGTACTTCAGGATATTCTTGACCGCCGTCCAGTGATCCACTCCTGGATTACTCTGGAACCTGCCTGCCATACTTATGGTGAAGCTAACGTCCGGTCTAGTGCACAACATTGCATACATGATAGAACCTATGGCTGAAGCATAGGGGACGGTGCTCATATGCTCTCTATCCTCATAAGTTGCTGGGCACTGAGTCTTACTCAATCTTGTACCTTGTAAAACTGGCAAGAACCCTTTCTTGGACTGTTCCATTTTGAACCTCTTCAAAACTTTATCAAGGTATGTGCTTTGTGAAAGTCCTATCAGGCGTTTCGATCTATCCCTGTAGATCTTAATGCCTAGAATGTAAGCAGCTTCTCCTAGGTGCTTCATAGAGAAACTTTTATTCAAGTAATCCTATATGCTCTCCAAAAACTCTACGTTGTTTCCAATCAGCAATATGTCATCCACATATAATATTAGAAACGCCACAGAGCTCCCACTCACTTTCTTGTAAATACAAGATTCTCCAACCACTTGTATAAACCCAAATGCTTTGATCACCTCATCAAAGCGTTTGTTCCAACTCCGAGATGCTTGCACCAGCCCATAAATGGATCGCTGGAGCTTGCACACCTTGTTAGCATTCTTAGGATTGACAAAACCTTCGGGTTGCATCATATACAACTCTTCCTTAAGGAAACCGTTAAGGAACGCTGTTCTGACATCCATCTGCCAGATTTCGTAATCGAAAAATGCAGCTATTGCTAACATGATTCTGACGGACTTAAGCATCGCTACGGGTGAGAATGTCTCATCGTAGTCAACTCCTTGAACTTGTGAAAAACCCTTTGCCACAAGTCGAGCTTTATAAACGGTCACATTGCCGTCAGCGTCTGTCTTCTTCTTAAAAATCCATTTGTTCTGAATAGTCTTGCGGCCCTCAGGTAGTACTTCCAAAGTCCATACTTTGTTCTCATACATGGATCCTATCTCGGACTTCATGGCCTCTAGCCATTTGTTGGAATCTGGGCCCACCATTGATTCTTCATAATTTGTAGGTTCATTGTTGTCTAACAACATGATTGACATGACGGGATTACCGTACCACTCTGGAGCAGCACGTGGTCTCGTCGACCTGCGTGGTTCGACAGGAACTTGAACCGGAGTTTCATGATCATCATCATTAACTTCCTCCTCAACCGGCGTCGCAATGACAGAGGTTTCCCCTTGCCATGCGCCACCATCTAGAGGGATGAGAGGTTCGACAACCTCATCAAGTTCTATCTTCCTCCCACTCAATTCTCCCGAGAGAAACTCCTTCTCGAGAAAAGCTTCGTTTTTAGCAACAAACACTTTGCCCTCGGATTTGAGATAGAAGGTTCGACAACCTCATCAAGTCCAGTGATCCACTCCTGATTACTTTGAAACCTGCCTGCCATACTTATGGCCAGGCTGACGTTTGGTCTAGTGCACATCATTGCATACATGATAGACCCTATGGCTGAAGCATATGGGACGGTACTCATCTTTTCTCTATCTTCCGCAATTACTGGGCACTGAGTCTTACTCAATTTTATACCTTGTAATACTAGCAAGAACCCCTTCTTGGACTGCTTCATAGATAGATCCTATCTCGGACTTCATGGCCTCCATCCATTTGTTGGAATCCGGGCCCACCATTGCTTCTTCATAATTCGCAGGTTCATTGTTGTCTAACAACATGATTGATAAGACATGATTACCGTACCACTTAGGATTAGTACGTGATCTTGTCGACCTGCGAGGTCCGATAGCAACTTGATCTGAAGCTTCATGATCATCATCATTAGCTTCCTCCTCAACCGGCGTCGCTTCGACAGAGGTTTCCCCTTGCCCTGCGCCACCATCTAGAGGGAGTAGAGATTCCACAACCTCATCAAGTTCTATCTTTCTCCCACTCAATTCTTTCGAGAGAAACTCTTTCTCAAGAAAAGCTCCATTCTTAGCAACAAACACTTTGCCCTCGGATCAGAGATAGAAGGTGTACCCAACTATCTCCTTTGGGTAACCTATGAACACGCACTTTTCCGCTTTGGGTTCCAGCTTTTCAGGCTGAAGTTTTTTGACATAAGCATCACATCCCCAAACTTTAAGAAACGACAACTTTGGCCTTTTGCCATACCACAGTTCGTATGGTGTCTTCTCAACGGATTTTGATGGTGCCCTATTTAAAGTGAATGCAGCTGTTTCTAATGCATAACCCCAGAACGATAACGGCAAATCGGTAAGAGACATCATAGATCACACCATATATAACAAAGTATGATTACGACGTTCGGACACACCATTACGTTGTGGTGTTCCAGGCGGTGTCAACTGTGAAACAATTCCACATTGTCTTAAGTGAGCACCAAACTCGAAACACAGATATTCACCCCCACGATCAGATCGTAGGAACTTGATCTTCTTGTTACGATGATTTTCAACTTCACTCTGAAATTGCTTGAACTTTTCAAATGTTTCAGACTTGTGCTTCATTAAGTAGACATAACCATATCTACTCAAATCATCAGTGAAGGTGAGAAAATAACGATATCCGCCGCGTGCCTCTACGCTCATCGGACCGCACACATCGGTATATATGATTTCCAACAAGTCACTTGCACGCTCCATTGTTCCGGAGAACGGAGTTTTAGTCATCTTGCCCATGAGGCATGGTTCGCACGTGTCAAGTGAATCAAAGTCAAGTGACTCCAAAAGTCCATCGGCATGGAGTTTCTTCATGCGCTTTACACCAATATGACCTAAGCGGCAGTGCCACAAAAATATGGCGCTATCATTGTTAACTCTAATTCTTTTGGTCTCAATGTTATGTATGTGTGTATCACTATCAAGATTCAATATGAACAATCCTCTCACATTGGGTGCATGACCATAAAAGATGTTACTCATAGAAATAGAACAACCATTATTCTCTGACTTAAAAGAGTAACCGTCTCGCAATAAACAAGATCTAGATATAATGTTCATGCTCAACACAGGCACTAAATAACAATGATTCAAGTTCATAACTAATCCTGATGGTAACTGAAGTGAAACTGTGCCGACGGCGATTGCATCAACCTTGGAACCATTTCCTACGCGCATCGTCACTTCATCTTTCGCCAGCCTTCGTCTATTCCGCAGTTCCTGTTTCGAGTTGCAAATATGAGCAACAGAACCGGTATCGAATACCTAGGCACTACTACGAGAGCCGGTTAAGTACACATCAATAACATGTATATCAAATATACTTGATTTTTCTTTGGCCGCCTTCTTATCAGCCAGATACTTGGGGCAGTTGCGCTTCCGGTGACCCATACCCTTGCAATAGTAACACTCTGTTTCAGGCTTAGGTCCAGCTTTGGGTTTCTTCGTCGGATTGGCAACAGGCTTGCCGCTCTTCTTTGAATTACCCTTCTTGCCTTTGTCGTTTCTCTTGAAACTAGTGGTCTTATTCACCATCAACACTTGATGCTCTTTACGGAGTTCAGACGCTGCGACTTTCAGCATCGCAAACAACTCGCCAGGTGACTTGTTCATCCCTTGCATGTTGTAGTTCAACACAAAGCCTTTATAGCTTGGCGGCAGTGATTGAAGGATTCTGTCAGTGATAGCCTCTTGCGGGAGTTCAATCCCCAGCTCAGCTAGACGGTTTGAGTACCCAAACATTTTGAGCACATGTTCACTGACAGACGAGTTCTCCTCCATCTTGCAAGCATAGAATTTATCGGAGGTCTCATACCTCTCGATCCGGGCGTTCTTCTGAAAAATGAACTTCAACTCCTGGAACATCTCAAATGCTCCATGACGCTCAAAGCGACGTTGAAGTCCCGGTTCTAAGCCATACAAGACTGCACATTGAACTACTGAGTAGTCCTCCTTACGTGTTAACCAAGCGTTCTTAACATCCTGGTCAGCTAGGGCAGCATTAAGGACATAATTGTTCTTCCCAGCTTGTAAGATTAGCTTAAGATTACGAGCCCAGTCTACAAAGTTGCTTCCATCATCTTTCAACTTAGCTTTCTCTAGGAACGTATTTAAATTCAGGGTGACTGTCGCGTGAGCCATGATCTACAACACAAATATATTCAAAGTGGACTTAGACTATGTTCAAGATAATTAGAGTTTAACTTAGTCAAATTACTCGCTAAACTCCCACTCAAAAAGTACATCTCTCTGGTCATTTGAGTGGTTCATGATCCACTTACACTAGCTCAAGTACGATCATCACGTGAGTTGAGTATAGTTTCAGTGGTAAGCATCCCTATGCTAATCATATCATCTATATGATTCATGATCGACCTTTCGGTCTCATGTGTTCCGAGGCCATGTCTGCACATGCTAGGCTCGTCAAGCTTAACCCGAGTGTTCCGCGTGCGCAACTGTTTTGCACCCGTTGTATGTGAACGTTGAGTCTATCACACCCGATCATCACGTGGTGTCTCGAAACGACGAACTGTAGCAATGGTGCACAGTCGGGGAGAACACAATTTCGTCTTGAAATTTTAGTGAGAGATCACCTCATAATGCTACCGTCGTTCTAAATAAAATAAGGTGCATAAAAGGATTAACATCACATGCAATTCATAAGTGACATGATATGGCCATCATCACGTGCTCCTTGATCTCCATCACCAAAGCACCGGCACGATCTTCTTGTCACCGGCGCCACACCATGATCTCCATCAACGTGTCGCCATCGGGGTTGTCGTGCTACTCATGCTATTACTACTAAAGCTACATCCTAGCAAAATAGTAAACGCATCTGCAAGCACAAACGTTAGTATAAAGACAACCCTATGGCTCCTGCCGGTTGCCGTACCATCGACGTGCAAGTCGATATTATCTACTACAACATGATCATATCATACATCCAATATATCACATCACATCGTTGGCCATATCACGTCACAAGCATACCCTCCAAAAACAAGTTAGACGTCCTCTAATTTTGTTGTTGCATGTTTTACGTGGTGACCATGGGTATCTAGTAGGATCGCATCTTACTTACGCAAACACCACAACGGAGATATATGAATTGCTATTTAACCTTATACAAGGACCTCCTTGGTCAAATCCGATTCAACTAAAGTTGGAGAAACTGACACTTACCAGTCATCTTTGAGCAACGGGGTTACTCGTAGCGATGAAACCGGTCTCTCGTAAGCGTATGAGTAATGTCGGTCCAAGCCGCTTCAATCCAACAATACCGCGGAATCAAGAAAAGACTAAGGAGGGCAGCAAAACGCACATCACCGCCCACAAAAACTTTTGTGTTCTACTCGAGAAGACATCTACGCATAAACCTAGCTCTGATACCACTGTTGGGGAACGTCGCATGGGAAACAAAAATTTTCCTACGCGCACGAAGACCTATCATGGTGATGTCCATCTACCAGAGGGGATATTTGATCTACGTACCCTTGTAGACCGCACAGAAGAAGCGCTAAGAAACGCGGTTGATGTAGTGGAACATCCTCACGTCCCTCAATCCGCCCGGCGAACCATCCCGCGATCAGTCATACGATCTAGTGCCGAACGGACGACACCTCCGCGTTCAGCACACGTACAGCTCGACGATGATCTCGGCCTTCTTGATCCAGCAAGAGAGACGGAGAGGTAGATGAGTTCTCCGGCAGCGTGACGGCGCTCCGGAGGTTGGTGATGATCTTGTCTCAGCAGGGCTCCGCCCGAGCTCCGCAAAAACGCGATCTAGAGGTAAAACCGTGGAGATATGTGGTCGGGCTGCCGTGGCAAAAGTTATCTCAAATCAGCCCTAAAACCTCCGTATATATAGGGGGAAGAGGGGGAGCCTTCCCTTGGGGTCCAAGGACCCCCAAGGGGTTCGGCCGAGCCAAGGGGGGCAACCCTCCCCTTCCAAACCGAGTCCAACTAGGTTTGGAAGGAGGAGTCCTTCCCCCTTTTCCCACCTCCTCTTTTTTTTCTTTTCTCTTTGATTTTCTTCCTATGGCGCATAGGGCCTTCTTGGGCTGTCCCACCAGCCCACTAAGGGCTGGTGCGCCACCCCCAAGGCCTATGGGCTTCCCCGGGGTGGGTTCCCCCCTCCCCCCCGGTGAACACCCGGAACCATTCGTCATTCCCAGTACATTCGCGGTAACTCCAAAAACCTTCCGGTAATCAAATGAGGTCATCCTATATATCAATCTTCGTTTCCGGACCATTACGGAAACCCTCGTGACGTCCGTGATCTCATCCGGGACTCCAAACAACATTCGGTAACCAACCATATAACTCAAATACGCATAAAACAACGTCGAACCTTAACTGTGCAGACCCTGCGGGTTCGTGAACTATGTAGACATGACCCGAGAGACTCCTCGGTCAATATCCAATAGCGGGACTTGGATGCCCATATTGGATCCTACGTATTCTATGAAGATCTCATCGTTTGAACCTCAGTGCCAAGGATTCATATAATCCCGTATGTCATTCCCTTTGTCCTTCGGTATGTTACTTGCCCAAGATTCGATCGTCAGTATCCGCATACCTATTTCAATCTCGTTTACCGGCAAGTCTCTTTACTCGTTCCGTAATACAAGATCCCGCAACTTACACTAAGTCACATTGCTTGCAAGGCTTGTGTGTGATGTTGTATTACCGAGTGGGCCCCGAGATACCTCTCCATCACACGGAGTGACAAATCCCAGTCTCGATCCATACTAACTCAACGAACACCTTCGGAGATACCTGTAGAGCATCTTTATAGTCATCCAGTTACGTTGCGATGTTTGATACACACAAAGCATTCCTCCGGTGTAAGTGAGTTATATGATCTCATGGTCATAGGAATAAATACTTGACACGCAAAAAACAGTAGCAACAAAATGACACGATCAATATGCTACGTCTATTAGTTTGGGTCTAGTCCATCACGTGATTCTCCTAATGACGTGATCCAGTTATCAAGAAACAACACCTTGTTCATAATCAGAAGACCCTGACTATCTTTGATCAACTAGCTAGCCAACTAGAGGCTTGCTAGGGAAAGTGTTTTGTCTATGTATCCACACATGTATATAAGTCTTCATTCAATACAATTATAGCATGGATAATAAACGATTATCTTGATACAGGAATTATAATAATACCTATATTTATTATTGCCTCTAGGGCATAATTCCAACAGCATGTTGGTCAAGGATGGTTAAGGTTTCCTAGCCATAGACAAGTGTTGTCACTTGATGACGGGATATCATCATTAGGAGAATGATGTGATGGACCAGACCCAAACTATAAACGTAGCATGTGATCGTGTCATTTTGTTGCTATTGTTTTCTGCATGTCAAGTATACATTCTATGACCATGAGATCATCTAACTCACTCACACCGGAGGAATGCCTTGTGTGTATCAAACATCGCAAATTTTACTGGGTGACTATAAAGGTACTCTAGAGGCATCTCCGAAGGTGTTAGTTGAGTTAGCATGGATCAATATTGGGATTTGTCACTCTGTGTGACCGAGAGGTATCTTGGGGCCCACTCGGTAATACAACATCACAAACAAGCCTTGCAAGCAATGTGACTAAAGACTTAGCCACATGATCTTGTATTACGGAATGAGTAAAGAGACTTGCCGATAACGAGATTGAAATATGTATGGCGATACCGACGATAGAATCTCGGGCAAGTAACATACTGAAGGACAAAGGGAATGATATACAGGTTTGTGTGAATCCTTGACATAGAGGTTCAACCGATAAGATCTTTGTAGAATATGCAGGATCCAATATGGATGTCCAGGTCCCGCTATTGGATATTTGTCGGAGAGTGTCTCGGTCATGTCTACATAGTTCTCAAACCCGCACGGTCGGCACACTTAAGTTTCAGTGACGTTTTCGTATAATTGAATAATTGATGTTGGTAACTGAATGTTGTTCGGAGTCCTGGATGAGATCCCAAACATCACGAGTGTCTCCAAAATGGTCCGAAAACGAAGATTGATATATAGGACTGTTGCATTTGGCTTCCGGAAAGAGTTTGGGCATTACCGATAAAGTACCAGGAGTGACGAATGGGTTCCGGGGTTTTACCGACACGGGCCACCCACCCGGGAGAGGACCTAATAGGCCCACGGGTGGTGTACCAGACCTTAGTGGTCCTATTTCGGCCAAGGCAAAAATAAAGGAAAAAGAAAGAAAAAAAGCAAGGAGGTGGACAAGAAGGAAAGGAATCCTCCACCAAACCGCATTGGAGGAGGAGACCTTCCTCCTTGGCTAGGCCAAAGCCTCCTACTTGGAGTAGGAGGCAAGTGTCAGCGTTCTGGGAATGGGGGTACCCAGACTTTCCTACATGTGGCCCAGGGCCGGCCCACTTCATCAAGCGAACCAACGGGCTCGGCGCCACTCAAGGCAAGGCCCTCGTGAGGGGTCAAGCCTCACGACGCTACAAGAGATATGCTAATACACGACGCTATATTTTCATCGCCACATCATCACGGTTTTTAATTTACGACGATCTTACGACGAAAAACGAAGCGTCGAAAAACGGACAACAACGACGTTTTGATCGAAATCGTCGTAACTTTTACGACGATTCCTGGATCGTCATAACATTTACGACGATCCTAAATCATCGTTGGCAATCTAACCCAGTCCTACGTGGCAAAATTACGACGAAATCAAAACGTCATGGTTGAAATCATCCCAACCCATTTCAATTGATCACATGGGCTGATTTTATTTTTTGGGGCTTTTTCTTATTGGGCTTCTTTTTGGGCCTTAGCCTATTTACAACCACTTATAGTATTTTTTTTCAATTTTTTTATCATTATAATTTGGGCCCTGACCTTTTAGTGTCCAAATACATTTGGTCCAGTTTCAGTTTTGGCCCTTTTTCATTTTTGAATTGAGGAACTTTTTGTTCCAGAACTTTTTTTCATTTCTATTTGTTGGGTCTTTTCAACCCAATTATTTGTCCATTATGAAATCCAACACTATTTCATATTTAAATCAAGAAAACAACAAGTCGAATTAAAATCATCCATCATATAACATCACAAAATACATATCCGAGGTTTACATAACAAAATAAGTCATCTCATGAATGCATTTCCTTACACAGGAACATAGCAAGAACGAATAGAATTGCACAATAGAACAATGGCACATCTGCTACTGTCCCAACAGTACAGTGGACTTCATTTCGCTCTCCTATGAGGCATGCTCGAGATGCGACAACTTGTCATCCTATAAGAACATTACACTGCACATGAATCAATCAAAAGGAAATAAATATAAAAAATACTGACTGAATATTTCCTACAAATGTACTTTTGTTTTTTTAGGTTACAGAAATTCTTTGAGCATATAAAATATAAGGACATGCATATAATACATTTTCACTGTAAAGCAGCAAAAAGAACAGCGTGTAACACAGAGGATGATGGTGGTGTGAAGAGCCTACATGGGGTAACTGAGACAAAAAGACAAACCAAGACAATCACATTTTAATTCAGCAGCCTACCCTAATTCATCAATTAACTACCAAAGAAATCAATAAAAATCCAATGAGACACTAAAAAATCAAGGTGGTGCTGGTGCCAAACGTACATTGCTATGTTCAGAGCTTGGTGCGGTTAGTTCTTCATCAGGCATGTAGGCTGTTGGGGTAAAGTTCTGTTCGTGTGAACCTCTGCAACTTGGTGTGCCTCCTGATGGTGGGTGAAATGACGCCTCCGAGCTACATGTAGGGAAGATTTCTGCCACTCAAATAAGACATTATTCACGTTTAGGGTGGTGGCAAGCAAGGCATCCAGAAAATATGAAAACAAACATATTTAATACGTGTACATCATCATTTACAGAATCACACGGGCAGCAGCTATCACTTGCTAGCTCCAACCTCTATTACCGGAGATTGAGTTCCACTTCTTACAAAATAATGTGATGAAATTCAACCAAGCCATGAAGGAGGCATCACTAGATTGTAAGCCCGCCCTAATAAGTACTTTAGATCAATAAGGGTGATATTAAATGCGGCTGCTATTTTCTTCATGAGTTTTGCACTATAATTTTGTTACTTTAAGCAACTAGTTCATCATCAACAAATGATAGCATCTATTTGTTTTGTTCAGCTGGTAGCCTACAGAAAAAGTTTGTGCTCCTAGAGGTCTCTCCTCAACAAATTGTTAGGATAGCTGCTGGTTCAGTACTTTCCCATTCTACTCTTTTTATGACAAGGCAACAAATTTTAATTTATCCAAACATGCTACCGTAGCTCAAGGGACAATATGATCTCAAAAGTACTCATTGAAGGACTCACAATAGACAACCCCAAGCACGTGAGTGTTCTGAACTCTCACACCAGCAAACTAGATGAGATATCCTCTATATACTTTCAGACTTGCCAAAGCAAGCGCAAACAGAATTGAGGCGGTCACACCTGCAGAATTTTTACAAAGGAGATGGAGGTACTATTGCTAAGATCAACCCCACTAGTTTTGATACAGCTATGAAGATTGACAAAGTCTGAATCTAAAAGTATGCAATACCATCGCTGACTTTCCTAAAGAAGCACAACATGCATGGCCATGGAACGAGGGCCAGTGCCAAGAGCACAGGGCGAGGAAGAAGATAAGAAGGGGAACTCACGTGTATCATCAGTAGCCGATGCCGAAGCACGCCATCGATGCCGCACAGCAAGGGAAGACCACTAGTCAAGCAAGGAGCCTATAGCTGCGCCCCTGCATCGTGGCCCGAGAAGAAGCACACCGCACAGAGGCTCCTGTCCTGGCACATGACCGTGGAGAAGGAGCAGACCTCAAGCAGCTCCCTGCATTTTGTGCAAGAAATTCACGTTTCTCAATCCACTGAATTTTCAACTATGTTCCGTTGCATGCTCAAATCTCACCACCACCTTGACCAACAGTAGCAGCACCAACAGAGAGAACTTCACAAAGAGAGCAACAACAACTATATATGTAACAATGTTCAATTTATTGTTGCTGTATAAAACAAATATGTTGATGATTCAGGAATTTAATGACTAGATTTTATCATTTGAAAAGGCAGAGGCAAGAATATTTTTAGTCAATCAATCAATCAATCAGTCTGATGTACTAGTATTTAGTAGAGCTCAAGGATGATGAGTTTGACAACAAAGAAATCAAAACATGGATAGAGAATTTGAAGGAAAACCACCTAAGCGGCAAGCAAGGCCATGAACACCACGTAGGTACAGGTATCGAGGTGGTTTCAGTCAAAGTGAAAAAACAAATGGACACATATACAGAGAACCAAGGGTGGTGCTAATTCATGTGTATGACCAGATTGAGGTGGCATCCAGTTGGTTTCAGTTAGAGTTGAACCAAAAAATCAACACACACAAACTGAAGAAAATTGCAGTGCTGATTCATGTGTGTGCACATGATATGCAAATGCCACCAAGATAGTTTCAGTCAAAGTTAAAACAAACGGACACATGCAAACTGAAGTAGACCATAGTGCTTATTCATGTGTATGTACAGAAGATGCAAGTGGCATCCAGATTTTCGATATAAGTAGTAAGCTTATACTCGTGTGGTAAATTTTGTGGAATATGTAATGTATACTCCGCATCTACCAAAATAACATCGGCTAGAACTGAAGAGGGGCTGATGCCAAACAATCCAAACGCATCAATCAAATGAATGTAACTAGAAATGGCAAAAAATGGTGCTTTGGCTGCGGATTTGACCGAACCTAACAAGAGTGAGATCTTGAAACTGAACATGTCATGTATACTCGTGTGCAATCCAACCAACCATATATGTGTGGAAATCATTGCCTTGAACCCATCCGCACATGTCTCTCTCTTTTCTCTGAAACTATTTTTTTACCTCCGTATGTAGCAGCAGCACCCGCACAGTGGTTACTATTTTTTAAAATTATTATTTTGAGAAGAATGAAGAGCAGCTAAACTTCTAGTGTGTGCATGGCATGGCTGGAGTAACTTGCAGGTGCGTGTGAACAATTTGAGTTTTCTGAAGAAGGAACAAAAGTTTTGGTTTTCTGAAGTTTTCTCCTCTCCCCTCTGAATAAGTTGCGGTAAGCCTGCAAATGCAAATTGGATGGGCGTGCAGGACAAAAGAGAGCATGAAAAGGATAGAGAGCATGGACAGACCTTCCATGGCGTCGGAGTAGCGGCGACCTGGAGGAGCGAATCGGTGGTCTTCCCTTCCTTCCTTATTTCCTTGCAGGTGGCGCACCTAACCTGCGCGCGTTAGGGAGTGAGGCCAAATCAAAACAAGCACAAGCACAGGGGGAGTAGAAGAGGGACGACCTTGCATTCTGTGGTTTTGCCGGAGTGCCCATGTCCATGGAGATGGCCGATGTGAATCTTCCATCCGACGCCATGCTCAGAGCATCTCGATAGATGGGGGCAGGGGAAGGGCGGTGTCGCCCCAAGAGAGGGAGGGAGAGAAGGAGGCTGCCTAGCGCCTAGTCTCCCTCCTCACCTACTCGGTGGCGCCATGGCTGATCTTGGTGCGGCTCCTTGGCGCGCCGCCTGACCTGACCTTCTCGGCCCCAGTCGCGGTGGTTCTCCTTCCTTCTCTCCCTATGTCGTATGATGTGGCCAAGGGAGGGTAGGAGTGGAGGAGGCCATGGCGGCCGACGAGGTAGCCGTGCGTTGTGGGAGAGGGAGACAACGACGTGTTGAAGTTCTGGTGCATGAAGAAGGAGGGGAGGGGAGGGGCTTACCGGTGTCAGATCTGGCCACCTCTCGCCTTGCCGTCTCCGGATGTAGCAGATCCCACCTCAACTCGCCGGAATCGGGTGGAGCAGAGGAGTTGCGGGAGGGAGAGAGAGGGCTCGCGGGGGAGAAGGGCTTGCGGTGAGGGAAGGGGATGGGAGAGAGGAGGAGGGCATGGGGGAGGCCATGTACGATGGGGAGCTCTGCCAAAGGGAGGTGGCGGCTGCGATCTGGAAGGGAGGAGGTGGCGACTGCGATTTGGAAGGGAGGAGGAGGGGTGTGCAGGGGAGAGAGAGAGGATCTCACGGTGGGTGGGTGACAGGGTGAAGGGGTGTGGGCCGTTGGATCTGTACGACTTGGACGGCTCAGATCGCTTTCAATAGGGTGATCCGTGGACTCTATTCTGATTGGTCGATACGTGTGTCATTTAAAATAAACTCTAAATGCTAAAAAACAATGGAGATTTATGAAGAAACTACCAATGATATTTGCAAAATGCCACCACTAAAATTTTCATTCAAGTTATACCACATTTTATGGATAATAACCAACTTCTATGCATTTTCTCTAGACGAAAAATTCATTTTCCATTTTTCGAGGGCCCAAAATGAGTTGTTTTGTGAAGGACCTACCACATGTACCCACGAGTGATATGTCAACATAGTTAGAACATGTTACGACATTTTTATAATCGTCGCAAAAGTTATGACGATCTCATCTTATGCGGTTACGACGTTTTTGGCTCACATCATCGTAATTTATATGTAGATTTGATTCCCTCAAACGGTTTACGACAATCTCGGATGAAACTGTCATAGATTTATGACGAATTCATCAATGACGTCTTAAAAAATGTCATGTATGAGCATATTTCTTGTAGTGCGAGGAGGAACAACATCAAGACCCGCAGGGGGCCTCCTCAGGACCCCTCTGGGGCGGCGGATATTCCGAGCCGAGGCCCGACCTCAGGAGTCGAGGATGACGCAAGGGCAGGAAAGGCGAGTAGCACACTACAGGAATCAGCTATTTTGATGATAGGTATAATCTTTGCCGTCAGCAAATCGTCGGGGCAGACGGCAAACGGGAAGTTTGCCGTCATGGGCAGACGGCAAAGAGTTACTATCATCAAAAATCACGAAAAACAGACGTAAAAAAAACCACACGGCAAAAAATAGTTTTGCCGTCAACTATTTGGGTAGATGACGGCAAAGGTACGATTTTTGCCGTCTACTTATGCTACGGATTACGGCAAAACAAGATGTCCACGCTCCTGTTAACTGACCCAAACGGCAGGTAGTTTTGCCGTCTTGGATTAGCAAAAGAAGACGGCAAAAAATAGTCTTTGCCGTCAGTTACGTCGTACAGAAGACGGCAAAGAGTAAAAACACAGCTGCCCTACCTCCCGCGAGTGCAAAAAGAACATACCGGATAAAAAAACGAGCGCAACAGCCCTTCCCTCTCGTGACTGGTGGTTCCCTCCTCTAGGGTTCACAGCGAGCCTCCCAGCCGCCGCCGCCGCCAGGCCCTCCCCGGCCGCCGCCGCACGTGCCCTCCGTGGCCGCCGTCGTCCGTCTGCGCGACATGGCGGGAGGGTAGGCCACCTCCGGTCGGGCCTCCCTCCACCATCGCCAGTGCCCTCGCCGGCTGACGCCGCCGGTGCCCAGCCGCCGTCGGACCTCCCTACCTGTCTCCGGTCACCACCAGCACCCTCCTCCCATTTGGTAACCAATGACCGAAGTGTTTCAGATCGTGCGCGCCGCTGCCTCCCTCTCGAACGTCCATTGTGCGTGACGCGGCGGCAGCGAGGGCGAGTCATCCTATAGTGCTGGATTCTTTCTGTTACTTTCAAGTACGTATTTTCTTGAGGGATATTTATACTCTACCGAACACAATACTGGTACTTTGATTGCACTTCAGTTTTGCTCTCTCTTAATGTATATCGTACATTTAAGTTTTCCCAAACCTGCATGATTTTTCAGCAGTCCGGGATAGGGTTCTAAGATTGATATCACGCTAACTAGGTGTTTTCTGTGTTGCACTCATCTTTTCTCTGCTATTTAACATTGTCTTATTTTTGCTGAAGTTGGTGGGCAAAACTCTTGGCAAAGGAGTCGGAATAACATGGGAAGAAGCTAGGATTCAGGTTAGTTGAAGCAATTAGTTTTCCCACTTTTCGGGTTCTACGTTCATTTTGAATATTAGTGCGTACAAAAAGTTTGGATATGTAACCATACTTATGTCTCACAGTAAAAAAATTCTGTTCCAAACGAATTGTATTTTTTGTTTATTGCTTGAAACTTGAGAATGTTCTTATCATCTTTTTAGAAGATGAGACTTTAAGCAATAAGTACTTTATATGGTTCAGTTTCATTATATCACTACCACATGTTGTATATCTGAATTAAGTTTACACATACTGGTGTACAAGATTTCATGATATCTGACACTGAAAGCAAAAGGAGTAGAACCACTATGGTTCTTGCCATTCCTCATCTCACGGGCTTCTCTTTCATTGCCCATAATGCGCTCCCATTTTTAAAGCTCAAAAACCGTATTGGAATATTTTGCTTATGTTAGGTTAGTTTTTATAGGCCTTTGTCTATAAATTCAATTTTCTTGGCGGTTTTTACCATTTCAATCTGAATGCATAGCAGTTGTCTGAATCTATAGATGTTATTGGTCTAATTACTACCCTTACTACTCATTGACTTTGTGCTGCTTGGGTACCAAGATGCCAAATCTTCATCATAGACAAATAGTATACATTTTTACCATAATTGTCATATTATGCATTTTCTATATGCTACCATTTGCATTTAGCTGAATAAGTGTGGTGTGACTTCCAGTCTGAATGTCCGAAGAATTTTTTGATTCATGGAAGGTCCAACTCATTTATTTTTCTTCCATTAACACAGTGATTCGTGCAATGGACTACATGTTGAAAAAAGCAGCATTGTGATTCTAATGTTACTCTTTTTTTAGATGATTCTTATGTTACCCTTAAGAGGCATGTGCTCATGTTAAATGATCTTAATTTCTGAAAGTAGAATAAAATCAATGGAATGGACTTTAGTAATATTATGTTGTGCATATGTCAAACTATTATTGGAAATTGGTTTCATATATTGTCGCAGTAAAATTGCCTATGCTGTTGGAGCCTGTTCGACCAATGTTTGTGGGTGGATCTCCATCGGATGAGGGCGGCAAGATGCTAGGGACTATACCATTGTGATTGCTGCTGGCGCTGGTTCAGGTCAAGTCAACAGTGGTGGCGGTTCAATTCAGGTTATTTGAGTGTTGCCAATCTTTAGATTACTGCTCTTCACTGATCTTCCCTGTATTTTTACTAATTTATACATTGTATTTTCAGAAAACACGAACTGCTCTGCTTTACTAAAAGTTGGATCTCTCTAAGTCATCTTATTTAACCGGTTATTCCTAAGTAGCAATAAACTAAACACTTGTGCAGTAGAAAATATCATAAATGATAAACGTGCATGGCTACAAGTGCTTTCTCTTTGGCACTAAGCCATCTACAAATATTCTGCCTTAATTTCATTATGTATTTGAATACAATTAAAACATGTTACAAAATGGAAGCATTGTTTGGCTCTACATGCATTTATCTCATGATCACCTTCGCTTGCAGTTATATTTCATTTTCCTTGGAAGTATTGAATCTTTGGGTTTTACTAGACTGTTATTCTATGACTCACCCTCGTTCATCTTACTGAACATCACTTTTGTTACTGTAGTTTATACGGCATAATTTGTTGCTATATTTATCAGCGGAAACTGTTTGGAGAAGCAGTCCTGTAATGCCTACTTGTCACAATCTACACGTGGCATGAGGTCACTACTACGGAAACAGGTCAGTCCTTCATTTTGTTTTTCCGACCTCATCATCGTTTTCACATTTCTATTTCAAATCCCTATTAAAGTGCCATATTTCTGTTACGGACCAACAATTATGTACATTACTGCCTCCAACTTCTAAATTCTAATTATTTCAATTAAGTAGATCAACTTATTGGTTGACAAGTACTCATTTCCTCATTTCTTCATGTAAAAGAGTATATTCTAGATTTCTTCATTTCCCTATTTCATTTTTGGGGACTTACGGCATATGAGTTACAACATCATACTGGTTTCACATGTGAATAAAGCATCTTTAATACTTTTGTGACTAACCCAATGCTTATTCTATTTTTTGCCCATTTTGCTGAAAGAAATATCTTTTTGGTTGTTGAAGTCAATTTTCTACCCTTATTTGGTACCATAATAGGATTGAAATATTGACTTGGTATATTGGTCTCTAGGGCATTGAATTGCTCCAAGCTAATCCAAGCTGTGTTGATTTAAATCTTTGTACTGGGTTAAAATATCATTGTCACTTACAATCATATTGTGTGACCATGTGGCTGCATTGTTCCAGGGTGTTTGCTTTTCTATGCCCCTTTGCAAGGCTGAAGTGGAGGAGGCTACCGAAGACGACCTGCTTGAGTTCTCAAAAATCCGAGCACTCGACCTGGGCCAGGTTCTATTTGATTCTTCAACTTTCCCTTATTTGCTTTAGACAGACTGCAGCTACCGGACTGACTGGGATTGTTTTCTATTGGATGGGCAGACACTTCATGTAGATGCTTTATCTGAGGTTGACAATACCACGCAGTCGCTCCTTTCGTTTACTGGCAATAAGAGCGTTCATGGCTTATATGAAGGTATTTATTAAATTTGTACTGATCTACAACCATTCTTTTTTTCTCAAAAGGTATTTAACATTTATAAGTAGATAGCCATTCCAACATTAACAAGAACATAAGGAAGAAAAGTAACAAGAACCAAATACACTAATCAATTTCAAATTTGCGCAGCCTATACGAATTTAATAAATACCTTTTAGAAATTATGACCCAGCTACTTTGGTCCAACCCAATACAAATTAACATGCAGTCTGGGGCCCCCTTGCGTTCAGGGGCCGGGCCTGTCCTTAAGTATTTTCATGCTAGATATAAAGAGTCACGTGTTTTATTGGTGCTTGTAGATCAGTACGTACCATATACTATGGCTATAACTCTCAGACATGATAATCAGGTCCTTATACTTTACCTCGTATCTTTGGTAGTGGCTCCAACGGGGATTTCATCAGGCATCTAGCTAGTGAAAAAAAATCAGAACTCTTAGTGTGAATCTATAACTATTGACTGGCGACAAATTTCATTTAGGTACAAATGATTTAACGCACCTTATTTTGTTGTTATGGACATGAAAACCTTTATTTATTGTGTGCCAAAATCTGACATATGTGCATGACTTCATTTTGTAGGTTGTCATACAGATGTTCTTTGAACTACGATATTGACATGAAGACATTTATCGTAATGCCAAATTTTATGTAGTAATGCCAAATATTATGACATGGATGTGCTATGGATTATGCTATATATATATATAGATGTGCTATGGATTACGCTATATATACATGGATGTGCTATGGATTACGCTATATATACATGGATGTGCTATGGATTACGCTATATATACATGGATGTGCTATGGATTATGCTATATATATATAGATTTGCTATGTATTATGCTATATATATATATGGATGTGCTATGGATTAAGGATGTTATATATATGATGTATGGATTATGGATGTGTTATATGCTGTATGGACTAAGGATGTTATATATATGATGTATGGATTAAGGATGTTATATATATGATGTACGGATTACGGATGTGTTATGTACTGTATGGATTACGGATGTTATATATATGTTGTATGGATTATGTTATATTTATATATATGCTGTATGGATTATGTTGTATATGTATATATATGCTGTATGAATTGTGTTATATATATATATATATATATATATATATATATATACTGTATGGATTATGTTATATATATATACATTGTATATTTATGATCTTTGTTGTCATGTTCATGACGGCAAATAAATGTGGCGCCCTCAACATGTGGTTTGCCGTCTTGTGTAACTTCAGAAGACGGCAAAAGTATGGCATATTTTGCTGTCATGTACAGGTTACGCAGACGGCAAAAAATGTGTCATATTTTGCTGTCATGTACAGATTAGACAGACGGCAAAAAATATTCCATATTTTGCTGTCATGTACGGGTGAGGAAGACGGCAAAAGGGCTAACGTCGACCGTTAGTTAGGCCATTCCTTCTTCTGACCTTTTTTGCCGTCTACCAGACAAGCTGACGGCAAAATAATTTCATTGACGGCAAACATTTTGCCGTCTGCTCTGCCGGACGCTGACGGCAAAGATACCCTTTGCGAGCACATGGTCTGACGACATTATTTGCCGACATGGGCTGACGGCAAAATTTTTGCGGACTGTAGTTCGCTCTTTGCCGTCTGTAGTGTCTTGACGGCAAAATGCTCGATTCCTATAGTGGCAGACATTAGGGTGGTGCAATTTCCCCTTTAGTGCAAAGGGGGGCAAGGACGTACCGGGGCCCCAAAGGCATCTTCCAGAGGTTTCCCTTCTGGTGCAACAAGGCCATCGTCGCCTACCAACTGGATAATGTCATCCCCGGGCCCATCCCTGCAGCATGGGCAACCACTTTGCAGGCGAAGACCACCTTTGGGCAGGGGAGCATGTTCCCCTATTCCCCTTCAAAATTGGCCACTTTGGGATCCCTTCCCGCCGAAATGATAAGGGAAGATGACCGGGGCTGCCACTATAAATAGAGGATATGTTGCTTAGTAGAGGGGGATCCGATTCCAAAACCACCTATTCGCCCACTAGCACTCCGCAAGGTCATCCTGCCTCCGAAGGCGCCCAAGCAGTGTGCTAGTTCATCCACCAACCTCCACAAGAGGCAATCCATCTAAGCAGGAGTTGGGTTTTATTCTTCGCAGCGACCCGAACCTGGGTAAACTGTTGTGTTCTGTGTTTCCCTCGCCATCGATTGAGTTTCTAGCCATCCGTAGCGAGTAGTAAGCCAGGTGAGGCGAATCAGTGAGAGATCTTTATACACGCCCATGATTTTGAATCTTTAGGGTTTTCTGGAACCCGAAATCCGACATTTGGCACGACAGGTACGGGGTGTCTTAAGGTCTTCTCCAGGATCCATCTCCACCAAGCTTCATCGCTCCGACGGGGCCCGCAGGCCCCGCCGGTGCACGTCGGTCGCCATCGCCCATCATGAACACTGCCACGGGCCCAGACGCTCAAGAAGAACAGGGCTCCTCCCAGCCGGTTACCGAGCACGGTGATGGCCGCATCGCCACCCTGTCGCTCGTCCGGGGCTCCGGGCAACCTCGCACGCCCGACCGAAGATGCCACATGGCCGACGCGCTCGACATGGCCACCGAGCTGCTCCGCTACCGGCCCGCTCCTAACCGCCACCACGACTGGCTCCAGCGCATCGAGGAGCTCGTCGCTGCCGCTGGCGACTCCACGACACTCTCCTGTTCGTTTCGACCCCAACCATCCCAAGAAAACGACAAAGAACAAGATGCGCCGCCTCCACCACCGCGGCGAGATGTGCGCCCTGAACCTAGATAGGAAGCGTGTCCCCGCGGCCAACCTCGCGATCCCAGGGCAGGGCTAGGAGATGAAGCCAGTTGTTAGGTGGTCCCTCTGCCCCGCGTTGGTGCGCACCGCTCCCAGCGTTGCAACCCCCGCGTCGTGAGCACGCCTCGCTCGAAGCAGACCCGATGGAGCAACAAGATCCGGCCGCTCCAACATGTGTCGCACCCGTCGGGCCAGTGGGGTGCCTCGCAATCGCCCCTGAACTCTACCCAACAGCGTGGCCCTGCAAGTTCAAGCCCAACCTAGCCCCGTATTACGACGGCACCCTGGACTCGGCAGAGTTCCAGCAGCTCTACACGCTAAGCATCAAGGCGGCAGGAGGAGGCGACAAGGTCATGGCGTGTTGGTTCCCCATAGCGCTTAAGGGTGGCGCGCTCTCTTGGCTCCTCAACCTCCCGAAGGTGTCCATCACCTCGTGGGACAGCCTGTGCGAGCGCTTCATTGCCAATTTCCACGGCACTCGCGACCTCGCCCCCACCGTGAACAACCTTCACCGCATCAAGCAGCAAGAGGGGGAGACCTTGCAGAAGTTCATACAACGCTTCATGGTCATGCGCCTCAATATCCCTAAGGCGTCGGACGAGGTTGTCATCTCGGCCTTCTCCGACGAAGTCACCGACCTCAAGTTAAAGGAGGAGCTCGCCATGAGGGACGAAATGAGCACCGCACTGGAGATGTTCAACCTGGCAAACAAGTGCACCAGGGTGGAGGAAACAGAGGAGAAGAAGGCCAAGGCCAAGGAGGTGAAGCGCAAGGCCCCTGCGGTGCTCGCAGCATAGCCTGAGGCGAAGTATGACCGAGGAGGAGAGCGCCCGTCAAGAGGGGGGCAATGTGCATCTTCCATGGCACCAGCGGCTATGACACCTCTGAGTGCCAAGAGCTCCAGCTGGCCCCTATAGAGCATATCAGCATGCGCCTTGGGCGGGGAGACAGAAGGCCCGCCCGCGGAGGAGGCTGCTGGGATGACCGAGAGCCACGTCACGGGTGGCGCGAGCAGCCTCGTGATGACCGTTGGCATGGCCAACCTCAGGAGGACCGTTGGGGCGGCTAGGCTTAGGAGGACCGCAGACGCGATGACCCTCAGGAGGGGCAGCGACGTGGCCAGCCTCGTGAGATCCGCCCTCGTGAGGTTGGGTTGCGTTCTGTGCCTCCGCCACCTACGAGAAGGGATGAAGACATGCAGGACGATAGGGTTGGGGGCTTCCAGGAGGTCAGGGCGGTGGCCTCCATCTAGGGCGGCGCCCAGACCCCAGCCTCCAACCGCGCCTTCAAGCAGCTCGCACGGGAGGTGAATGCTGCTTTCCCGAAGGCTGAAGTGATGCGCCCCCACAACTGGTCCCACACCACCATCGCCTTCTATCCCAGCGATCAGCTCAGGTGCTCGTTCATGGCCGGAAAGCTCCCCATGATGTGCACCCCGACCATTAGCAACGTCCTCGTCACCAAAACCCTTATCGATAGTGGAGTGGGGCTCAATGTCCTCTCAGTCGATACCTTCGAGAAACTCCAGCTACCCTACGCACAGCTCCTGCCGACCAAGCCCTTCTCAGGAGTCACGGAGGGGTCAAGCATGCCTATCGGGCAGGTGCACCTGCCAGTCACCTTCAGCGAGCGCAAGAACTACTATACTGAGGTCATCGTCTTTGACGTCGCGCACATCCACCTGCCGTACAATGCGATCCTTTGATACCCGGCTCTCACCAAGTTCATGGCAATGACCCACCATGGATACAACGTCCTCAAGATGTCGGGGAGTGGCGGCGTCATCACCATTGCCTACAACGAGAAAGATGCCGTCTGTGCACTTGAGCGTGCTTACCGCGCAGCGGCAACACATTGCTCGGACGACGACAAAGACGAACTGCCTCAGGACGACCCATGCAAGAAGAAGAAAGAACTCGTCCCCACGAAGCGCCCGGGGGCTACGGGCTCCATGCCGGGGGACGAGGCCCTGCCCCCCATCGCATAGGAAGGCACGCTCGGTGCCCCCTGGGTCGGGCCTGGGGGCTTCAGCCAGGGAGATCCCCGGCCAGGCCAGTGAGACAAGGTAGATGCTCAAGCACAACTCGAGGGCCAGCACCGGTGCACGCCAGGTCAGCTCTCGGGAGTCCGTCAACAGAGAAATCTGAGAACTTCGAGAAGCCCAAGTCGTGCGAGGCCGAGGCTGCCCTACACCACCAATCATAGCTACCATCGGCGGCACAGTGGACCGGACTCGCGTGTGCATCAACGCGTCCGCAATCGACAGAGTCACGGCCCAAGGACCTTTCTGGCCCACGGCAGCTGAGCACCGGTGGGTGTACCCGCGCGCCAGTGCACACATGCCCCTCGTGCTGGGAAACGCGGTTGCCACCTATCAGTGGCTCCAGCAGGCCATGCTCATGCCCGGCCCGCTGGGGCGTGTCCAGGAGGAGGAGGAGGCGCTCGGGCCGAGCGAAGGCCCTGAGCCTAAGGAGACGGCAGACCCGTGAGGGTCGCGACCGCGGAGAGAGGAGATCGGACAATGACGGTGCTTTCGGCACTTCAGCGGCATGGGTGATAGGTGACTTTTTGTTGGCTGCTGCGACGTAAATTTTTGGCTCACTCCATCCAAGGATGCCCACAAGGCCATGCGGTCTCCATGAGCTCAGGGCACTCCCAGCCACTACTTTCATTTAAGCGCCATTCAGTTGTTTCTACATCACCCGCTTCGAACCCTAATGTTCTACCTGGCTTACGTCTTTGGGCGGTCGACCCCCGCATGGGGGCTCTGGTTGAAGCTTATCCTTGTAGGCCGCCTGAGCCATCAAACACCCAGTCTCATTCCCAAAGAAAAGAAATCAACAAGGATTACCAATGAACCAAAAGAAGCTCAGTCTACCAATGACTCGGGGGTAGGGACACTCTCGAGGCCAAAGCGTCCTCGCGACCTCCCAGATACACCCCCACCGTGACACTCTCACACAATAACGAGCCAAGGCTGTATAGGCCCAGGTGATACGTCCCAAACGTATCTATAATTTCTTCTTGTTCCATGATCTTTTGGGTGACATTGTTATATGTTTTGCTACACTTTTATATCTTTTTACACATATTTGGACTAACCTACTAAATCAGTGCACCCAGTGCCAGTTTCTTTCTGCTGATGTCTTTTTTGCACGGGCTTTTACCCAATTTTTCGGAGCCCCAAAAATACCGAGAAATATATATAAAAATCAGCGCACCAGAAGCTTCACGAAGCACGTAAGGGGGCCACAGGGTTGCCAGGGGCCGCGCCAAGAGGCCGCCTAGGTGGCTCCCGCGCCCTTTGGTGCCCTCCTTTCGCCTATATTGACCCCTCGACGAGGAAAACCATATGTGGGATCCAGAATCTCGAATTTCTCCATCGTTCCGTCGCTGCATCGCTTCCGAGATCGGGAGCGTCAGGAAACATCTTCCCGGCACCCTGCCGGAGGGAGGATTGACCTCCGGGAGCTTCTCCACTGCCATGGACGCTTCTCGGACGTGTCTTGAGTATTCCTCCTTGGACCATGAGTCCAGGACCAGTAGCTATGTGATGTCTTCTCTCCAATCTTGTGCTGCCATGATTAGTCCTTGTGAGCTGCCCTACATGATCAAGGCACCTATGTAATTTTCATGCTATTGCAATGCTCGGTCTGTTAGGATCCGATGGATCATGAGATTATGTTCAGATTTTTATGAGTTATATATTTTATTATCCTTTTATATTATGTTCTTTAGTGATTCATGCATGTTCTCCGTTGCTTTGTATTGTTTTGTCCACGGTTCAAGAATTCGTCTGATTAACGAGTTAACTTGCCAGTTAATCGCTACTCTTAGGGTGACCGACTCGAATAAGACCTATTCATCGTGTTAACTTGCCATGCCGATAAATTGGCCAGTTAGACCAATTAATGAGTTGTCATATCGATTAATTAGTTGCCAGACCGATTAATCACTATTGCCCTATTAACTTGTGGGCAAACGATTCCCAAAATTTTGGCACATAATGCCTCCCACCCCCTCTTTCTACTAAATACCTAGGGTTTTGGCCCTCCTCGCGCTTCCTCATGCTCCTTTCATCCCCTCCTAACGTGGCTAGTGGCTAGTCATGTTCTCACCAGGGCCACACTCCACACTACACCTGGAAGATCAAGTTGCTCCGCCATTTTGGTCGCTTGCCTCGACCCCACCCCCCTTGGACAATCCCCATCCTCTCCCATGGGATGCTCCCCAATCTCTTCCTCAATGGCATCACCAGCAAGCAAGGTACTACCATCTCCCCCCCATACCTTACTGGAGAATCCAGCATTCATATATTAGTAGATTATGAATTAGAATTTTGTAGATGGATGGATGGATGGAACTTTTGGTTTTGGTTGTTATCTGTAGTATATTATGTGATGTATGTTAGCAAGTATATGGATAAGTTTAAATGTTTAATTGCTCAATTTGAATTATGAGATTTTATATATTTAGATGTATAATGATTATTAATTTTACCTCTTATCTATTTTTTATATGCCTACACTAGAATATTTTGGTATATTACATAGCTAGGTGCATGGAGTTATGGTATGATACATAAATTTTTTAGATATAAGTTGCCAAGTTTCTGTTTAATCTACTGATTAATGGTCAACCTATTAATCCAGATAATAGGCCGATTCACCGATTAATTGCTACTCCCAAGCCTACCGAGCAACTACCAGTTACCGATTTCTTGAACAATGGCTTTGGCCGAGTAGTAGATTGCAACTCCAAGAGGGAGAGTTATGCATGATTGTGGGTTCATGCCCCCTGATGTCTAGCTTGAGTGACAGAAACATGAGACTAGGGGATGTGTTGTTGCCACGAGGGATAAAAAATCGGTGCTTGTGACCACGGTTGCAAGGATTGTTTACCTTATGCATAGTTCGTTAATGCAGTTGTCCGTTGCTTTGAGTTTACACTTTTTGTGGGGCTCGTAACTTAATACCAGTGAGATGTTCTGGATAGATATCTCAAGGTGGATGATTAGTAAGTAGATGCTGATGAATAAATGGTCTACTTTTCTTGGCATACTGCCCATTACTATTGAGCCTCTAACTTTCAAGTAGCATAATTAGCATTGCGGTGCGTTCATAATTCTGTCAATTGCCCAGCTGTAATTTGTTTACCCAAGCATAGTTGTTTATCGTCTTTTGGGAGAGAGACATCATTAGTGAACATCATGTGACTCTGGTCCATATCATCACCCATTGCTTACACCACCATCTTTTACTGCTTTCATTTACTTTCCCGTTGCAATCACTATCACTATTCCCGCTTGTGGTTTGATCCTTTGCAAACTACAAGGCTGGAGAGATTGACAATCTCTCTGTACTTGTTGGGAGCAAAGTTATTTGTGTGTGTGCAGGTCCACGTCTTCTGCTAGCGCCACGGTGGAAGACACCTACTTGTTGATCCTCAGAGTCCTCCTCGTTCGATAAACCTTACAGTGTTCGTGTAAGGGAAAACTTGCTGCTGACTACATCTCAACCTTCCACTTGGGGTAACCAACAAGGAGCGAGAAGTATATACACCATCTCGTCAACAAGCAAGTTTTTGGCACCGTTGCCGGGGACTACAGTCTTTAAGATAGGGGAGTTGCATGCTATCTTTTACTTTTGCTTTTTAGTCTTGTTAGTTTGCTTTCTAGATTTTCCTTTAGAGTCTTATACCAAAAACCACACAAAAATTAGTTACTTTGCTTTGTTTTGTCGGTATGTCTAAGTCCTTTGCCTCTAGTGTTGCACCCGAAGAAGAGATTCTCACCTTTAAACAAAGGGTTGGAGAAAGTTTGAAATATGCTTGGTATAGAATTAAAAATTCTCAAGATGGAGCCACCAAGAAGCAATCCACCACTATTTTGCTTAGAAATTTTTATGTTGGTATTACTTCTAGGCATAGGTTTGTTCTAGACACAGCAATAGGAGGGAATTTATTGGAACCTCCCGTTGGGGATGCTTTTAACGTTATGTAAAATCTTGTCGGAATCCCAACTATTGTTGACATTAAGGGCAATGTTACTATAGCTCACATTATGAGTAAGCTTGAGAAAATAGAGCTAGAGATGACAAGCATGAGTAAAATAAATGAAGTAGATCGTAGGATTCAAGGGAACTTAAATAGACTTGATAGCTCCATGCACAAAATTTACAAAACTTGGGAGACCCTTAAATCCCATGATATGGATCCTTCTAGGATTGATAAGATAGAGGATATTTTTGAAACTTTACGAACTACTCTATCCTCCATCAAGACTAAAAGGTAGAAACCCCCGCAAGGAAGGGACCTAGGTTCGTTAACGTACCAAGGTTCCTCAACCCAAAACAAATATACCTATTGCTAGGGGTGTTGAAACTGTGAAGACCTTGGAAGAGATACCTCTCTTAAATAGAATTAGAAATAAATTCCAATTGGTCTCACTACCTTTGATTTTGTTCCTAGAAGTGTTGCTACTAAGCCTCTCGTTGAGAGTCCTCTTAAGATTAGTTGTACTATTGAAGAGCTTTTTGATCATCTTTGTGATGGTTCAATTGATACTACTTGATCTTTTTGCATCATGATTAGCTCAAAGGCATAAAAGAAAGCGCTTGTTGGGAGGCAAACCAATTTGTTTTTACTTTCAGTTTTAGTGGTTTTGATGCTTGTTACTACTGTAGCAACATCATTGTATCTTTATTTTCAGGCTTTGTGCCAAGTTTTAGCCTCCGATTGCAAGAAACTTCAAAAATTGTGACATTCTGTCCAGAAACAGATTATGTCTGCTTGACGGAAGAATTCGCCAAAAATCACCACATCATCTTTTTGATCTGAATTATTTTGAAAGCATGATCTATATAATTGTCTTTCTGGCATCTGTTCTGAGTATTTGATTTGAGTTGCAGAAGTACCCCGAAAAATTTATTTACTACCTGTTGTTCTGTTTTTCATAGATTCTGCCATGTTTTGCATTTTCATCATTTTACAAATCTTAACCTCGCTTTTCCTTTTCAAAAACCTTTTGGCAATCATGAGAAACAGTAGCTTTTCATGAAAATCATTATTTCCAGTTGGTAATGAATTATTTTATCTTGGGTACTAACCACTCTAATCAGCTTATGATGAGTTTCGTATGAAGGGAGTTTTCAAGTATGCGATGGAAGATGATGAAAGAAGATCGAGGAGTGTCAAGCGCTCAAGCTTGGGGATGCCCCCATGCACCCCCAAGAAATATTCAAGGAGACTCAAGCGTCTAAGCTTGGGGATGCCCCCGTGCATCCCCTTCTCTATCAACAATCATCAGTTCGTCCATCTGCATGCTATATTTTTATCACTTCATATGATATGTGCTATGCTTGGAGCGCCCCGCTCTTTACTTTTTAGTTTGTTTTAGTTTTGCTTGCTGTTCATAACAAGTCGGAACCTAGCCTACCTTGTTTGGGAGAGAAACACGCTCCATTCCACTCTAGAACACAACATAGGTTTTCATGCTTATCTTTTTTTGTGTGTTCTCTATCTTTTCATCGCTGATGTCATGCTTACCTCTTAGTTTTCATGCTATATCTTTTTAAGAGCTTTTATTTAGGTTTCTTTTCGAACTCTTTTGAGTTAACATGCTTATCTTCTTTACAGAGTTGGCTCGTTGCACTGAGTTGTGTGTCTTGCATGAGTAGGTAATTGAGGTTGCTATTTAATTATATAGTAGTAACTTGCAATAGTTTTGAGGTATTGATTTGAGTAATGTTTGGACTATTGGTGCCAAGAGCTTGAGACTTATGGTGATAGGTGTCATATTTTGGGAAATCCGTGTGTTCTTCAAAAACTAAAAATTAGTTGAGAACTCTAGCTACTAAATTGATCGCTAATCTTTGGAGGGGTTGGAATATATAGAGTACCCTCACGTTACTATGGGTCAAGGATGCGCAAGGATAACCAAGCCCCCAAACACTCCTCCTCGGGGTACTTGTCTCTTTGTGAAATTCCTAACTAGATAGAGAGTTACCGCTAATAAGTGTATGAGTTCTTCGGACTAATGTGAGTATTCGATTGTTGGCACTTCCACCATCCATATTTTGCTAGCCTCTTCGGTATCGTGCAATGCCCTTTCTCATCTTGAGAGTTGGTGCAAACTTTGCCGGTGCATCCAAACCCTTGGCATGATACGCTGTGTCATCATAAGCCTCATTATATCTTTCCTCAAAACAGCCACCATAACTACCTATTAAGGCATTTTCATAGCCTTTCCGAGATACATTGCCATGCAACATCCACCATATCATGACTTGATCTTCATGTCATGCATGCTTGTGCTTGATCGAGGAGCCGCATGATAGTTGGGCCTTGCCCTTATTACTGCTACATGACGCGCTAGTTTCATTGTATATCCTGCTACACTCGCAGAGGCATACATTTGCATACATCATGGTAGTTTTCACTTGTCTTTATGTTGAGCACTTCTTATAAAGTGTGATGATTTTCTTTTTATTCTTGTAAAACATAGAGTGTTGCCCTTAAGTGAGGAAAAGATCCCAAAGAGGACAAATGAAAAGATCCCAAAGAGGACAAATGAGAGATAAAAAGAAAGAGCCAAAGAGGCCACAAAAAAAAGAGAAGGGGGCAACACTACTATTCCTTTTGAAAGATCCACACTCGTACTCCATTGCTATATTTGTACTACATAGAGATTATTATTCATGCATAACTATGTGGGGACCCTTACACTATAGAACTTGGCTTGCATATTCCAATAATGAGCCTCCTTGCTACCTCTTGAGCTTGCGTTGGTTTTTCCCTTGAAGAGGAAAGGGTGATGCAGCATAGTAGCAGTAAGTATTTCCCTCTGTTTGAGAACCAAGGTATCAATCCAGTAGGAGTATCAAGGCAAGTATCCAAAGTACCTGCGCAAAAACAAACAAATTTGCACCCAACGCTATAAAGGGGTTTTCAATCCCTTCACGATAGATTCCAAGGTGAGATCTGAAGGCGGAAAGTGCACCAAAGTGAAAGTGTGGAGCTGAAAATATGAAGTGAAGTAGACCCGGGGGCCATAGTGTTCACTAGAGGCTTCTCTCATGATAGCAAATATTACGGTGGGTGAACGAATTACTGTCGAGCAATTGATAGAATCAAGCAAAGTCATGATGATATCTAAGGCAATGATCATACATATAGGCATCACGTCCGAGACAAGTAGACCGATACTGTCTGCATCTACTACTATTACTCCACACATCGACCGCTATCCAGCATGCATCTAGTGTATTGAGTTCATAACAAACAGAGTAATGCCTTAAGCAAGATGACATGATGTAGAGGGATAAATTCATGCAATAGATATAAACCCCATATTTTTACCCTTGATGGCAACAACATGATGTGTGCCTCGCTACCCCTTCTGTCACTGGTGAGGACACCGCACGGTATGAACCCAAAACCAAGCACTTCTCCCATTGCAAGAATTATAGATCAAGTTGGCCAAACGAAACCCACAACTCGAAAAGAATTACAAGGATACAAAATCATGCATATAAGAGATCAGAGGAAACTCAATTAACATTAATAGATAATCTGATCATAAATCCACAATTCATCGGATCTCGACAAACACACCGCAAAAGAAGATTACATCGGATAGATCTCCATGAAGATCATGGAGAACTTTGTATTGAAGACCCAAGAGAGAGAAGAAGCCATCTAGCTACTAGCTATGGACCCGAAGGTCTATGGTGAACTACTCACGCATCATCAAAGAGGAAATGGTGTTGATGAAGAAGCCCTCCGTGTCCGAATCCCCCCTCCGGCAGGGCACCAGAACGGTCCCCAGATGGGATCTTGCGGAGAGAGAAGCTTGCGGCGGCGGAAAAGTATTTTCGTGGCTCTCTCCCGTGGTTTCAGATTTTTAGGGAATTTATAGGAGGAAGAAGTAGGGCAAAGGAGCCACGAAGGGCACACAAGCCTGCTAGTTGCGGCCCCCCAGGTCACGCCTAGGGGGCTTGTGGCCTCCCCCGGAGTCCTTTTCCTTGGTTCTCAAGTTCCCTGCGTATCTTCTGTTACGGAAAAATTCATTCCGAAGATTTTATTCTCTTTGGAATCCGTTTAATATTCTCCTCAGAAAAGGGTCAAAAACACAGAAAAAACAGGAACTGGCACTTGGCACGGAGTTAATAGGTTAGTCCCAAAAAATATATAAAATTCATACAAAACATCCAAAGTTGACAAGATAATAGCATGGAACCATCAAAAATTATAGATACGTTGGAGACGTATCAAGCATCCCCAAGCTTAACTCCTGCTCGTCCTCGAGTAGGGAAGTGATAAAGACTGAATTTTTGATGTGGAATGCTACCTAACATATTTGTCCTTTGAAACTTCTTTCATGTGACATGAATGTTCAGATCCGTAAGATTCAGAACAATAGTTTGCTATTGACATGAAAAGAATAATACTTCAAGCAAACTAGCAAGGTAATCATGAACTTTCGAAATAACAAGTCCAAAGAAAGTTATCCCTACAAAATCATATAGTCCGACTATGCTCCCTAATCCCCACACAACGAATTTAAAATCATGCACAACCCCGGTATTGGCCAAGTAATTGTTTTCGCACTCTTACTTTCTCAAATATTTTTCAACTCCCACGCAATATATGAGTGTGAGCCATGGATATCGCACTATTGGTGGAATAGAGTGTGGTGGAGGTTGTGAGGCAAAAAGGAGGAGATGGTCACATCGACTCGGCATATCAATGGGTTATGGAGATGCCCATCAATAGATATCAATGTGAATGAGTAGGGATTTCCATGCAACGGCTGCACTTAGAGCTATAAGTGCGTGAGAGCTCAAGCAGAAAACTAGTGGGTGTGCACCCAACTTGCTTGCTCATGAAGACCTAGGGAAATTTTGAGGAAGCCCGTCAATGGAATATACAAGCCAAGTTATATAATGAAGATTCCCACTAGTATATGTAAGTGTCAAAACGAGAGACTCTCTATCATGAAGATCATGGTGCTATTGTGAAGCACAAGTGTGGAAAAAGATAGTAGCATTGTCCCTTCTCTCTTTTTCTCTCTCTTTTTTTTGTTTGGGCTCTTTGGCCTCTTTTCATTAAATTTTTTGTGTGGGAAACTTTGGCCTCTTTTCATTTTTCCTCACATGGGACAATGCTCTAAAAATGGTGATCATCACACTTTTATTTACTCACAGCTCAATGCTTAGAGCAATGATGACTCTACAGGAGATGCCTCCGGCAGTGTACCGGGATGTGCAACGATCTAGCTTGGCGTATGACGTTGAAACATCTCGCTAGCTATCTTACGATCATGCAATGACAATATGAAAGTGACGGCACAAGTCATGTGACGGAACGGTGGGAGTTGCATGGCAATATATCTCAGAATGGCTATGAAAATGCCATAATAGGTAGGTATGGTGGCTGTTTTGAGGAAGGTATATGGTGAGTTTGTGCACCGGTGAAAGTTACGCGGCACTAGAGAGGCTAGCAATGGTGGAAGGTGAAAGTGCATCTATACCATGGACTCACATTAGTCATGAAGAAATCATATACTTATTGCGAAAGTTTTATTAGTAATCGAAACAACGTGCTAAACGCATACTCCTAGGGGAAGGGTTGGTAGGTGTTAACCATCGCGCGATCCCGATCGCCACACAAAGGATGACAATCAATAAATCAATTATGCTACGACTTCCTAACATAGCGGTTCGCCATACGTGCATGCTACGGAATCACTAACTTCAACACAAGTATTTGTAGATTCACAACACCCTACTAACATAACTCTAATATTACCATATCCATGCCTCAAAACTAATTGAGAGGAATCAAACTTCTCTTTACTAATCGATGCACATGAATATGGAAGTTTTATTATATCCTCTTTGGATTCCTATGATCTTTAGGACTACTTTCAAAGCACAATCCAACTACCAAGTTACTCAGAGAGAGCACTCTCAAAAAGATATACGTGAAGATAGAGAGTTCTTATTTCTCCAAAATATGACACCGACGTGCTCTAAAAAGATCTAAGTGAAGTACTAGAGCAAAGTTATCTAGCTCAAAAGATATAAGTGAAGCACATGCGAGCTAAATTGCCTAACTCAAAAGATATAAGCGAAGCTCAATGAGTATTCTAGCAAAATCACGATGAGTGCATGTCTCTCTCAAAAAGGTGTGCAGCAAGGATGATTGTGACACAACAATAAGAAAAGACTCCTATAATACATGACGCTCCAAGCAAAACACATATCATGTGGTGAATAAAAATATAGCTCCAACTAACGTTACCGATGGATTGAAGACGAAAGAGGGGATGCCTTCCCGGGGCATCCCCAAGATTAGGCTTTTTGGTGTCCTTGAATTTGGCTTGGGATGCCTTGGGCATCCACAAGCTTGAGCTCTTTCCACTCTTTATCCCATTGTCCATGAGAACATCACCCAAAACTTTAAAACTTCACAACACAAAACTTAAACAGAAACTCGTGATATCATTAGCACAAGAAAACAAACTACCACCTCTTTAGGTACTGTAGCAAAGTTGATTTCTATTTATATTGGTGTTACATTACTGTATTATCACTTTTCCATGGCTAGTACCCCCCCCCCCTATTGGAAATATGCCCTAGAGGCAATAATAAATTAGTTATTATTATATTTCCTTGTTCATGATAATCATTTATTATCCATGCTATAATTGTATTGATTGGAAACACAATACTTGTGTGGATACATAGACAAAACACTGTCCCTAGTAAGCCTCTAGTTGACTAGCTCGTTAATCAAAGATGGTCAAGGTTTCCTGACCATAGGCAAGTGTTGTCACATGATAACGGGATCACATCATTAGGAGAATCATGTGATGGACTAGACCCAAACTAATAGATGTAGCATGTTGATCGTGTCATTTTGTTGCTACTATTTTCTGCGTGTCAAGTATTTGTTCCTATGACCATGAGATCATATAACTCACGGACACCGGAGGAATGCTTTGTGTGTATCAAACATTGCAACGTAACTGGGTGACTATAAAGATGCTCCACAGGTATCTCCGAAGGTGTTCGTTGAGTTAGTATGGATCGAGACTGGGATTTGTCACTCCGTGTGACGGAGAGGTATCTCGGGGCCCACTCGGTAATACAACATCACACACAAGCCTTGCAAGCAATGTGACTTAGTGTAAGTTACGGGATCTTGTATTACGGAACGAGTAAAGAGACTTGCCGGTAAAACGAGATTGAAATAGGTATGCGGATACTGACGATCGAATCTCGGGCAAGTAACACACCGAAGGACAAAGGGAATGACATACGGGATTATATGAATCCTTGGCACTGAGGTTCAAATGATAAGATCTTCGTAGAATATGTAGGATCCAATATGGGCATCCAGGTCCCGCTATTGGATATTGACCGAGGAGTCTCTCGGGTCATGTCTACATAGTTCTCGAACCCGCAGGGTCTGCACACTTAAGGTTCGACGTTGTTTTATGCGTATTTGAGTTATATGGTTGGTTACCGAATGTTGTTCGGAGTCCCGGATGAGATCATGGACGTCACGAGGGTTTCCGGAATGGTCCGGAAACGAAGATTGATATATAGGATGACCTCATTTGATTACCGGAAGGTTTTCGGAGTTACCGGGAATGTACCGGGAATGACGAATGGGTTCCGGGTGTTCACCGGGGGGCAACCCATCCCGGGGAAGCCCATAGGCCTTGGGGGTGGCGCACCAGCCCTTAGTGGGCTGGTGGGACAGCCCAAAAGAGCCCTATGCACATTGGAAGAAAAATCAAAGAGAAAAGGAAAAAAAAAGAAGGAGGTGGGAAAGGGAAGAAGGACTCCACCTTCCAAACCAAGTAGAATTCGGTTTGGGAGGGGGAGACCTTCCCCCTTAGGTTCGGCCGACACCTTGGGAGTCCTTGGACCCCAAGGCAAGGCTCCCCCTCCTCCTCCTATATATAGTGGGGTTTTAGGGCTGATTTGAGACAACTTTTTCCACGGCAGCCCGACCACATACCTCCACGGTTTTTCCTCTAGATCGTGTTTCTGCGGAGCTCGGGCGGAGCCCTGCTGAGACAAGATCATCACCAACCTCCGGAGCGCCGTCACGCTGCTAGAAAAATCTTCTACCTCTCCGTCTCTCTTGCTGGATCAAGAAGGCCGAGATCATCCTCGAGCTGTACGTGTGCTGAACGCGGAGGTGTCGTCCGTTCGGCACTAGATCGTGGGACTGATCGCGGGACGGTTCGCGGGGCGGATCGAGGGACGTGAGGACGTTCCACTACATCAACCGCGTTTCTTAACGCTTCTGCTGTGCGGTCTACATGGGTACGTAGATCGAATATCCCCTCTCGTAGATGGACATCACCATGATAGGTCTTCGTGCGCGTAGGAAAATTTTTGTTTCCCATGCGACGTTCCCCAATAGTGGCATCATGAGCCAGGTTCATGCGTAGATGTCTTCTCGAGTAGAACACAAAAGTTTTTGTGGGTGGTGATGTGCGTTTTGCTGCCCTCCTTAGTCTTTTCTTGATTCCGCGGTATTGTTGGATCGAAGCGGCTCGGACCGACATTACTCGTACGCTTACGAGAGACTGGTTTCATCGCTACGAGTAACTCCGTTGCTCAAAGATGACTGGCGGGTATCAGTTTCTCCAACTTTAGTTGAATCAGATTTGACCGAGGAGGTCCTTGGATGAGGTTAAATAGCAACCCATATATCTCCGTTGTGGTGTTTGCGTAAGTAAGATGCGATCCTACTAGATACCCATGGTCACCACGTAAAACATGCAACAACAAAATTAGAGGACGTCTAACTTGTTTTTGCAGGGTATGCTTGTGATGTGATATGGCCAACGATGTGATGTGATATATTGGATGTATGAGATGATCATGTTGTAATAGTTAATATCGACTTGCACGTCGATGGTACGGCAACCGGCAGGAGCCATAGGGTTGTCTTTAAACTAACGTTTGTGCTTGCAGATGCGTTTACTATTTTGCTAGGATGTAGCTTTAGTAGTAATAGCATGAGTAGCACGACAACCCCGATGGCGACACGTTGATGGAGATCATGATGATGGAGATCATGGTGTGACGCCGGTGACAAGAAGATCGTGCCGGTGCTTTGGTGATGGAGATCAAGAAGCACATGATGATGGCCATATCATGTCACTTATGAATTGCATGTGATGTTAATCCTTTTATGCACCTTATTTTGCTTAGAACGACGGTAGCATTATGAGGTGATCTCTCACTAAAATTTCAAGACGAAATTGTGTTCTCCTCGACTATGCACCGTTGCGACAGTTCTTCGTTTCGAGACACCACGTGATGATCGGGTGTGATAGACTCAACGTTCATATACAACGGGTGCAAAACAGTTGCACACGCAGAACACTCGGGTTAAGCTTGACGAGCCTAGCATGTGCAGACATGGCCTCGGAACACATGAGACCGAAAGGTCGAGCATGAATCGTATAGTTGATATGATTAGCATAGAGATGCTTACCACTGAAACTATTCTCGACTCACGTGATGATCGGACTTGAGATAGTGGATTTGGATCATGTACCACTCAAATGACTAGAGAGATGTACTTTTTGAGTGGGAGTTCTTAAGTAATATGATTAATTGAACTAATTGTCATGAACATAGTCTAATGGTATTTTGCGAATTACGATGTAGCTTGCGCTATAGCTCTACTGTTTTTATATGTTCCTAGAGAAAATTTAGTTGAAAGTTGATAGTAGCAAACTTTGAAGAGGATTGTCCTCGTTGCTGCGCAGAAGGCTTATGTCCTTAATGCACCACTCGGTGTGCTGCACCTCGAGCGTCATCTGTGGATGCTGTGAACATCCGACATACACGTTTCTGATGACTACACGATAGTTCAGTGCAAAATACTTAATGGCTTAGAAACAAGGCACCGAAGACGTTTTGAAACGTCACGGAACATAAGTGATGTTCTAAAGAGAGGAAATTGTGATTTCATGCTCGTGCCCTTGTTGAGAGGTACGAGACCTCCGACAAGATTCTTTGTCCACAAAGTAAAGGAGAAAAGCTCAATCGTTGAGCGTGTGCTCAGATTGTGTGAGTACGACAATCACTTGAATCAAGTGGGAGTTAATCTTCCAGATGAGATAGTGATGGTTCTCCAAAGTCACTGCCACCAAGCTGTGAGAGCTTCGTGATGAACTATAACATATCAAGGATAGATACAATGATCCTTGAGCGATTCGCGACGTTTGACACTGCGAAAATAGAAATCAAGAAGGAGCATCAATAGTTGATGGTTTGTAAAACCACTAAGTTTCAAGAAAGGCAAGGGCTAGAAGGGATACTTCATGAAACGGCAAAACAGTTGCTGCACTAATGAAGAGACCCAAGATTAAACCCAAACCCGAGACTAAGTGCTTCTGTAATGAGGGGAACAGTCACTGAGGCGGAGCAACTCTAGATACTTGGTAGATAAGAAGGCTGGCAAAAGTCGAAAGAAGTATATTTGATATACATGATGTTGATGTGTACTTTACCAGTACTCCTAGTAGCATGAGGGTATTGGATACCGGTTCGGTTGCTAAGTGATTAGTAACACAAAATGAAAGCTACAGAATAAACGGAGACTAGCTAAAGGCGAGGTGACGATACGTGTTGGAAGTGTTTCCAAGGTTAATATGATCAAACGTCGCACGCTCCCTCTACCATCGGGATTGGTGTTAAACCTAAATAATTGTTATTTGGTGCTTGCGTTAAGCATGAACATGATTGGATCGTGTTTGTTGCAGTATGATTATTCATTTAAAAGAGAATAATGGTTACTCTATTTTCTTGAATAATCACCTTCAATGGTTTATTGAATCTCGATCGTAGTGTTACACATGTTCATGATATTGGTACCAAAAGATACGAGGTAATGATGATAGTACCACTTACTTGTGGCACTGCCGCTTGAGTCATGTTGGTATAAATTGCATGAAGAGGCTCCATGCTGATGGATCTTTATACTCACTTGATTTTGAATCACTAGTGACATGCAAATCATACCACATGAGCAAGGCCTTGTTTTCATTGAGATGAAATAAGATAGTAACTTGTTGGAAGTGATACATTTTGATGTATGCAGTCCAATGGGTGCTGAGGCACGCAGTGGATATCATTATGTTCTTACTTCACTGACGACTTGAGTAGATACAGGAGTATTTACTTAATGAATCACAAGTCTGAAATATTGAAAAGTTCAATTCCGTTTCAGAGTGAAGTTCGTCGTAACAAGAGGATAAACTGTCTACGATATGATCATAGAAATGAATATCTGAGTTACGAGTTTTGGTACGCAGTTAAGATAATGTGGAAATTGTTTCGCAGTTCATGCCACCTGGAACATCATAGTGTGATGATGTGTCTGAACGTCATAGCCACGCACTATTTGGTATGGTGCATGCTATGATGTCTCTTATCGAATTACCACTATCGTTTATGGGTTATGCATTAGAGACAACCGCATTCACTTTAAATAGGGCACCACGTATTTCCGTTGAGATGACACAGTATAGATTGAGGTTTAGAGAAATCTAAACTGTCGTTTCTTGAAAGTTTGGGGCTTCGACACTTATGTGAAAAAGTTTCACTCTGATAAGCTCGAACCCAAAGCGGATAAATGCATCTTCATAGGATATCCAAAACAGTTGGGTACATCTCCTATCTCAGATCCGAAAGCAAAGCATTTGTTTCTAGAAACGGATCCTTTCTCGAGGAAAGGTTTCTCTCGAAAGAATTGAGTGGGAGGGTAGTAGAACTTGATGAGGTTATTGAACCATCACTTCAACCAGTGTGTAGCAGGGCGCAGGAAGTTGTTCCTGTGGCGCCTACACCAATTGAAGTGGAAGATGATGATGGTGATCATCAAGCATCGGATCAAGTTACTACAAGCCTCGTAGGTTGACAAGGTCGCGTACTACTACAGAGTGGTACGGTAACCCTGTCTTGGAGGTCATGTTGTTGAGCAACAGTGAACCTACGAGTTATGGAGAAAGCGATGGTGGGCCCAGATTCCGACAAATGGCTGGAAGCCATGAAATCCGAGAGAGGATCCATATATGAAAACAAAGTGTAGACTTTGGAAGAACTACTTGATGGTCATAGGACTATTGAGTAAAGATGGATCTTTAAAAGGAAGACAGACGATGATAGTGATAAGTCACTATTAAGAAAAGCTCGACTTGTCGCAAAGATGTTTTCGACAAGATCAAACAGTTGACTATGATGAGACTTTCTCACTCGTAGCGATGCTAAAAGTCTGTTAGAATTATGTTAGTAGTTGTTGCATTATTTATGAAATATTGCATGTAGGATGTCAAAACATTGTTTCCTCGACGGTTTCCTTGAGCAAACATTGTATGAGATACAACCATGAGGTTTTGTCGATCCTAAAGATACTAGCAAGTATGCAAGCTCCAGCGATCCTTCATTGGACTGGTGCAAGTATCTCGGAGTTGGAATATACACTTTGATGAGATGATCAAAGATTTTGGGTTTGTACAAGGTTTATGAGAAACTTGTATTTCCAAGGAGGTGAGTGGGAGCACTATAGAATTTCTGATAAGTATATGTGGTTGACATATTGTGGATCAGAAGTAATGTAGAATTTCTGTAAAGCATACAAGGTTGTTTGAAAGGAGTTTTCAAAGGAGTACCTGGATTACGCTGCTTGAACGTTGAGCATCAAAGATCTATGGAGATAGATCGAAAGCGCTAAATAGAAGTTTCAACAAGATGCATGCCTTGACAAGTTTTTTAAAGAAGTTCAAAATAGATCAGCAAAGAAGGAGTTCTTGGTTGCGTTGTGAGGTGTGAATTTGAGTAAGACTCAAAACCCGACCACGGCAGAATAAAGAGAATAGACGAAGGTCGTCTTCTATGCCTTAGCCGTAGAATCTAAAGTATGCCATGCTGAGTACCGCACCTGATGTGTGCCTTGACTCAAAGTCTGTTGAGAGGTACAGAAAGTGATCCATGATTGAATCACTGATCAGTGGTCAAAGTTATCCTTAGTAACTAAATAGACTAAGGAATTTTTCTCGATTATGGAGGTGGTTAAAGAGTTCGTCGTAAAGGGTTACGTTGATGCAAGCTTTGACACTAATCCGAATAACTATGAGTAGTGAAACGGATTCGTATAGTAGAGTAGATATTTGGAGCATTTCTGAATAGCACGTAGTAGCAGCATCTATAAGATGACATAAAGATTTGTAAAGAACGCATGGATCTGAAAGTTTCAGAACCATTGACTAAAACCTATCTCACGAGCAAGACGTGATCAGACCCCATAACTATATGAGTGTTGGATTCGTTGGAATCACATAGTGATGTGAACTAGATTATTGACTCTAGTGCAAGTGGGAGACTGTTGGAAATATGCCCTAGAGGCAATAATAAATTAGTTATTATTATATTTCCTTGTTCATGATAATCGTTTATTATCCATGCTATAATTGTATTGATTGGAAACACAATACTTGTGTGGATACATAGACAAAACACTGTCCCTAGCAAGCCTCTAGTTGACTAGCTCGTTGATCAAAGATGGTCAAGGTTTCCTGACCATAGGCAAGTGTTGTCACATGATAACGGGACCACATCATTAGGAGAATCATGTGATGGACTAGACCCAAACTAATAGACGTAGCATGTTGATCGTGTCATTTGGTTGCTGCTGTTTTCTGCGTGTCAAGTATTTGTTCCTATGACCATGAGATCATATAACTCACGGACACCGGAGAAATGCTTTGTGTGTATCAAACGTCGCAACGTAACTGGGTGACTATAAAGATGCTCTACAGGTATCTCCGAAGGTGTTCGTTAAGTTAGTATGGATCGAGACTGGGATTTGTCACTCCGTGTGACGGAGAGGTATCTCGGGGCCCACTCGGTAATACAACATCACACACAAGCCTTGCAAGCAATGTGACTTAGTGTAAGTTACGGGATCTTGTATTACGGAACGAGTAAAGAGACTTGCCAGTAAAACGAGATTGAAATAGGTATGCGGATACTGATGATCGAATCTCGGGCAAGTAACATACCGAAGGACAAAGGGAATGACATACGGGATTATATGAATCCTTGGCACTGAGGTTCAAACGATAAGATCTTCGTAGAATATGTAGGATCCAATATGAGCATCCAGGTCCCGCTATTGGATATTGACCGAGGAGTCTCTCGGGTCATGTCTACATAGTTCTCGAACCCGCAGGGTCTGCACACTTAAGGTTTGATGTTGTTTTATGCATATTTGAGTTATATGGTTGGTTACCGAATGTTGTTCGGCATTTTGATATGATGTATGTGAATTTGGTATTCGTACGGTATTTTGATATGATGTATGTTGTCTTTTTCTCTAGTGGTGTTAGGTCGACGTCGACTACATAACACTTCACCATATTTGGGCCTAAAGGAAGGCGTTGGGGAGTAGTAAGTAGATGATGGGTTGCTAGAGTGACAGAAGCTTAAACCCCAGTCTATGCGTTGCTTCGTAAGGGGCTGATTTGGATCCCCTAGTTTAATGCTATGGTTAGACGTTGTCTTAATTCTTCTTTCATAGTTGCGGATGCTTGCGAGAGGGGTTAATCATAAGTGGGATTCTTGTCCAAGTAAGGCCAGTACCCAAGCGCCGGTCCACCCACATATCAAACTATCAAAGTAACGAACGCGAATCACATGAACATGATGAAACTAGCATGACAGAAATTCTCGTGTGTCCTCGGGAGCGTTTTTCCTCCTATAAGACTTTGTTCAGGCTTGTCCCTTGCTACAAAAGGGATTGGGCCACTTTTCTACACCGTTTCTACTACTTGTTACTTGTTACTTTTCACTTGCTACGTTTCACCTCACTACACCATCACTTGTTACCGCTACTTTCAGTGCTTGCAGTTATTACCTTGCTGAAACCCATTTATCACAACCTTTCGCTCCTCGTTGGGTTCGACACTCTTACTTATCGAAAGTACTACGATTGATCCCCTATACTTGTGGGTCATCAAGACTCTTTTCTGGCGCCGTTGCCGACGAGGTAGGTGCCTTTGGTAAGTGGAATTTGGTAAGGAAACATTTATATACTTTGCTGAAATTTATTGTCACTTGTCACTATGAAAACTGTTCCTTTGAGGAATTTGTTCGGGGTATCTTCACCACGAACGGAAGCACGAGGAGTTGCTCCTCAACCTGAGGTACCTACTGAAAATATCTTTTATGAAATTCCTTCGGGTATGGTTGAGAAACTGCTGGCTAATCCTTTTACTGGAGATGGATCTTCACATCCAGACTTTCATCTAATCTATGTAGATGAAGTTTGTGGTTTATTTAAGCTTGCAGGTTTTCCCGAGGATGAGGTAAAGAAGAAAGTCTTTCCTTTATCTTTGAAGGATAAGGCATTGACATGATATAGGCTATGTGATGATACTGGATCATGGGACTACAATCGGTTGAAATTGGAATTTCATCAAAAGTTCTATCCTATGTATTTAGTACATCGTGATCGGAATTATATTTATAACTTTTGGCCTCGTGACACAGAAAGCATAGCTCAAGCTTGGGGGAGGCTTAAATCAATGCTATATTCATGCCCCAATCATGAGCTCTCGAGAGAAATTATCACTCAAAACTTTTATGCTCGGCTTTCTCATGAAGATCGTACCATGCACACTTCTTGTACCGGTTCTTTTATGAAGAAGGATATTGACCACAAGTGGAATTTATTGGAAAGAATCAAACGTAATTCTGAAGATTGGGAGCTTGAATATGGTAAGGAGTCAGGTATGAATTTCCATTTTGATTGCGTTAAATCTTTTGTTGAAACAAACACTTCTAGAGATTTTAGCGCTAAGTATGGACTTGACTCTGAGACAGTAGCTTCTCTATGTGAATCTTTTGCTGCTCATGTTGATCTTCCCAAAAAGAAGTGGTTTAAGTATCATCCGCCTGTAGAAGTCAACATAGTTAAACCCAATCTAGTTTAAGAGAAAGTCATTGCCTTCAATGATACTATTGTTCCTTGTGCCTACGCTGAGAAACCACCTTACCCTGCTAGGAAAAAGGATTATTCTAAAGCTCCCATTGTGATACGTAGGGGTTACATTAGACCACTTGCACCCCCTGAGGAAATTAGAGTTGAACCGAGTGTTGCTATTATCAAAGATCTCTTAGTCGAAGACATAGACGGGCATGTTATCAAATTCTGTGAGGACTCTGCTAGAATTGCTAAACCTCACGCAAAAGACAAATAGGACCTGTAGTTGGCCTGCCCATTGTTTCTGTCAAGATAGGAGATCACTGTTAGCATGGTCTATGTGATATGGGTGCTAGTGTTAGTGCAATACCCCGGTCCCTATACGATGAAATCAAAGATGAGATTGCACCTGCTAAGTTAGAACCCATTGATGTCACTATTACACTAGCTAATAGAGACACTATCTGCCCTATGGGAATTGTGAGAGACGTAGAAGTCATGTGTGGTAAGACGAAGTATCCTACTGATTTCCTCGTCCTTGCTACTGCACAAGATAGCTTTTGTCCCATCATATTTGGTAGACCCTTTATCAACACTGGCAATGCTCATATTGATTGCATTAAGCAGACTGTCACTGTTAGTTTTGAGGGTGTGTCTCATGAATTTAACTTCTCCAAGTTTGGAAGACAACCCCACGAAAAAGAGTCGTCTGGTAGGGATGAAATCATTGCTCTTGCCTCTATTGCCGTGCCTCCTACGGATCCTTTAGAGCTATATCTGCTTGAGCATGAAAATGATATGCATATGGATGAAAGAGATGAGATAGATAAAATTGTTTTAGAACAATATCCTATTCTCAAGAATAATCTGCCTGTTGAAATGCTTGGGGATCCACCCCCACCAAAGGATGATCCTGTGTTCGAGCTTAAATAGTTGCATGATACTCTTAAGTATGCCTATCTCGATGAAAAGGAGATATATCCTGTTATTATTAGTGCTAGCCTCTCAAAGCATGAAGAAAAGAAGTTACTAAAAACACTGAGGAAGCACCGTGCTGCTATTGGATATACTCTTGATGATCTTAAGGGTATTAGTCCCACTCTATGCCAGCACAAGATTAAAACTGATCCTGACTTCAAACCAGTTGCTGATCATCAAAGGAGATTGAATCCTAAGATGAAAGAAGTCGTGAGAAAAGAAATATTAAAGCTTCTAGAAGAACGAATCATTTATCATGTTGCTCATAGTGATTGGGTAAGTCCATTACATTGTGTACCTAAGAAGGGAGGTATCACCGTCGTTCCTAATGATAAGAATGAATTAATCCCACAAAGGATTATTACTGGCTATAGGATGGTGATAGACTTCCGGAAACTGAACAAGGCAACGAGGAAAGACCATTATCCTTTGTCGTTTATCGACCAAATGCTAGAAAGGCTATCCAAACACACACACTTCTGCTTTCTAGACGGTTATTCAGGTTTCTCGCAAATACCTGTTGCACAATCTGATCAGGAGAAAACCACTTTCACCTGCCCCTTCGGTACCTTTGCTTATAGACGTATGCCTTTTGGCTTATGCAATGTACCTGCCACCTTTCAAAGATGTATGATGGCTATATTCTCTGACTTTTGTGAAAAGATTATCGAGGTTTTCATGGATGACTTCTCCTTTACAGGTCTTCCTTTGACGATTGCCTCAGCAACCTTGATCGAGTCTTACAGAGATGCAAAGATACCAACCTCGTCTTGAACTGGGAGAAGTGCCACTTCATGGTTAATGAAGGCATTGTCTTAGGACACAAAATCTCTGAGAAAGGCATTGAAGTTGATAAGTCTAAGGTTGATGCAATTGAGAAAATGCCTTGCCCCACAGATATCAGAGGTATACGAAGTTTCCTAGGTCATGCTGGTTTCTATAGAAGGTTCATTAAAGACTTCTCTAAGATTTCTAGGCCTCTTACCAACCTCTTGCAGAAGGATGTTCCTTTTGTTTTTGATGAGAATTGTGAGGAAGCTTTCGAAATACTTAAGAAGGCCTTGATAACCGCACCTATTGTTCAACCACCTGATTGGAACTTGCCCTTTGAAATCATGTGCGATGCTAGTGATTACGCTGTTGGTGTTGTTCTAGAGCAAAGAGTTGACAAGAAGTTGAATGGCATTCACTACACTAGTAAAACTCTAGACAGTGCCCAAAGAAACTATGCCACTACGGAAAAGGAGTTTTTAGCAGTCGTGTTTGCATGTGAAAAGTTTAGAGCTTATATAGTTGACTCCAAAGTCACTATTCACTCTGATCATGCTGCTATTAAGTACCTTATGAGAAGAAGGACGCTAAGCCTAGGCTAATCAGATGGGTTCTCCTGCTACAAAAATTTGATTTGCATGTTGTTGACCGAAAGGGTGGTGATAACCCTGTAGCAGATAACTTGTCTAGGCTAGAGAATGTCCTTGATGACCCACGACCTATTGATGACAGCTTTCCTGATGAGAAACTAAATGTCTTCCGCATTTCACATAGTGCACCGTGGTATGCTGATTACGCAAACTATATCGTAGCCAAATACATACCACCCAGTTTCACCTACCAGCAAAAGAAGAAATTCTTCTTTGATTTGAGACACTACTTTTGGAATGATCCTCACCTTTATAAGGAAGGAGTAGATGGTGTTATTAGACGTTGTGTGCATGAACATGAACAGGGACAGATCCTGCAGAAGTGTCATTCCGAAGCCTACGGAGGACACCATGCTGGAGATAGAACTGCTCATAAGGTAGTGCAATCAGGTTTCTATTGGCCCACTCTCTTCAAGGATGCCCGTAAGTTTGTCTTGTCATTTGACGAATCCCAAAGAATAGGGAACATCAGTAAACGTCAGGAAATGCCTATGAACTATTCACTTGTCACTGAACCGTTTGATGTCTGGGGCTTTGATTATATGGGACCCTTCCCGAGTTCCAATGGGTATACTCACATCTTAGTCGTTGTTGATTATGTCACTAAGTGGGTAGAAGCTACCCCCACTAGAAATGTTGATCATCACACCTCTATTAAGATGCTTAAAGATGTCATTTTCCCAAGATTTGGAGTCCCTAGATATTTGATGACTGATGGCAGTTCACACTTCATTCATGGTGTTTTCTGTAAGATGCTTGCTAAGTATGATGTCAACCATAGAGTTGCATCTCCTTATCACCCTCAGTCTAGTGGTCAAGTGGAGTTGAGTAATAGGGAGATCAAATTGATCTTACAAAAGACTGTCAATAGATCTCGAAAGAATTGGTCTAGCAAACTTGACGATGCACTATGGGCTTATAGGACTGCTTATAAGAATCCCATGGGCATGTCTCCATATAAAATGGTTTACGGTAAGGCCTGCCATTTACCTCTTGAGCTGGAACACAAAGCTTATTGGGAAATCAAAGAGCTCAACTTCGATTTCAAACTTGCCGGTGAGAAGCGGTTGTTTGATATCAGCTCATTAGATGAATGGAGGGCCCAGGCATATGAGAATGCCGAGTTGTTCAAGAAAAAGGTTAAGAGATGGCACGATAAAAGAATACAAAAACGAGAGTTCAATGTAGGTGCTTATGTCCTGCTATACAATTCTCGCTTAAGATTCTTCACAAGCAAGCTTCTCTCTAAATGGGAAGGTCCTTACATTGTCGAGGAAGTATATCATTCTGGTGCCATCAAAATCAATAACACGGAAGGTAACTTTCCTAGAGTGGTAAATGGGCAAAGAATCAAGCATTATATCTCTGGTACTCCCATAAATGTTGAGACCAATATCATCAATATCATAACTCCAGAGGAGTACATAAGGGATGTTTATCAGCCTGTTTCAGACCCTGAAAACGAAGAGGTATGTGTTTCGGCAAGTAATTGGACTCCGAAACTTTTCCAATAGGAAATTTTCTCCGTTTTGGAATTTATGGGAAAATAGAAAAAAAAAGCAGTCCGGAGAGTGCACGAGGCGGCCACAAGCTTGGTAACCGCCACCTACCCCCTGGCGGCGGCTACAGGGCTTGTGGGCACCTCGTGTGCCTCCCGGACTCCGTTTTCTTGTGGAGCACTTCTTCTGGCCCAGAAAAAATCATTATATATACGCCCGAGGGTTTTGATCTCCGTATCGCGCAGTTTTCCTCTGTTTTCGTTTCGAGCTTGTTTTCTGCCGCAGATCTAGGTCAAGATGTCTTCTCAGGATTCAGAGGGGGAGAGCTATGTGGCTGATTACCTAGCTAACCCCAAGGTCTATGGGGACTTGGAACCATATGGATGGACCACTGACGAGGAAGAGGACTATGATCCCAAGGGGATGGAACAAACGAGTTCCGACGAAGAGGAGGATCCTCTACCTCAACCTGGACGCACTCATGTGGAGTTCAAGAAGTCAAGCCTCCCTGACCAAAGGAAGAAGCCTAAGACCTTGTTTATCCCTTCTCATTTCTTGCAGGAGAGTAAGCAGGAACTTTGCCATAGAGTGTTGAAGCTTGAGGAGGAAAATGACGATCTGAGGGAGCAGAACTTTATGCTCAAGTGGAAATTAGACAAGCTCAAGACTGCTTCAACAACTCCACCACCATCACCACCAAAGGAAGACAACTAAGCATTGGTATGGGAAATCCCCTTGGCTTTTGCCAAGCTTTGGGGAGTTGCCCTGGTATCGTATCACCTTTTTATCTTTTTCTTTTACCTTTGTTTTAGTTCTTTCCTTTTCAGTTTTTACTTTTTTCTCTTAGTGGAATAAGTCTTTAGTGTTTAGTTTGAGTCTTTTGCCTTGTGTCTCTCCCCCGATGTATTCGAGCTTGCGAGCTATATAATAAAGAGTATCTTAGTCAAGGGATTTGTTTTGTGCCGTGATCAAAAGTATGAAAAGAACGATAGCATGAAAGATCATGAGATGATCATATGGTAAGTGATAGCTTCACTTATAACAAGTATGATGATTGAAACTTGTTGAGAATAGACCAACATAGACCCCGGTCATTGTTGCAATTAATAAGAAGTAATAAGGAAAGAGAGGTTCACATATAAATATATCATCTTAGACACTTTTTACAATTGTGAGCACTCACCAAACTATTACATGCTTAGGAGTAGAAGTTGGACAAGGAAGACAACATAATGAATTTTGTTTGCTTGGTTCCAAACAATGTTATATGATTAGAGATCCCTTAGCATGTGACGATGGCTTCCACCTCATATTAGCCAAAACTCCCGCACCAAGTAGAGATACTACTTGTGCATCCATAAACCTTCAACCCAGTTTTGCCATGAGAGTCCACCATACCTGCCTATGGATTGAATAAGATCCCTCAAGTAAGTTGTCGTCGGTGCAAGCAATAAAAATTGCTCTCTAATATGTATGATCTATTAGTGTGTGGAAAATAAGCTTTATACGAACCTGTGATGAGGAAGACATAAAAGCGACAGACTGCATAATAAAGTTCTTTATCACAGGAGGCAATATAAAGTGACGTTCCTCCGCACTAAGAGGACACGCATCCAAACCTCAAAAGCGCATGACAACCTCTGCTTCCCTCTGCGAAGCGCCTATCTTGTACCTTTACTTTTTGCCCTTGGAAGAGTCATGGTGTCTTCACCAATTCCTTATTTTGCCTTTGTCTTGGCTACCGTCACATGCTAGGGAAAGATCTATATTCATATATCAACTTGGAGATGAGTACTTATGCTTTATTATTGTTGACTTTACCCTTGAGGTAAATGGTTGGGAGGCAAAACTATAAGCCCATATCTTTCTCTGTGTCCAGCTGAAACTTTGATACCATGAGTACCACGTGAGTTGTAACAATTGTGGAAAACAAAAGAGATGATTGAGTATGTGGGTTTGCTTTACAAGCTCTCATTTGACTCTTCCTGATGTTATGATAAATTGCATTTGCTTCAATGACTATGGACTGTTGTTGGCTACTTCTTGGTAAGGTTTTTGTTTTATACTTTGCTTTGTTAAGGAATTGTTACTTTCCCATAAGAATCTTTATGATGTATTGTTGTTCTATGTGTGATCATGATGCCCTCATGTTTGTATTATGTTTTATCGACACCTTCATCCCTAAACATGTGGACATGTTTATGGATCTTGGTTTTCGCTTGAGGACAAGCGAGGTCTAAGCTTGGGGGAGTTGATACGTCCATTTTGCATCATGCTTTCATGTTGATATTTATCGCTTTATGGACTGTTATATTACTTTGTGGTACCATACTTATGCCTTTTCTCTCTTATTTTGCAAGGTTTATTTGAAGAGGGAGAATACCGGCACCTGGAATTCTGGACTGGAAAAGGAGCAAGTCTGAGTCCTCTATCCTCCACAACTCCAAATGCCCTGAAAATCAACGTGGAATTTTTTGGGAATATATAAAAAATACTGGGTGAAAGAAGTGCTAGAGGGGAGCTACCAGGAGCCCACAAGCCAGGTAGCCACCACCTACCCCCCTGCGGCGGCTACAGGGCTTGTGGGCACCCTGGCGGCCCACTGGCCCCCCTCTTTTTCTATATGAAGGGTTTCGTCCAGAAAAAATCAGGGTGGAGATTTTTCCTGGATTCTCCGCCGCCACGAAGCGGAACTTGAGCTGAACCAATCTAGAGCTCCGGTAGGACGATCCTGCCGGGGGAACTTCCCTCCCGGAGGGGGAAATCATTGCCATCGTCATCACCAACACTCCTCTCGTTGGAGGGGAGTCATCTCCATCAACATCTTCATCAGCACCATCTCCTCTCCAAACCCTAGTTCATCTCTTGTAACCAATCTACGTCTCGCGACTCCGATTGGTACTTGTAAGGTTGCTAGTAGTGTTGATTACTCTTTGTAGTTGATGCTAGTTGGATTACTTGGTGGAAGAGTTTATGTTCAGATCCTTGATGCTACTCATTACACCTCTGATCATGATTATGGGTATGCTTTGTGAGTAGTTACTTTTGTTCCTGAGGACATGGGATAAGTCTTGCTAATAATAGTCATGTGAATTTGGTATTCGTTCGGTATTTTGATATGTTGTATGTTGTCTTTTTCTCTAGTGGTGTTATGTGAACGTCGACTACATAACACTTCACCATATTTGGGCCTAGAGGAAGGCATTGGGGAGCAGTAAGTAGATGATGGGTTGCTAGAGTGACAGAAGCTTAAACCCCAGTCTATGTGTTGCTTCGTAAGGGGCTGATTTGGATCCACTAGTTTAATGCTATGGTTAGACGTTGTCTTAATTCTTCTTTCGTAGTTGCGGATGCTTGCGAAAGGGGTTAATCATAAGTGGGATGCTTGTCCAAGTAAGGGCAGTACCCAAGCGCCGGTCCACCCACATATCAAACTATCAAAGTAACGAACGCAAATCACATGAACATGATGAAACTAGCATGACAGAAATTCCCGTGTGTCCTCGGGAGCGTTTTTCCTCCTATAAGACTTTGTTCAGGCTTGTCCCTTGCTACAAAAGGGATTGGGCCACTTTGCTGCACTGTTGCTACTACTTGTTACTTGTTACTTTTCACTTGCTATGTTTCACCTCACTACACCATCACTTGTTACCGCTACTTTCAGTGCTTGCAGTTATTACCTTGCTGAAAATCGTTTATCAGTGCTTTTCGCTCCTCGTTGGGTTTGACACTCTTACTTATCGAAAGGACTACGATTGATCCCCTATACTTGTGGGTCATCACCTTACTTTTCTGAGTAAGTCATCCCCTCATCGCCCCGTAACATATGATTTCTTAGATTTCGATCGTTCTTTTTTTTCTAACATTCCGTGTTTTGTGCAGTGACACACATTGCACACTCATCCTCCTAAGCCCGAAATATTCCATGGCCACGTATTTCGACTCGGACCGTCAGTCGAAGAAAGACTACACAAATATCAAGAAAGTTCTTGAGGATGTCCTCCCCGGCTACGCCAAATCTGGAGGCACCTTCAGGAGGCCAATTCTTAGGTATGGCAAGCACGTGTTCACCCACGTAACAACGTTCCCCTGCGTCAAGCAGCCGCCTGGCAGTCAGAAGGATGCCTACTACACCCTCCATCACATGCGGGCGATCGTACGGGACCAACATCACCGTATGCTACCAAATGATCTCAAAGAATGGGCCGCACACTTGTCGGCAATCCAGGACGAGGACATCAGACAAGAATTCTTTCGCATCGAGTGGAGTTGGCGGAAATCATCTATCAAGATGTCCTTGCTAGATCGGGGCAGTTCTACCTAAACTGTCAACCGTCCAACAGTGAAATTGACACAACGCTACAAATGCAGGCTTACAACGACCGCACATTCATGACCATCACTATAGATGGCGGCTTCATCCACGCTCCGATCCCTGAGTCGATTCAAAAGTACTGATGCTATGTTGTAATCAAACTTTAATGAACTTGTATGTCTCTTTAGTTTGGACAGTCCTTCAACTTATATGTGTAGTCGATGCTATTTATTAGTAGGACCATGAATCGTGCTATTAATGTGTTGCTTTTCTCTTCCGGTCCTTTTGTTGCATACTTATATATTGCTTATATATTATCTGTGAATTGCTACTAACGTTTTGTTTGTCTAGTGCATAGAGATGTCGTCTTATGTCATGTACAAGGGTGAGGTTCCCGGAGTCTACGACGACTGGGAGGAGTGTCGGAGACAGGTTCACCGTTTCAGCGGTAACAGTTACAAAGGGTACACCACTAGGGCGGAGGCGGAAGCTAGATACACGCACTATCTAGCGGGAGAGAGGGAGCGGAGGAGGAACCGGATGAAGATCAGTTTCATCACGATGATGCTCATTGTGACCGCAACCCACTTCTATGTGATGGTAGTTTAGATATCTACTTGTAATCTGAAGAAAAACTCGCTACTCGCGGTCTCGAGACTTGTAATGTTCTAACTTTGTTCGTTATTTTGAATTCGGGAGACTAATATGATGAATTGTATTCGGAGACTAATCTTCTATTGTATTCGATAAATCTGTTGTTTATATGTTGTGATGTTTATATTTTGTGCTATAATGTATTTTGTAACCTGTACAAATATCAGAAAAGAAAAAAATCCTAATATTCATAGTAGTGGCGCACCAAATTGCACTCTAGTGGCGCACGAGGTGGTGCGGCATTAGTATCTGGGATAGTAATGGCGCACCAGGTGGTGCGCCATTAGTGTCTGGGATAGTAATGGCGCATTAGGTGGTGCGCCACTGTTATGTATATTAACACTGGCGCACGAGGGGTGCGCCATTACTATTTATTAGTAGTGGCGTGATAATAATTGCGCACCTATAGTGCGCAATTAATAGACAAAGTAGGTGCGCCACTAATAGCCCTTTTTTAGTAGTGCCCCAACAACTTTTACCTCACGTTATTTGCCTATCTCGAGGCGTCGTACCCGAAAGGGATTGACAACCCCTTTAACACGTGGGGTTGCAAGTATTTGTTATTTGTGTGCAGGTGTTGTTTATGTGGTGTGAGGAGGTTCTCCTACTCGTTCGATAACGTTGGTCTCATCACTGATGGAAATACCTACCGTCGCTATACTGCATCATCCCTTCCTCTTTGGGAAAATACCAACGTAGTTCTAGCAAACATCAACTCAAACGTGATTTCTCACAAATATAAAACGAAAAGTCTTCTAACTTGAAGCTTGAGTCAACATTGTTCCTTTCTTGCATCTAGGGGTATCTCCACATAAACCTTAAGCGATAGCTCTCCGTGGACTTTTCTTGAAATATCTAGGTAAAAGTGTTAGTCCAAGAGATATTGTATGTTGTCATGAATTATCAAAATCACCAAGGAAGCATATGTGCTTTCAGTTCTTATTATTGAATATACCAAAGGTTGGTTGTACGATTCGGATATTCATTTACTTTTATGCTCTTTCTATGGTGTCGCTAAGACGCTCGACTTAGGCGGACATTTACCTTTATGCCCTTTCTATGGTGTTGCTAAGACACCAGATTGAGGTGAGCATTTATTTATTATGCCCTTTTCGTGGTGTCGTATAGACGCCCGACCGTGGCTTGTTAATTTATTATTAAGCCTTGTATGTGGTATCGCTCATACGCCCGATGGTGGTCGTCTACTTTTACATGTTAACCTTTCGGAGCATCGCTTCACATACCCGATCCGTTCCTTTTAATTTCTTGGATATTTTGGGAGGACTATGACCCGACTTATCTGCTCTAACTTAACTTTTGTTAAACTTTCTACCATAGCTCATTGAGATCATTAACCTTGCCTACGAAACTGTTGCATTCATCTTATCTTTTGTGCAAACTGTCTTGCGAGTACTTTCCAAGTACTCACTGGCTTGTTGATGTGGCGAGATATGGATGAAGGAGACCTCATGGATGAAGATTACGATAGCGAGTATGATGCCTAGAGGAGTCCTAGTCAGTCTTGAGATCTTGGAGTCTGTCGTTGTATTATTTCACCGCTTCCACCATCATGAATAAATCATCAAGCCTCATTGTGACGCTTGGCATCTACGCACCCAAGATCTATCTATCGAGATCAACAACTATGAGAGGGGAGTGCATCTACATAGCCTTGTAGATCCCTAAGCAGAAGCGTATATAACGCGGCTGATGTAGACGTACTCTTCATGATCCAATCGTGATCCGATCCGATCTAGCACCGAGTGGACGAAACCTCCGCGTTCAACACACATGCGGCTCGATGACGTCTCCTCCTTCTTAATCCAGCAAGAGAGGAAGGAGAAGTAGATCGTATATTAACCAGCACGACGGCGTGGTGAAGATGGTGGTGGAGAAATCCCAGCATGGCTTCGCTAAGCGCCTCCAAAACTGCGAACGAGGAAGAATAGGAGAGAGGGGAGGCCGTAAGGCGTGGGAATTGTTGTGTCCATCCCTCCCCTCTCCTCTTCTATTTATAGGAGGCAATGGGAAGGGTTAGGTTGCAGCCCTTGGCCCCTCCTCCAAGGAGGGCCGGCGACTAGGGTGGAGTCCTCCTTCTCCAAGGCACCTCCTGGGTGCCTTGTCCCTTTAGAACTCTTGCCCCCAAGCCCAATTGGCCTCTAGGGGCTGGTGCCCGTGGCCTAGGGTGGCTAGGGAGCCATCCCTACAACCCATGTAGGCCCACGGGGCAGGTGGAGCCCCCGTGGACAACCGAAACTCTTTCGACATCCCAATACACTACCGGTAATGTCTGAAACTTTTCTAGTAGGCAAAATAGGACTTCCATATATAAATCATTACCTCCGGAACATTCCGAAAATCCTTGTGATGTCGAGGATCTCATCCGAGACTCTGAAAAACATTCGATCACTAACGTACATATCCCAATACTACTCTAACGTTAAGCGTGCAGACCCTACGGGTTCGAGAATCAGACATGACCGAGACACCTCTCGGCTCAATAACCAATAGCGGGACCTAGATTCCCATATTGGTTCCCACATATTCCACGAAGATCATTATCGGTGAACCACGATGTCAAGAATTCAATCAATCCCATATGCAGTTCCCTTTGTACAGCGGTATGTTACTTGCCCGAGATTCGATCGTCGGTATCTCCATACCTAGTTCAATCTCGTTACTCGCGAGTCTCTTTACGCGCTCCGTAATACAAGATCATATGACTAACTCCTTAGTCACATTGCTTGCAAACTTCTGGTGATGTTGTAGTACTGAGTGGGCCCAGAGATACCTCTCCGTCATACGGAGTGACAAATCCCAGTATCGATCCATGCCAACCCAACAGACACGCTCGGAGAAACCTATAGAGCATCTTTATAATCATCCAGTTACGTTGTGATGTTTGATACACACAAGGCATTCCTCCGATGTGAGGGAGTTGCATGATCTACTGGTCATAGGAACAGACACATTGACATGTAGAAAGCAATAGCAATAAACTTAGTCATACGATCAAATGATATGCTTACGGTTTGGGTCTTGTCCATCATATCATTCTCCTACTGATGTGATCCCGTTATCAAATGACAACTCATGTGTATGGCTAGGAAACCTTAACCATCTTTGATCAACGAGCTAGTCTAGTAGAGGCTTACTAGGGACACTTTATTGTCTATGTATCCACACATGTATTTGAGTTTCCAATCAATATAATTATAGCATGGATAGTAATCGATTATCATGAACAAGGAAATATGACAATAACCAATTTATTATTGCCTCTAGGGCATATTTCCAACAAACCCGGTAGCAAAGGCATGGTGGGCCTGCTCTGGTCAGATCCAACCTGGATAGTACGACCTCCATGCGCGACGGCGGTCCCGTGTACACGATGCTGGATGGAGGGTCCTCGAGCGGATCTGTGCGAAAACTCTACTCTTGGCACGTTGCCAATGTCGACAATGGCGTTGTTTTTCTGTATCGTGGAGAAGCTCTAGGCCCGTATTTGCTACCTCAGTGGGAAACCCTAGGTTAATCGATGGCATGATGATGACACTCATGTGTTGTACCCCTCTTAAGGCCGTCATTCTAGGATGTGTGCATAGGCTCAAGGGACCAGTGGACGACGTCTGTGGTGGAGCGGTGTTCCCTGTGACGCATCGACGTCATGGAGTCTCGGCGACGAGGCGCATCAAAGTCTTGTTGACGGATGCATGATGATGAATGTCCGTAGGAAGGAGGCGTTGTCTGGCGTCGTGGGAGCGTCGACTGAAGGCCTGGCAAGGTCGATGCGTCGGTACCTCTCCGAAAATGGATTGATGAAAGACGGCGGCAAGGACCTACGGGAGTGCGTCGGGCCGGTTTGTGCGTGAGACCCGATATGTGGCTTGGACGGGAAATTCGGCTTTAGATGTTAGACTTTGGTGCGATGTTTGTTTGGTACTCGGCTCGAACATTCGGCACACCTTCATTAATAGATAGGAGTAGCGATAAATGTTGTCAAGATGGTGGCTTCACACACATTGATGTATTACTTTATATGTTTTATGAATAATAAATAAAGTGGTTGCAAGAATCTCCGAGACGTAGATGTGAGGGGTCATCCTTCTTTCTAAAAAAAACTATGAATACAACCCCGTACTTTGTACTCTGAAGGGTGAGTGGATGCAACCCTTATTGTTGAGCCGCGGGAGGGTCCGAAATATGATGCAGCTCCCGAGTCGCAAATAAGGAGATCTCTCATACCATCCACAAAGAGTGCTTTTTGTACTTCATTTAGCGATCATACATTGTGTAATAAAACATGAGTGTATGCGAGCATATGGTGTGACCCAATGCGCGGGAGGACACTGCCTCCATTTTTTCACGTTTTTATTTTGGTTTTTGATGCCATGTTTACTTTTGTTTACAATTTCAAATATTATAAACATATTTATTACAAAAATATACTTTACATAATATTTTGAATTTTTTTAATCATGTATTTAAAAAATATTAAATGAGCATACAAAAAATGGTTGACCATGTATTACAAAAATGCTGAAATCTTTGGATCATATATATAAAACAATTAATCAACCATTTGAAAAACTGATAAGCAAGTGTTTCAAAAATGTTAATCAAGCATTGGGAAAATGTTAAATGTGTATAGAAAAAATGTTGAACATGCATTAAAAAACAACGATTTTTTATCATTGCATATAAATGCTAATCAAGCATTTTAAAAAATCTTCAACAAGATTTTAAAAATGGTAATAAAGAATTTTAAAAATGCTAAATGTGTATAGAAAAATGTTGACAATGCATTTAAATAATATTAATCTCGCATATGAAAAATGTTGATAAAGCATGTGAAAATTGTGAAATGTGCATAAAAATGTTGATAGTGTATTAGAAAAATGATAATCTTGTATTTAAAAAATGTTAATCAATCATTTGAATTTTTTAAAGTGTGTATAAGAAAAAATTCCATGTATTCATAAAATGCTCTTTTTGTATCAAAAATATTAACCAAGCATTTGATTTCCTAAATGTGTATAAAAATGTGAACCATGTATTATTTAAAAAAATTGTATTGAAAAATGTTAAACACGTATTACAAAAATGTTGTTGATATATACGAAAAATGTAGAATGAAACCAAAAGAAACAAACAAAACCAAAAAAGAAAATAAAGAAACTAAAGAATATGGAAAATAAAACCAAAGAAAAAATAAAAAATGGAGAAGAAAAAACCAAAAGAAAGAAAATAAAACAAAATAAACCAGAAGAAAACCGAATAAAACAAAATAAAATGGAGCAAGGAAAGAAAAAAACAAAAAAAAAGGTAAACTAATGCAAAAACCGGTTCTTTTCCCTTTAGTTTTTTTTTGTTGAGAAAATGTGTAACCTATATTAAGTCGCAATGTTCATGGGGATACAGATTATATCGGGCAAAATAGCTAGCCACATGTGGCGCCCGGAAGGAAGAGAAGGAGCAGCCTTAGCGAAATGATGAGCTTCGAAGTTGTGCTCCCACTTCTCGTGAGTGAAGGTGTTAGCTTCGAACAGGACCCAACGAGCTTGAGTCTCCCGGGTGATTCGAGCGTAGCGACCAGACGGATTGGCCATGGCAATGTTGTAGACCACCTCCGCATAGTCCGACGGGATGCACACAGCTGGGACATGAAGGTCCGAGGCAACGGCCAGAGCTACATTGCATGCTTGAGCTTCGAGTGATGTTGGATCAACAAGGCCATCAAATACCACTAGTGAAGCTCCAAGATACTTCCCTGATTTGTCCTGGCATATTGCCGTCGCCGCACATCGGGAGCCATTCCTAGAGAGGCCTGCATCAACATTGATTTTTGCAGCCTGATCAGGAGGAGGGAGCCAGCCTGCTTATGATGAAGTGGTTGGAGCATGCCTGCTGCTTCTAGGGCCCAACGAAAGTTTAGTTGGTGAGGTTGCTGCCCGTGGAAGCTGCTCCAGATCCTCCAGAAAGCGGCTGATAAAACAGGAAGTGCTGAGCGAGCTCTGAAACTGCTCATCATGGATTGCGCGCCGACGCACCCACCAAATGGCCCACATTGTGACGAGCACTTGGGTCAGTTCAGCCTGCGGAAGTGTTTCGAATAACCAAAACACCCATAGCTTGGCATCGTCCGTTGTATTGGAGGTGATGACCTCCGTAATCTCTTCATGTGCTAACGCCGAGACGCAGCAAGACATCTTGCATTCGAACAGGGAATGCCGCCACGAATCGATCGCCGATTGGCATAAGTTGCATGCCGGAGAATCCGCCATCCTGCGGTGGTTTCTCACGTCGCTAGTGGGGAGAGAAGTTCGCGCCAGGCGCCATACAAACACCTTGATCTTTGATGGTATTTTCACGCCCCAAAGTTTAGTCCAGGCTTTGCGGTCGGCCTCAATCCAAGAATGGCCCGTAGTACTCGGTAAGCTGATCTCATAGAGAACACCCCATTCCTCTCATAGTGCCATGCCCAAAATCCTCCTGTAGTCTCAGATTTAGTGGAATGTTCAGGATCGCCGCCTTATCCGCAAGTAAGTGCTTCTCCAGCGTCGCCGCATCCCAGATCGGCGATGTTTGATCTATCAATTCAGCTACCCTGAGGGGGGCACTTGGTGTGCTGGGACTTATCGTCCTCAGTTTGTGATCTTGTGGAATCCAATTGTCTAGCCATACGCATGTGTCATGCCCATTCCCAATGCGCTTGATAAGTCCCAACTTAAGAGTGTCCCTGCCGTTGAGGATAGAACGCCACACTTGTGAAGGGTAGCCACCCAATTCAGCCTCAAGAATGGAACTAGCAGGGTAATAAACCGCTTTCAAGATGCGAGCACTCAAGGAATGTGGCTCCTGCAGCAAGTGCCAAGCTTGTCGGTCAAGAAGTGCCAGGTTGAAAAGTTCAATGTCACGGAAGCCCATTCCTCCCATATACTTAGGTTGTGTCATGGCTTCCCATGAAACCCATGTAGTTTTTCGCTCGCCCTTCTTGGATCCCCACCAGAACTTGTGAAAAGGACCGTTTATATGGTGGCACAGCCCTCGGGGGAGCTTGAAGCACGCCATTAAATAGGTAGGAATTGCTTGTGCTACAACCTTGATGAGCATCTCTTTGCCTCCCTCTGGAAGTGCCTTCTCCATCCAGCCCTGAACATGCTTCTGGATCTTGTCTTTCAAGTACTAAAAGGATCCTTATTTTGCTCTCCCCACATCGCTAGGGAGGCCTAGATATTTCTCTAACATCTTTTCATTTTGGACATCCAGTACATGCTTGATCTCATGTCTTAATGCTTCCGCGCACCCCTTGCTGAAGAAGATGGAGCACTTGTCCTTGTTGATTCTCTGTCCGGAAGCCCCGCAGTATCTCTGGAGGAGGGCGTCAACACGGCGATCCATATGAGGGGTAGCGTTAAAAAATAACAAACTGTCAACAACAAAAAGGAGGTCATTCAGTGTCGGAGCATCAGCCGCCACTTTAATCCCCTCAATTCTCTCATGAGCAAGGGTAGACTTGAGCACACAAGAGAGACCTTCGGCTGCCAACAAGAACAGGTAAGGGGATATAGGGTCCCCACTGCCGTATACCCCGCGAAGGCTTGAATTCCTCCAGTTTCCCACTATTCAACAAAACTGAGAAAGAAGTAATACTTACGCACCTCATGACTGCCTTGGTAAACCGGGGGCTTAGCCCAAGCTTCAGTAACCGTGCGCAGGTATGGCCACTCAAGGCGATCGTAGGCTTTCATCATATCCAGCTTTACACTACTAGGAAAAGGCCTGCTAGTGGTGCACCTGTTTTGGCTACTAATGGCGCACTACAGGTGCGCCACTAGCATCACGCCATTAGAATTTTTTACTAATGGCGCACCACAGGTACGCCATTAGTATCTAGTATACTAATGGCGCACCAGGCAGTGCGCCATTAGTATGCCTCCGAGGGCATATATACTAATGGCGCACCAGGCAGTGCGCCATTAGTATAGCCCATGGTGCTTCATTAATATGCCTCCCAAAGCATATATACTAATGGTGCACCAGGCAGTGCGCCATTAGTATAGCCCATGGTGCTCCATTAGTATGCCTCCCAGGGCATATATACTAATGGCGCATCAGGCAGTGCGCCATTAGTATAGCCCATGGTGCTCCATTAGTATCTGGTATTCTGGCATATATATGTTTTGTTTCAAAACCACAAATTCAATAGCACATTACATATATATCAAATATATAATACATAATATGTGCCCAATAGTTTTACTGATCCACAACACATAACATATATGCAAAGTTGCATAACAAATTTCATGATCCATATATCAAAATCCCATAGCATCCATACATCCAAAATTCCATAGCATCCATATATACATATAGTTCCATAGCATCCATACATACATAGCTCCATAGCAAATATAATACACAAGATACTTTGCGGGCATTAGTAAGTAATATTTGGCACTAAAACAAATGCCTTCATGTCCATATCATAGTCTAAAGAGCATCCGCGTGGCAACCTACAAGATGAAAAGAGATGCAGATTGGAACTGACGTGACCAGTTCAAGTCTATTTTGCAAGACAGATGGGCCATCATACATGATCAGTGTACAGTTATACAACCATACATGGGGAGGGACCCTTGTCCAACTCAGCTATGGAGGTCACCGGGGAAGAGAGAGGAGGGGCTGGTGGTGTGGAATTTGGTGCTAGTGTACAGTTATACAAATAAATGTGATGTGCACATTTTATTGAATATGTGATTTGGGCCAAAGCAAGTGACATAGTTTTATTGGCGGTTCAACATTCCCATTTGTGAGCATTAATTATATTAGTCTACTCCATTTTTTGTTAACAATGGTGGATACATGCTATGTTGCCCGTCGTGCATTACCTTTGTAGTAACAACTGTCATGAACATGGGGGTGCTTTAGACGATGTGCATGGCAGCAGCCGGGGGAATAGAGGAGTGGAGATGGCTCACCATGGGGGTGCTTTAGACGATGCAGTGCACTGCCGTCATGCCGTGTGTAGCAAAATATTCAGAAGGGGAAATCTGAGCAGCAGTTTGTGTGTCTAAAGCAAATGGATATAAATGTGCCTCCCAGAATCATAACTATGAGATGTTGACACAGAGCAATAGAATGGCTGTGTACATGATGTTGGCATTGTTCAATATTCATGCAATTTAACATCAGTATTACGCTGAAGCAAACTAGTGTATATGTGCTTTGATAATTTTTAATTTGATGAAACATACCCATGGAGAAAAAACCTTAGGTCATGTGAATATCAATAAAGGGAGCTAGAAGATATCAAGAGAAGGGGCTTATATTATCACACACCTGCATGATCTCTTCCCAACTCGTCTTTTCACTGATACCCAATATTTGCCGGGCTTCTTGCTCGGTCATGGCCTTGCTCGCCCTTCGAATACCGTTCACAGCTTCCTGGGCAGCTCTGGTTCTCTGTACATCTACAAGACAAATCAGGAATTATTAGTTGCAACCAGAAAGCCGCATGTTGGTCACACAAATAGTCAGGCAGATGTCTCTATGCATCTATAAGCAACTAAAGGAAGAAGGACTCTCCAAGTTAGCTTTTATAATCACATCAGGAGTGCGTCCTGTGCAGGATAAGGTCAATAATACATCACATATGAGTGTTGACAAAAATTTCCAACGAGATACTGTATTAAACTAGTGAATGTCATAGGTAGGTAAACTAGTGATCAGGAATGCATGAAGTTGACTACAACTGTGGAGAAATTTCACAATAAACAGTTCCAAACAGGGTCTTATGGAACAAAAAGATGGAACGGGTTTTCATTCATTTTAATCAAATGATAGATAGAATTCCCTGTGTGCATCCTTCAATCTAAATGATAATCATAATAATAGATGACAAGAAGAAACACGTGGAAGACAAGAAACTTTTTTGCACCATTCATTCACATCTTAACTAACAGTGTAGCATTCCAGAGTGCAGACTACGTCCATCAAGCCAAGCCGAAATAAAAATCCTGTCACCATCACCTTCATCGCCACTCAAGTTTTGGACAGCAAGGGACACCACAACATGTTGAGGAGGACTAAAAGAGGCGTCTTTTGGCTGTGACCGACCTAGACATTTTTACGGAGTAGGGGGGCAAATTAAAGGAGCAATCACTGACGATGGCCTGGCGGTAGGCCTGCACCACGGCCCTGCTGACGACGGCGCCGCCCATGACGAGGAGTTGCCCGAGGAGCCTTCCGGCCTGCCGAGTCATCATCAGCCACACGATTCACAAAGCTCGAGTATGGATCGGATCGATAAAAAGATCGAGAGGCCAGCGCACGTACCATCTCGCTCTGGCTCTGGTTCTGTTCCTCCCCTTCCCCCTTCCCCCTCCCCTATCCGGCGGCGGCGGAAACCCTAGATTCGTCTCGCCTCGAGGGAGTAGTAACTATCTTATCTGTTCGCTGCGCCGACGAGGTCCACCGGAACAAGCTGGAATCGAGCGGCGTAGGCAGCGGCGGCGAGGGTTTCCTGGGGTGGGGAGCGAGAGACGCACGAGATAGAGAGAGAGGGAGGAGATAATTGCACCAGTAGTCCTGGAAGTTAGCGGCGGGGTCCAACATGGCCCTGGAAGTTGAGAAGTGCTTCAATACGGTCCCGGTACATGAAAATACATAGTCAATACGGTTCTGATACTTGAAACGACAGTCCTGACTCTACAGGATCGCATACGTATCACGTATTTCCTCTCTGACACGTCAGCACGTGATGCCCCCTTCCCCTTCGCCACGACTGCTGCGTGCTCCTGCCTTCCCCTCCCCTCCCCGCTTCCTCCTCACCTCAACCAGCCGCGCCGCACTCTCAACCCTGCCGCGGGCGCCGGTTTCGTCTCCGGCGCGGTACGTGCCGTCTCTCTGTAGTTTGTACTATGCGTCTACGCCCATGCCATGCCCACCTCCGGCCACTTACTTTTCGAGGGACGCGGCTTGCCTGCGGCTGCTGCGTGCGCCCATCCGTGCGACCCAGCCATCGCACGGCAGTGGCTCACGCATGCCCCGCTCCAGAATTCATGCGGAAAAATAAAACAAAATACACATCCTAATACAGATTCTTTTCCGTAATACACTCCTATCCACATCTTTCCCCTTCTGTCTGAACTGAAGCTCAATCTCCATCGCCCCTCCGGCCGCCCATTCGTGCAGCAGGCCAGACGTACGTCGCCGCTCACAAGCGTGGAGCAAGGCTCGGCTGGCTGCGGCCCGCCTGCGCTTGCGGGACCTGGTTGTGCAGCAGCTTGGCCATGACCGGCGTCTCAACCGGCCACACGACAGGGTGGCGCGTCGGGCTTGTGGCTGCGGCCCGCCTGCGCTTGCCGGACCTGGCTGTGCAACTGCTTGGCCATGACCGGCGCCTCAACCGGTCATACGACAGGGTGGCGCGTCAGGCTTGTGGAGGAGCTTGGAGGAGGGGTCGAGGGAGCGAAAGGAAGGACGTCGTCGACCGGAGCGTCCGCGCCATGGATTTGATGCTTGAAGGGGAGGGGAGGGGAGAGAGACTGCAATCTTATGCTCCACGATGTTTGGCATCTGCAGGTTATGATCGGTTTTTGTAGAAGCTGTACAAGGGTGCATCATGCTGCTTTTTCCCGTCCAACACTCGAGATCATGACGCAGTTAATTGAAAGATTCACCGTCAAGAACTGAGTCAGGTTTCTTACTTTCGGTGTGTGAGATTGATCGTCACCCTCTTGGTTCCTCGGACCACTCCTTGGAGAAGCCATGGGGGACGCAAGACTTGGAGATGCCATTAGGGACGTGGATTACTTTGCTGCTCAATTCAAGAAAGGCCGTTATTGATTGTAGTAAGACCATAGGTCGCTCCTGCCTCCTATGAACTACAGACTACAGATTTACATTTTGGCGCGCTTTTGTATATGTTGTGGATCTGTTCGCAAGAAGGCGGGAGATTGGATTGTTTCCTTCAGTTTTGCTTTCTATTTTAATGACGAGAATATTACGGAAAAGAATTTGTATTAGGATGTGTATTTTATTTTATTTTTTCGCATGGAATTCTGGAGTGGGACGTGCGTGGAGCTACAGCCGTGCGATGGCTGGGTCGTACGGATGGGCGCATGCAGCAGCCGCAGTCAAGCCGCGTCCCTTTTCGAGATGGTCTTCTTGTTTTGACCATGTGCACATTTTCTACTACTGCTGCTACTGTCTGAATCCTGAGATGATTTTTCTTGCGATCGGCGTGTGTGCATGCAGGTGGTCAGCGATCGCGACGCACCTGCCCAAGTGCACCGACAACGAGATAAAAAACTACTGGAACACGCACCTCAAGAAGTGGCTGGCCAAGATGGGCATCGACCCGGTCACGCACAAGCCGCGCTCCGACGTGCCCGGCGGCGCGGGCGGCGGCGACGCCGAGGGTGCGGCCGGCGCGCAGCACGCCAAGGCCGCGGCGCACCTCAGCCACACGGCGCAGTGGGAGAGCGCGCGGCTCGAGGCCGAGGCGCGCCTGGCGCGCGAGGCCAAGCTGCGCGCGCTCGCCGCGTCCGTCTCCTCCTCGACGCAGTACCCGCTGGCGGCCCACGCCGCGCCCGGCCTTGACTCGCCGACCTCCACGCTGAGCTTCTCGGACAGCGCCGCGCTCGCGTCGGTGCTGGAGGCGCACGGCCGCGGCACGCCGCCATGCAGCCCATGCAGGCGTACGAGGAGGCGTGCAAGGATCAGAACTGGGGCGACACCGACGCCGACGCCGCCGGCGCGGGCTTCGCCGAGGCGGGCTTCACCGGGCTGCTTCTTGACGGCTCGTTGAGCCAGGACACAAGGCCGGCGGCGAGGGACGACGCAGCCGAGGCGGGCGACCAAGAGCACGAGACGGAGGAGGAGAAGAACTACTGGAACAGTATACTCAACCTGGTCAACTCGTCTGCGTCAGTGGTGGTGCCCGCCGACGAGGCGTACTCGCCGGCGCCAGAGTTCTAAGTGGTACTGGTGGCGACCTCTGCACATGCCTTGCCGGTGGCGACCGCATACGACGGCGAGGGGCAAGGAGAGGAGCGCGCGGCCACCGCGCCGGAGACGAAACCGGCACTCGCGGCAGGGTTGAGAGTGCGGCGCGGTTGGTTGAGGTGAGGAAGCGGGGAGGGGAGGGGAAGGCATGAGCACGGAGCAGTCGAGGCGAAGGGGAAGGGGGCATCGCGTGCTGACGTGTCAGAGAAGAAATACGTGATACGTATGCGACGTGTAGAGCCAGGACTGTCGTTCCAAGTATACGGACCGTATTAACTACGTATTTTCATGTATCGGGATCGTATTAAAGCACTTCTCAACTTCCAGGACCATAATGAACCTCGCCGCCAACTTCCAGGACTACTGGTGCAATTATCTCAGAGAGGGAGGGTGCGCGGTGGGTTTCTCATTCGTTTTTCTTTTTTCTTTTTTTCCTCCTTCTCTTTAGTAGTGGCGCACCACCTACAAATGCGCCATTAGTAACCCTGGTTACTAATGGCGCACCAGCTGGTGGTGCACCATTAGTAGTTTTGTAATATATATATATAGTAGTGGCACACCACCTACAAATGCGCCATTAGTAACCCTGGTTACTAATGGCGCATCGGCTGATGGTGCGTCATTAGTAGTTTTACAAAACAAATTTTTTTTATAGTAATGACGCACTGAGTGAGTGGTGCGCCATTACTAGTTAAACTAGTAATGACGTACTCTGTCCCGGTGCGCCATTAGTACTTTTGCAAAAAAAATAAAAAATTATAATAGTGGCGCACCGTGTGTGTGGTGCGTCATTAGTGTCCATTACACTAATGGCACACCTGCATATGGTGCGCCACTGCTACATAGTAGTGGCGCACTACTTGTCTGGTGCGCCATTAGTGTCTATATCATCTATAGCCCTTTTCCTAGTAGTGTTAGGGCATCAAATTTGTTGCCTTTTAGCTTCTTTGTTTTCATGTAATGCAGACACTCGTACGCAGAGATGAAATTGTCAATAATAAGGCGGCCTGGCACAAATGCGAACTGTTCTTCGGAGATGATATCGGGGAGAATAAGCTTCAGACGGTTAGCCAGAACCTTCGATGCAATCTTAAAGATCACATTGCAGAGGCTAATAGGTCGAAATATTCCTAAATTCTTTGGACTTGCTATCTTGGGAATTAAGACGATCAACATTTTGTTGATCTCTTCCGGAGAATCAATTTCATTGAGAATACGAAGCACCATATCAGTCACCTCATCACCACATAACTCTCAGGGTCGCAGAAAAAAATGTGCGGGAAAGCCATCCGGCCAAGGGGCCTTTGTAGGAAACATTTGAAAGAGGGCAGTCTTCACCTCCTCATTGCCATATGGAGCATTGAGCCTACTATTCATGGCCCCATCCACTTTCACAGGTATGTGCGACACGACCTCCTCCATACCAATTGTGTTTTCAGACGTATAGAGCTGCTCATAGAAATTCGACGTGGGAGTAGCCACCTCCGCAGGATCAGTACACAATGTGCCATCACCTATCTGCAGCTCTGTAATATGGTTATTGGATTTCCTTGCACTAGCCTTCCGGTGAAAGAACTTGGTGTTGCTGTCTCCCTCGGAGAGACACTCAACTCTTTTCCCTTTAGCAGGTTGCATCCAACTTATTTAACACAAGATCGATGTTGGCTCATTGGCCTGGGAGAACAAGTTGTTCTCCAGGGGTTCCCTCCCCTGGGAACGTTCCCCAAATATTAGCATCCTATCATAAAGTGTATAGCAAGTTTGTAACCTTGGTTAGTTAGCCAGCTAAGATTGTATTAGTCCTTGTATCTAACTCAAACTGATCAGGTTGTGTACCCTGATTTGGTTGTTGTAACCGTGTAATCTTGTCTATGCAGAGGAAGATATAATGGAAAGGTGTGACTACTCTTGGGTGTACTACACCCGAGTTTAAATTTTTTGGAGAAAACGTCATCAAACAGAATTCTATAAATCTGAAATTTTGAGACGACAAACTTTGTCAAATGTTTGAGATTCTTGCAAAATTACAGCCAAAAAAACATCTAAGGATCTCTCACCAAAAAAAATCCCTACTCAAACAGTGCACAAAACTTTGAACATTGATGTTGTCTTTTTTGGTGAGAGCTCCTGTGATGTTATTTTTGGCTGAAGTTTGGCAGGAAGCTCGAACATTTGATAAAGTTTGATTTTTCGAAGTTTCAGATTTTTTTAATTTGTTCGATCACTTTTTTTTTCTATTTTTTTTTCAAACTCGAGAGTAGAAAATCCAGTCTCAAGATATAAGTCAGCCTTTGGGACTTAGAGATGTCCAATTCGCCTCAAATCACAAATGTCAGAACTATCACATTTCCTTCAACCTGCACATGAGGAAGTATATGAATCGGAGGTTCTGCCACGCATATCAAGATGGTAAGAAGGGTACTCTGCTGGATTTGTATTCCACGTACGGTGCAGGTGCAGTTGCAGTTGCAGTTGCAGTTGCAGGGGGGCACGGGCGGTGTAGCGCGTCAGGCTCGCGCGGCTAGCCACACCGCGGCCTTTCCAATTGGCGTGCTTTGCCGTCTGCCGCGTCCTTATCTGGAGGAATTTCCCGCTTGAAATGATTATTACCCCGAAGAAGACGTTGCCGCTCACTTTTTGCCACTTGATCAAGAAGGAACTTCTGCTTTATAAACAGTTGACAAACTGGTCATGCAATGCTTTGTGTAAGTAGCTACAGCCAGTGATCGAGAACACGCCTATACATACGGAACGTACGTACGTACGACTAATGTCGCCGGCTGTTGCACCGCCCACCGCCGAGGCCGGACCTGATCCACCGGCGCAGCATCCCGAGGTGGAGGCCATCACCATGCGCGTGGTCTCGGCAGCGGAAGACGCCGAGGCCGAGCCGGCGGTAGACACCACCAGCTTCTCGTGTCCAGTACTGCTGCCTCCCACATCATCCTTCGCAGAAGGCATGCACGTGCTCCTCGTCCAGCCCGCGACGGACTCGCCGGCGGCCGTTGTCCGGGCTTCGCTGGTCCTCGCCAGCCCGGCTGTTGTGCAAGCGAGGAACAAGGACGCATGCAACCGCAAGGCCGCCAGGGAGCTCCGGGGCTGGCTGATGGTCCTCGCTACCGTGATCGCCTCCATCACCTACGCCTCCGGACTCAACCCGCCCGGCGGCTTCCAAGGCGGAGGCGGGGACAGGGTGGCGCCCGTCCTCCGCGCCACCAGCCCCAGGCGGTACACAACCTTCTACTACTGCAACACGGCCGCCTTCGCGCTGTCCCTCTCCATCGTGCTTCTGGTGGCCAGCCAGGACCTGCGGAGGCTGGCCAAGATCAAGGTGTTGGAGATCATCGTGGCGCTGGACGTGCTGGCGCTGCTCATGGCCTACATCGTCGGCTCCACGTTCGGGTTGGAAGAGCTGGGTGTTTGCGCCGGGCTGGTGCTCATCGTGCCGGTGGCCCTCATCGTCATGTCGTCTCGCGTTTGTGGGAAATACTTCTGGGACGAACTCTGAATCTCGATCTCTGATAAGAAACTATCATATACGGCCATTAGGTAACTTTCATATGTATGTGCGATTAATTGAGAGAACTGCTCTTAAGGGGACCGCCTATGCATCACGTAGTTGAAAGAAAAAGTTGCATCCGTCATTTCTGTTATGGACGGCATGATCTTCATCCAACAACTCAAACTAGATCAAGCATTGTTCATCATCAACCAACGAATAAATAGCATAAAACTACTATAATTTAGGTTAGGGTTCCAAAGAGCTATTGGTATTTTTTTCCATTGGTAACTACCATCTCAGGGCCCAGCTGTTCAAAAAACCCAAATTCCTCGTTGCTAACATTTTAAACAGGCTTATGACAGGTCGGCCCCGCTTCTAAATAATCCGTTTGTTGACCGTTTTGTTTGACCATTGTGGGACCAACATTTGAGATGTTTCTTCTTCCTCCTACCTTTTCTTCTCCTCCACTCTCTTTCTTCTCCATCTCCTTCTCGCGAAGGCCCGAGCTCCAGCACCTCCAGCACTCATCGACGACCACCTCCATCACGTGCCACGCCCAGGAGCAAGGGCCGCCGCGAGCTGTGCCCAGGAGCAAGGCGAGCATGGGCCGCCGCGAGCCTGTTAGCCATAATCTTGACTAAGTGTGCTACTACATTTGTTAGTGCATGCGCGTGCAAAAATGCTATATCTATGTAAAGCTTTACTAATCCTTATGTAATCTTCACATAACTAATCTCACCGCCCCCTGATTTTAGTGGAGTGGACCCCGCCCTAATTTCATCCAAACAGAAACTGCCATCTCAGCTGTTACGTTAAATCATGTAGCACCCTTACCTAGATGTAGCATTGCTGCATGCGGGTGTGCATGCGTAGTTGGTTAGTGTAAGTGCATCTAGTTCCCTTAGTGATTTTGGTAATTTGAAGACTTATAGGTTAGATAAGTAATGTGTTTATAAGTGTACACAGGCTCCATAAGTCGCTGAGGAGTTTGAGTTATACGATGAATATCGACCCCTAAAAATGTATGTCTTCGACTGAAGAAATTGGTCTAAGCTTGAAGACTTTGATCGTGAAGAAATTGCGATGAAATTGATATTCCTCATGAAGGTATTGAAGATGAGGAATTCGGTGTGTCCTGAAGAAAAACTGTCTCAAGACTTCGAAGCGTGAAGACTTACTCTTTCTGTTTTCGTTTTCTGTACTTTTGAGTCTTAGGAACACTGTACTGTTAAAGGGGGTCGAGGTAATACTACGGAATGAATTTCCTCATGATGCTCAACCCAATCCTAAACCTACAAAAGCCTCAAGTGAGGAATATGAGAGACATGAGGACTTTCACAGTTGAAAGTTCCGACCATTGCCGCGATACGCGCCACCTCACCGATCTTATCCACACCAATAGTCACAATATTTAAGGGCATTTATGTCAAATCATGTCGGGATGCTCCCAGGCTATAAATAGCCACCCCCACAACTACTAGCTGGTTGGCTGCTTCGAGAGAAACTTACACTTGTCATTTAGAGCAACCCAAATTCCTCAGAGTCTTCGAGAGTAAATCATCAGTAAGGAAATACCCCAAACACCAAACCACAAACCAAAAACCAAGTGATTGAGCATCACTGAAGAATTTGTTCCTGTTTGGAACTGAAGTATTTTACCTTTGATGACCGTGCATCCTCCAGACGGTTAGGCGTCATGGTCTAGAGAATCCAGCAGTCAATTGTGAATCGCCGGGTGACCGAGTTTCTGAGGGTTTGGAAGTCTGCCCTGAAGACTTACAACGAGTGTTAGGCGAGGACTGTGTGTCCTTAGCTCAAGGAGAATACAGTAGGGACCGTGTTTCCCGGGACTGTGTGTCCTTTGGTTTCAATACCAAGCCGCTCCAAACCAGACGTACAACTGTCACAACAGTTGGAACTGGGTCATCAACAATTGTCTTCATCGTGATACGGGCTCTATTTCTTCAACTCTTTCAATTCCTCAATGTTGTATGTTGAAGAATTTCATTGTCACTGTTTGAAGAATTTGCTGAAGAATTTCTCTGAGTTTCCTCAACCTCAAATTCTTCATACCAGTTAATCTTCACCTGTTTATTCTGTGCTTGCAAACCGATTCTCATAAGCTTCATCAAGTAAACTGTTGTTGTAATCTTTGCACCTCTGATCCTGCGCTATTTCCGCTGCACGTTATTCATCAGTAAGAAATTTCCTCAGCGATGAAATTCTTAAAATCGCCTATTCACCCCCCTCTAGTCGATATAACGCACTTTCAGCTAGCCAGGCCATGGGTTAGTGGCCCGAAAAGTGTCCTGGTGGTTAGCTCGTGAGTGGCACAAAATCTAGGTAGTTTGTTGCTCCTGCTGAGTGTGTGAGTGTACTACTTAAGAGGATGTGGTGTTGTGTAGTTGGAGGTAGAGTAGCCAGGATAGAAAACATGTAGTCTCCGGTGATCTCTCGTGTGGGTGCCGGTGTGTTGTCGTGTGCTGGTGTATTGCCGCGCCACGACAACGGTATGAGCCGAGCAAAGTGAGAGTGGCCTAAGAAATGTGTAGTCTCCGTCGGGACTGTGGTATGCGCCAGGTCGACGTAATAGTTCTTCCGAGGTTATGCTTCCTGTGTGGGTGTGTACCTCCATGTATGTGTATTTGAGGGAGTTGAGATGAATATAGTCCAACATACTGGGCGTTCGTCGGCGGAGGTGTTCGTCGCCGGAAGTGTGTTTTATTCATCGTCTTCTACATCCGTCCGACGTTCATTGTTGGAGGGCTACTCGACGTTTGTCGCCGGTGGGTTTGTCCCAACAAAGCCACGCCCGGGAGCATGGGCTGCCGCGCCCAGGAGCAAGGGCCACCACGCACCATGGCCAGGGTTCAGGCCGACGGGCCCAGGAGCATGCACTGCCATGAGCCGAGCGCCATAGCGAGGGGTTCGGGCTGCCGCGCCCAGGAAGAGGGAGGAGAGAGAGAGAGGCCACGCGACTAGGACTTCACGGTGGCTAGAGGCGCAACTTGCCGCGAGGAGTGAGCGGCCGAAGGGAGCTCTGCGGCGGCCCTTATTGCATGCCGACGAGCGTGTGAGGGAGCTATGCGGTGGCGCAGCACCTCTCGAGCTTGAGCACAGGAGGGAGTCGATTGCTTTTTCTTTAAGTCTACATGGACGTGATTGCTTTTGTCAATTTTTAGAGGGACCTCATTGCTTTTAAAAAATGTTTACATGGACCCAAGTGCTTTTTTGAATTTTTTTATTAGATTGTGGCAAAGAGACACTGACATGTGGACCCCACATGTCAGTTAATGGTCAGATTATCTGTTTTCTTATGTGCGGGCCCCAACTACCATAATCACATCAATAGTAAAGCACTTGACGATTAGAGTTTTCTGTTATAGTCAACCCGTTAATTGGTAGTTTATCACCAAAAAAAGTTCGATAGTTTTTAAAAACCCTAACCCAAATTGTAGTAGTTTTATGCTATTTACTCTTAACCTCATTTAGTCGATGGCCCGCCCATGCCTAACCGCTTGCCTCTGCCCCACATGGTTGGCGGTTATCGCCGCCTTGCCGCATCGCTCTTACCTCAACCTTTCTCCATCGTCGTGTTAGTTGTCGTCCCGGCCATCCTTCTAAGCCATGCATCATCGGTGAATAACTCCGACGACCCCCTACACACCGCCCCTAAGATAGATATTGGGGTTGTTGCTTCCTTCCTAAGATAGATGGTGTGCTTCTTCTTCCCCGACAAGGTCTGACAATGACGACCCGGTCCCGGTAGGGCCCCGAATCTATGTGCTTCATGTGCGAGTCCATGGATCAATAAATGGCATACGCATGCCATGATGAAATACCAAAAAAGAACATATGTCAAAGTATTACATCGCAAATCTAGTCTTTGATACATTACATACCTACTAGTTCAAGGCTAGCTTGATAGATCATCTAGCGGAAATATAGTAATACCCGATAGCATCCATTCACTCACAGATAACATTTGACTATAGCATTGTAACTCTATTTTGTATCTCTCATTCAAAATAGAAAATCATGCAAAATACGTTCTAGTTATGAGGGTCAATACACTGAATGTATTGAGAAGCTACACATAATAACAACATATCCTCCAATGTAACAAAAAGATAAAGAGTTTCCAAATCTGTAATGTAACAAAACCCTTTTCCATCGAAACCCGTCCAAATCAAATCAAATAGTTAAACATCAACACAAGGCAAAGATGACTCATCTACCATTTCTAACTATTGAGGAGAACCATCCCGACTTCTGGAGATGACAAGGGTTTATGTTTTTCAAGCGCGCCCAATCAATGGTGCAACAATGGGGACTTGAGAGTGCATGAACCATCGATGCATATCACTTGAAAAGGAAATGTCCCTAAATGCAAGTGCGCACTCAATCATTAGAGCATTCAATGAGGACATCCAAAGTGCATCATTCCAACGAAGCATTAACATGTTGTCAAATCCTGAGCCTACATTGCGTCGCAGACTCGATGTACGGGGAGTAAATATGTGGCTAACCTATTCCAGGGCCATCATAGTATGGCGGAAAAATGTAACATGGGGAGAGTATTATGAAAAAATGCAACTTGCATGGTAATCGATGAAGTTCTTCATGTTGGGTTATACGCTAGGTGCATCGGGTGCAATATAAAATTTTCCTACTCGCAAAATAACCAGGATCATGCTATCGAGATGGATCACAGATTGTTATCACTAGATGTGCAATGTCGTGCAACGAAAGTAGAGTTGGGACAGCGCGTCCAGAGTCGTCTCCTCCTCATCCGATCTCCCTTGAACAGTCGGTCAACGGATCCCACGTACAGATTCGCCGGAGCGGCGGAAGTGCACCGCATCTTATTATATCTGCACGTGTAGGAGGAACACCGTATGGCATACTCCTAGGTCCGATCACACATTCGATGGAAAGTGGAGGTGGCTACTTGCAACACATGCAAAGCCCTAATGATGATACCGAAGCGATCAACTGAATGAGTGTGCCACACCTCCACTATATATCGACATCCTTTGCGGGCTCAACTCTTGGACCCTATACAGATCCTAAAGCCCACAAGTTTCTTTCCTTAAGGGCGTGACCCCTTAGGTTCTCTTTCACTTGGTTGCGAGTCAGATCACATTCGACTCGGCTAGTCGGTAGTGGCCACTAGCAAAGCATGTCGACTCCAAGTGTCCAATAAATTGATTAGGCAAACCTTTACTTCACACTTCTGTTCCCTTTGCCACACAATATATGTTTATCGTGCTCAAAGCGGCATGGTCATCCTTGTTGCAGCATGACCTCTTTCTCGTTTTGGTGAATCCGACCAACACTTCGGATTATACCATAATCCCCATTGCATGACCATGCTTATCCAGGTCGGATCACCCGAGGGTCTAAGAGGATATCTCTCCAAATCGAAGGGGCAAATTACATCTTGCTCGACCATGTCTCGTAGCATGGGTCTAGACAAACCAAAAACCTAACTTTGTAACTACCTAGTCACGGAGTACCATTTGGTCGGTCCAAAGCAGCTCTACCACCATCTCGAGTATATGCGCTAGCTTAGGTCTTAGGACATAGAACGTATGTTGTACTAGAGACTTACAGATGCCTATAGTTGCATCTTATAGCCGGGTATTTCCAACTCAGACCTTATCTCGACTCGCATCCAACTACGTTAATTCGACCAGATCTTTCTCAGTTCATATTATCCGACTAGCATAAAATGCTACATGGTCAGTGAGACCGGACCATGCACCATGTCATAAGCTAGTCTAATTGGCTGCGTGTCCACACAACCCTTTCGACTAGAGACCACTTAGGATAGCCATCATACAATGCATAGGCTTACAAACAAATATGTACTTGTTAATACACATCATTGATAATGTCTAAGGACTATCTTTATTCATAAACACATAGAAAATATTATCACACATGTTTGCCTCTAGGGTATATCACCAACACTTCACATAAACACAATATTGGTAATTAATGAAGTTTTTCCCATACACACAATCTTGGTAAAGCTATTGTTCACTCTCCAAACAATCTAATGTAAGTAAAGAGTGATCATAAACAATCATACAATACAATTAAACATACAATAACCAATGCATGGTGTTGGTCTCACTATGCTATGAGTCCATGTGCCGTGTGTTAACTCATAAGAGTTTGGCAAACAACATAGTGGTTGTCACTTGGAATAGATGTGGCATAAGGGTTCACATACAAGTTCGAAATTAAAAGGTTCATTGATACGTCCATTTTGCATCATGTTTTTTCTATTAATATTTATTATGTTTTGGGTCATTATTTCACTTTATAATGCAGCCGTGATGCCTTTTCTCTCTTATTTTCCAAGTTTCACACAAAGAGGGAGATTATCGGCAGCTGGAATTCTTGACGGGAAAAGTCTACAAAAGAGTTGGATATTTTATGAAGCTCCAAATGACCTCAAAAATTACTGATAAATATTTTAAAATATATAAAAATATTGGTGAAGTAATTACCACATGGGGACCCACCAGGGTGTCATGAGCTGACGTGGCGCCCTACCCTATGGGTGCGACATGTAGGATTGTGGCTCACCTTGCAGGACCCGAGACCCATCTTATCCTATAAGATGATATTTCCCGTAGAAAAAATCATAAAAATACTTTCGGGATGAAACACCACCATCTCAAGGTGAAACCGTGGGAGGAACACTTTTGCTCTTTGGCAGAGCGTTCCGTTGGGAAAACTTTCCTCCGGGAGGGAGGAAATCGAAGCCATCATCATCACCAATGCTTCCTCCATCGTGGAGGACCAATCTTCATCAACATCTTCACCAACACCATCTCATCTCATACCCTAGTTCATGTCTTGTATTCAACCTTTGTCTTAAAAACTCACATTGGTACATGTGGATTGCTAGTAGTGTTTATTACATCTCGTAGTTGATGCTAGTTGGTTTATTTGGTGCTATATTATATTTGAGTAGTTACTTTTGAACATTGGTATGATTTGTTAGTAGTTACTTTTGTTCTTGATGACATGTGAGAAGTATTGTTATAAGTAATCGTGTGAAGTTGGTGGTCGTTCGATATTTTGATTATATGTATGCTCTTCTCTTAGTGGTCATGTGGACTTCTACTACATGACACTTCACCATACACTAGTGCAACAAAGTCCGAAGCAAACAGTTTTTAATCCCTTTCACTAACGCAGTTTCAAACCATCATCCTTCCTGTGTGGGCGATAGGGGGGATCCATCGCACACGCTACCATAAGTGTTTGTGATTTGGGGCTACATCCCACATAATTCAACTTAAAAACTATGCGCAGTTTGAATTAGCATCACACACAGTTATTTCATGAAAAATGTATGTAATGCGCGGGTCATTACACACGATTAAAAATAAAAAACTATGTGTGATGTAAATACCATCACACACAATTCGATCCCGAAAATTGTGTGTAATGTGTGAACTCAACGCCGCGTTAATTTGTCCTAAATTCAGCAAGACAGTAACTGATTTACTATTATCATGTTTTCACAAACAAACAAAACGCAAAAATGCACACTCAAAATTCACTATATGATTTATTTTCAAGCTTTAGCATACAACATACAAAAGTATAAACTAACTATCTCACGTTACACGACTACCAACACATACAACTAGCAATCACATCTAATTACGTCATAAAGCTTCGTGAGTTTTCATGTCCATCGATGACTTCAACGGATAAACATTTTTACATTTCTCATTGTATCTCATCCTGAAAAATCAAGAGAAAAGGGTTATAAGGTCAAAAAAATACATCATTACACATAACAACGGTTTGATGCCTCCACCTTTGATGCATAAAAAAATCAAAACAAATACTAGAAAAATTAAAAAATATATATTTTTTGCATGGTAGAAAATTTGGTGTGTGAGGTGTTCTTGAAATATTTGGACCTCTCAGTATCTCTCGACAAAAAAGACAAATTTGGGTTATGTAAAAAATTTAACTGTTCATGTATTGTTCTTACCTAATTCGTATTTTCTGCTCACACCTGCTCATATGTCCAAATGAGCTGAAATCTGGAGCATACCTCACGCACTAAAGTATCTACCTTATAAAAAATTGGATTTTTTAAATTTTATTTCTACTTTTTATGAATTTTTTACATTACATAGTCAAGTATCGTGTTGGAAATTAGTTCTTACACTAGTTATGCATAATACTTTTTCTCAAAAAGGATTGCAAGAGAAAGTTCAAGACTTCACATGAGAGATTTTGTGATTAGTTTGATGCCTTGGAGAATTTTGACGGATGATAAGAATCAATAATCGATTAAATGGCTAGAGACATTATACGTAGACATAGAAAAACAAGATCAGATTAGTACTATTTGACAAGCTAGCTAGCAGCCAGCATGGTGGATGGATTATTGGAAAGAGACACATGGAAAGCTAGCTTACGTGGCCACGAAATGCGCCTCCATGACGCTACCTTCCGGGATGCAGAACCCACTTAAGCAATTGTGCCACCGGATCGAGATCCCGGAGCTGGATGTTGTGCTATCATCTACGCCCGGCGACAAGCCTCATGGTGTCCAGGGCGCCCGCTTCACGCATGATCGTCCAATGTCGAGCACTCCCTGCACCGCCGTGTCCTTTTCCTAGTCATAGTATGAAGCAGGCCTCGTCTGCCCCGTCAACCATGGCATGGAAGAAGTGTGTGTCATGTATGTGGTTCTACATGACGTTGGATTGATGCTAGCTAAATATATGTGTAGATGTGGTAGAGTACTAATGTCTACTACACAACTTGTTCTTATAGACTTGTGTTGGGTCTCCAAGCGCAGAGTTTCGTAGCACAGTAGCAATTTTTCCTCAAGTGGATGTCCTAAGGTTTATCAATCAGTGGGAGATGTAGGATGAAGATATTCTCTCTCAAACAACCCTGCAACCAAATAATAAAAAGTCTCTTGTGTCCCCAACACACCAAATACAATAATAAATTGTATAGGTGCACTAGTTCGGCGAACAGATGGTGATACAAGTGTAGCAATGATAGTAGATACAGTTTTTTGTAATATGAAAATATAAAAACAGCAAGGTAGCAAGTAACAAAAGTGAGCATAAACGGCATTTCAATGCTTGAAAATGAGGCCTAGGCTCAGTACTTTCGCTAGTGAAATCTTTCAACAATGCTAGCATAGTTAGATCATATAACAATCCCTCAACGTGCGATAAAGAATCACTCCAAAGTTCCTATTTAACGGAGAACATAAGAAGATTTTTTTTGTAGGGTAGAAACCACCTCAAAGTTATTCTTTCCGATCAATCTTTCCAATAGTTCATACTAAGACAACAAGTTACCATTTCTGATCGATCTATCAAGATCTCGTACTAAAATAACACCATAACAAATTCAGATTCATAATACTCAATCCAACACAAAGAAATTCAAGGAGCACACCAAGGTTTTTATCGGAGAACATAGTATGAAAACGTGCAATCAACCCCCATGCCTCAATTATCCCATTGTCACCTCGGGAATCCGCGGGTTGATGCCACAACATATATCAAGTGAATCACTTGAATACCCAAATTTCAGTACGGATATATGCATGTAAGACATATATCATGTGCTCTAAAACCTGAATACTCAATCCAATATAACGAGATCTTAAAGTGAAAGATTCAATTCATCACAACAATAGCATAGGGCAAACACCATGTGCTCCAACTATAATAACAAGGCTCGTGATATATCAAGATCATGATATCTCAAGAACACAAGAGAGAGAGATTGAACACATAGCTACTGGTACAAACCCTCACCCCGAGGGTGGACTACTCCCTCCTCATCATGGTGGTTGTCGGGATGTTGAAATGGCCACCGGAGATGATTTCCCCTCTCCGGCAGGGTACTGGAAACTCTCGAGATTGATTTTTCATGGATACAGAGGCCCTACAATGGAGGAACTTCTCGTGTTGGGTTAGTTTGGAGGTTTATCTATTTATAGGATTTTTGGGCTTTGGAATCACGCCAAGATGGGCCATGAGGTTCCCACTAGACACCACGACACGCTTCGGGTGGGGGGGGGGGCTGGCGCGCCGAGGTGTCTAGTGGGCACCAGGGCCCCCCTATGGTGGTTCTTTGCTCCAATGTTTTTCTTTTCCTCCGAAAAATCATCAAAAAATTTCGTACAATTGTGAGAACTTTTATTTCTGCACAAAAAACAACACCACGGTAGTTCTGCTGAAAATAGTGTTAGTATGAGTTAGTTCTAAATAAATCATATAAGGTAGAACAAAATCACATAAAATTATTGTAAACATATGCAAACATGGCATGTATACTTCATAAATTATCGATACGCTGGCGACGTATCAGCATCCCCAAGCTTAGTTTCTAATCGTCCCCGAGTAGGTAAATGATAAAAGAAATAATTTATGAAGTGTGAATGCTAGCATAGTGCATAACTTTGGTCAATGATAATTTCAATAACTTTTCTTAGCATCATAACAACAACTCTTTCTTATAAAACTCATCATGATAAAGTAGCAATTGAAAATGGGACTTTTGATGTGGAATGCTACCTATCATATTCATCATATTATTTTCTTTACAGCATGGACTTATGGACTTGTAGATGATTCGAAGCAATAGTCTATAATTTTACATGAAAACTTTGATACTCAAACATATCAACAAGAAACCAAGTCTTACAAAATGTCAACGCTATAGAATGTTATCCCTAGCCCATCATGCTCAATCATTTATCCATTCATGCAACACACCCTAATATTAGCTACATGTGACGCCCTCGATTCAATCGTACGCTAATCATACACGCAACTGCGTACGATCAAACTCAAGAACTCACGGGAAGATATCACAACACAACTCTAGACACAAATAAAATAATACAAGCTTCATATTACAAGCCAGGGGCCTCGAGGGCTAGAATACGGAAGCTCGATAAACACACGAGTCAGCGGAAGCAACAATATCTGAGTACATACATTAAACATTGGGTGCCTTAGAGAAGGCTAGCACAAAAAGAAACATGATCGAACGAGGGGAGGCCTCCTGCCTGGGAACCTCCTAACTACTCCTGGTCTTCAGCGGCCTCCACGAAGAAGACACCATCGGGGCGGTAGGTGTCGGCAGGAAACTCCATCTCCTCGGCTCCATCATCTGGTCACGACAATGGATCAAGGGGAAAAAGGGGGAGCAAAGCAACGATGAGTAATCATCCAAAGTACTCGCAAGACTTATATCAGAACTATGCTAAGTATGCAACAGTATCAAAGAAAGGGGGGTTATATGTGGACTGACTGCATCAATGCGAGAATAGAGAGAAGGCCTAGTCCTATCGAATCCTAGCATCTTCGGGGTCTTGCAGCAATAGAGGAGAGTAGAGCAAGGTAACACAAATATTATAGTCATATTGTTGCAGAAATATTAATATGAGGTCATGCCTAGAGATCCCCCCTCGACTCCCTGCGAGGAAGAAATCCCGGAGCAACTAATTCCAGTTAAGTAACAATTATGGTTGAATAAGATCAGGGCACAACTCCAAGTCGTCCTATAACCGTGGACACGGCTATCCGAATAGCTAATTTTCATGCCTGCAGGGGTGCACCAAGTTTCCCGTCACGCTCGATAACACTTTGGTCGGACACACTTTTCTGGGTCATGACCGGCCTCGGAATATCGACACGTCACAACCCCACCTAAGCTCAGCACAGAGGCCAGCCCACCGGTCTAACTCCTAAGCACAAAGGGTTCATGGGCCCACTTGTCCTCCGCGCTCCTGCATGATCCTTGGGCGGCCGAGGTCAGTCCTAGCACCCCTTAATCAAAAGCGCGATGCATCTCGGCACTACTCGGGCATGCACCGCTCCATTGCTGACGTCTGAAGAGCTTCGACTGATATCGCGACATCGAGTAACCATAATTCTTCCCGCGCAGCCGATTAGTGCGAAAAGGTCTCCGACCAACCTAGATCAAATACCCAAATTCATTATCATTTTAATTATGGCATCGACACAAACACGCGGGAATCCACTCGCCTATCATCTATTCATCAAAGATCCCAGTAACATGGTCAAATAACTATGTGGTAAATATGAGGGGAAATCCGAGGTATCACCCTCATTGGATTCCGAACGATGCATCCGTCAAGGTGGACCTAGAGGAATCACCCTAGAGGGTCCCATACTCGAGGGGTTGTATGACAGAGGCATTGTCGAGAATGGTGAAAGAGGAATCACCCTCGATAACCACGACTGACTAGCTGTACTACATAGATATCATCAGGAGTACTTCTCGAGGTGTCACCCTCGGTACCCGATAGTATCTCTGTAGCACCGCACAACTAAGAGGGTGTAAGTGTTGTGTCGGGTCCGACTCATCGATCAGGGATCGAGACTTGAAAACAAAGCAGGGCAACTGGACTACGGGGTCTGAGGGGATGACTACTCCACCTATACTAAACAGTTTAAAGGTGCGAAACTGAAAGTAGCAGTTCATCAAAAATAGGCTATGCATCAGATATAGGAGCTAACTACAACAGTAGCAAAAAAAACTAATGCAAGCATGAGGGAGAAAGAATAGGCGGTATAGGAGTGATCAAGGAGGCTTTGCTTGCCTTGTTGCTCTACGACAAAGGGTTGGTCGCCAGGAGGGTAGATGTATCCGGCAGCAACGTCAGTCTCGGGGTCTACCGGTAAGAAGAGGGGGGAGAAACAATAAATAACAGCAACATGTGCAACACTAAGCATGACATGGCAATATGCAGGCTAGGCATGATCTAACGCAGTGACATCCGTCATAGACGGGTCGGGAAAATATCAGATGATATTTCCCGGGTCTTTGGCTACTACGGGTTAGACGGAAAATGATGGAAGAGTTCCACGTTTGCTATGCTAGGAACGCGTGACAAACGAATGGACCACGTATCCGGGTTGTCTCATTGTGCTGATCAACTTTCATGTTAAAAATATTTTGATATGACTTACAATTTATTTAATATTAATTTTTAAAGTTTTATTCAATAATTAGGAATTAAAAACAGATTTAATTAATTATTTAAATACTATTGTGACATCAACATGATGTCATGCTGACATCAGCAGTTGACTGGTCAACTGACCAGTGGGTCCTACGTGTCATTGACACAAATTGTTAACTAAGGGCAAATATTAATTAATCAAATTAATTTAGTGGGGGACCCACGTGTCATACTCTAATAGGATAATTTAATTATCTAATTAACATATTATCTAATTTCTAATTAATTAATTAATATATTTATTTATTTATTTTATTAATAAAAACACATATATTTTGATACTTATTTTTATTTTTAGGAGGGACCCCACCTGTCATTTGGTGGGAGTGGTGGGGCCCTACTGTCATTGGACAGCAAGCCCACACATACGCATACATTCACAATACATAAATACATACATAATACATACATACATGCACATCTATACATACATACATACATATCTTTTATTTTTATTTTCTCTTATCTTTCTCTAACACCTCTTTGTGCCAACTCTCTCGCATCTTTCTCAACACACAGAAAAAGGAGGCAACCTCCACCTACACCTACAGGGGCCAACGACGCCGGAACGAGGCGGTGTTCGCCGGAATGGCACCGTAATGGGGGAAAGGAGAAGAAGGTGGCCGGGGCCCGAAGCTCACCGGCGTTGCCGGCGAATGGGGCGGTGAGGCTCGATGGAGCCGTTGAGGAGGAGGAAGGGGAAGCCGGTGGAGGAGGCCGATGCGGTGGTGGTGGCGCGGTTCCGGCGAGGAGGAGGCCGAGGTGGTGGTGCGCAGCGCCGGGGCATCGCGGTGGAGGGAGGCGGCCGGTGGCGGTCGTCGGAGGGCCGGCCGGTTGTTGGAGGAGGGCCGGCCGAGGGCGGCATGGAGGGAGCGAGGGAGGGAGCTGGCGTCGGGGGAGACGCGAGTGCCAGGGGCGACGGGGAGACTGGTGACCTGGGGGAGGGCGACGAGGGGTGGAGGATGATGGGGCGAGGCGGCGCGGTGTGGGCGGTGAGGTGGTGCGGGTTTAGCGGCGAGCAGAGGAGGGAGGCACGAGCGCGTGAGGAGGGGCTGACGAGGGGCTCGATCTGGCGGTGGGTGGGGCGACTGGAGGAGTGGCGGCGGGGCACGGAAGCGAGGGCGGTTGGTGAGCGAGGGGGGGGGGGGGGTCGGTCCCCTCGTTCCTGGCGGCGGCGGCAGGAGAGAATGGGGAGGGGTTGGGGGCGCTTAGGGTTGGGGCGGCCTGCCTGTAGCGAGGGGGCTGAGCCGGTTGGTTGTGGTGGGCCGGCCTGCTAGGCCGGTGGCCGAGTTGGGTAGGTGGGATTTGTTTTTTTTTGTATTATGTATTTATTTATTTTTTTTTCTAATAGTTTATGTTTTAAATATTTAAGTGTTTTAATTAATCCTAAAAATATCCGATTCAATTTTATAAAGTATTAGGGAATTCTTGGAGCTCATCCGACATTTTTATTTCTACATTCGAAAACTTTTCCCGTTTGATTTTACTTTAAAATTTGAATTTGGATCGGTTTGAAACTACGTGAGACTACCAATAGTAATCCCGGTGATGTGACACTATTACCATAGGTTTACTGTAGCTTAATTTACCGAGGCGTCAGAGCTCTCCCCTACTAACAAGAATTCTCGTCCCGAGAATTAAGAGGTAGAAGGAAAGAGCTCGGGGGTATTCATCATGAAGATGATCCTCTCGTTCCCAAGTGGCTTCATCTTCAGAATGATTTGACCACTGCACTTTTAAGGAACTTGGTGACTTTGCGGCGAGTCTAACGTTCAGCCTGGTCGAGAATGCGGGCCGGATGCTCTTTATAAAAGAGGTCTTGTTGTAGCCCAAGCATATCATGATCCATTGCTCGAATAGGATCTTTGAAGTAGCAACGAAGCTGAGACACATGGAAGACATCGTGAACGTGAGAAAGGTTCGCCGACAGTTCCAATTGATAAGCCACTCTTTCATGCCTTTCGAGAACAGTGAAAGGACAAATATAGCGAGGAGCTAACTTGCCCTTGATCCCGAAACGGTGTGCACCTCTCATTGGTGTGACACGAAGATAAGCCTTTTCGCTAGGTTGATAGACCATATCTTGATGATGACGGTCATACTGACTCTTCTGACGAGACTGAGCAGCCTTCAGATTCTCAAGAATAACGCGGATTTGATCTTCAACATGTTGGATAAATATCCGGACCGAAGAGTGATCGTTCCATTGGACGGTTGCTCGGGAATTTCATAAGAAGCCAAGTGCAAAGGATACTTTGGAGTCAAAGATGTACAGGAGAGTCAGGTTTCAATCATATGGAACTTTGGGTTATGGGTCCACCATGTGGGCTGAGAGTAGGTAGAGGGGTGACATATTATACAGTCTTGGTAGCAAGACATATCAGGGGATAACCTGTCAGTTATGTTGGCAACAACATCGGTACCAAGGGCGGGGGATGAATAGAACCATTTTCCTGCTCGCTGAAATGAGGCGGACCAATAGGCAAAGTTCTCGTCCACCGACGGCTACCGAAATGTTATCCACAATAGTAACACGGTCTTACTGACAGAGTTGTATGCCGAGAATTTTACCTAAGCAGGGAATTAACACTGCTTAGCTAAGTTATGCCACAAGAAAGGTCAAACAAGCAAATGGGAAGGAAAATGTGTTCACACACACAAGTTTTAGAGTATACCATTCCCGAGGAAAATAGAGTATGATATACATGGTAGGTTATCAAGTACCTAACCATCTTGATAAAAGGTCAAGAAGAATCATGATGTTTAACCATACCATATGGTTTGGATAATTGATCAGGAACAATTTAGCATTGCGCTTCCAATGTTCCTGTTGACAATTGAAGCACCACATTCTTGCTTCGAGGTAGCATCGACATGTTCATCAGATAAAGGTTGGACTAATGGGTACACAAAGAGGATCCATGAGGAACAACTTATGCCATAAGTCATATAGTTTCCGCATGGTAAAATGGCTAACCTTACATATGGAAGAATTTATAACAATAGGTCCTTCGGCCAGGTGTGTTGGACAAGACAGCACCGTACCGGTTTACATAAAGAGCAAAGTTATGATTATTGGGAAAAGTTCCAACCATCATATCTGCCCGAGATTCAGATCTGAATTGTGTCAGGGGTACCTCAGGCTCAAGATGCGTGAGAAGAAAGATGAAGATGCAAGATTCTCATGATATGAGCTACACAAGCAATTCTTGAATCATGAGTTCGATTGTAAGACATATGAACACAATGTCAAGACGTTCGTGCCCACATAGAATTCTTACATCAAAATGCAAATGAGTTCTCATTTGGAAACCATCATCGAGGATAACAAGGCTCCATGTGTAAGTCTGGATTAGCTCTTATGAAGGAACTTCTTTTCCTTGATCAAATCAGTTAGTGGCTTCGTGTGCTAAGAGAAGTTATATGAAGTGTAGATAACAAATCTTTATAACATTTCGCACATGCGTGAATGATTTGGTATTTCCCGAGAGGAAGCGAAACAAAACTTTCACATATTCACGGTGGAAAGAGTGCACGTGAACTTTGGGAAAATACACTCCTTCTATCCAACATATTCTTCATGAGCTAGGCACAAGGATAATGCTTTCAAGAGCTTCATCGCCGAACCATGAATAAGTTGAGGGTGTGGTCGATGGGCTCAACAACAATCCCTCAAGATTTTGACAGGGATGAATTTCCAAAATTATAATATCAAGGAGATAGCATTTGTCAAATCAAATGGTATAATGTCGTATGCTCGAGGGAACATCAACAATTAAACATTGGTCGGAGGGTGCACTTGGAAATACGGACGGAGTAGCACAACCAATGTAAAAAATTATGAGTCAACACCCAACACACTAAGAATGAAACAATCAATTGTTAACCTCAAGGCAATATGGTTGACAGAAGTATTGGAATCACACATCAGAGTTCACTTGTTGGTATTTCGGTTTGAAACAACACGGGACCAAGAAATGGATGGTGATGGCGAGAAGTATTAATATATCAAGAATTACTTAAGAGGTGCAACAATGCTCACAATATTCTTGACATGGCAAATGGTAATACTCCAAGGTAGAAGATAACATAAGCTGAACAACAAGGAAGTTAAGGGACAACACAAAACATGAACATGTTTGTGTTGGAGGGAAGGTAAACAAGGATGTCGATGATAATACAAATCATCGAGGGGGCAAGGATGGTATTTGTCAACATGCATCCGATTGATACCCTGCAAGAGCTTAGAATGCTAATGACGATCACGACACATTTGTCGAGAAGCTTCACGAAGATGTAATCATTCAACAACGACATCAAGCAAGGGAATGATGAAGCAAGAGGTTGTCGGAATCACAGATAAGACTGCTAGCTTAGAATTGAGATTGCCTTTCAGGACAACCAAAATGATGTGGAAAGCTCGATGCAAGCTTAACACACAGTTGGAATTGTGTTCCAGGGATGAAGGGTATAGATAGCATGGTCGAGCTCCAACATGACGATGATGATGTAGCTTAACATTTTGGAATGACATGATCGAGTACAAACTCGTAAACAAGGAAGATTAAGAAAGTGGTTGAATTGCAATGCATACTCGATTTAGTTATCGATGTACTCGCGTGTCCAACAACTCAAACACGAGGAAGCTGGAATTGATGAAAATATCATAGTTGATGAGGAGCTCACAAGAAGTTATATTGCTCCGTGATATCCTCGAGCTACAAGGAATAATACTCGGAGGTAGATCAACCTTAAGGCTTGGACCGGTGTATTGATCTAAAGAATATAAGTGCTTTAACTCATCTGAGAATGAAATCAAGGTAGGACAAACATGGTCGGAACCACGATTGCAAAGGACAAGATTACAGATACCAGATTTAAACCACAGAATGAATGATTATCAATACGAGAAGTTTCTATGATAGGATCAACGTCGTTTCCATGGGCATGAACACAAAGTTCAAGGTCGACTCTTACTTCATCAATGCATCACCTGCCATTTACTCCTCGCCTTTGATCAGGTTGTAGCTTTGAAAGAATATCCGGCAAAACACCAGAAGAGTAAGACTCACAAAAACTCTTCGGACCATATTGCTTTAGGAAGGCATAGGATCAACCCATCGGGGCATCTTAGGAACATATACCACAAACTTCAAGAGTAATTAACACATGCTTGAAGAGCATGGCTGACAAAAGCATAATATAGAACTTATCAAAGGGAGAAGACACAATTTACCAATGGCATTATGTATCAGGGGAACAATATCACGAGAATTTATGAATGTAAAGGATGCCGTCGGGTAATAACCCATCAATGGGTCTACCAATCCACAAAGGACTTGATGTGAGTATCGCTACTCAATTAGAGGGAGATAGGATGCAATGCATCGGGTTATAGAACATCTGAAAAATGTTGATACTTAATTACTAGAGGAATTAGGATTTCTAGGTTGGTGTATCATAATCAGATGCTCCGATCAAATACAAGTAAGCTGGATGGATTTAGATGGACAACCACCACAGTTGATTTGTCGAGAACCAGCTCTGTCTGGAAGGACGTCTGAGCCAGGAGATAATTCATGAGTATCTGCAGATGATTGTGTGCATTCACCCAAAGGTAGAATCAATAAGATCACAGGAAAATCACAAAGGATTTTAGTGAATGCTGCTAGACATATGGATTTAACCATAACACAAGCAGGTGAGAAAGGTCAAAAGCAATAGGCTACTTGGGATTCCGAAAGATCGAATAGTAATTCGAAGAACTTTCGAAACCCATGAAAACTGATGACGGACGAATTCCCAATAAGATAATTTGTTGCATCTCGTAAAACAGATCAACTGGAAAAGAAAGTATGGACGACATTTTTATGTAGTCATCCATAGTGGTTGACGGAGGAAGGGAAATCGCAAGAGCTATGGGCACAAGTTCTCGAGCGAAACATCGGAGAGTATCATCGGAGCCTACTGACGGATCAAGCCATCGTCGGGAATTGCGGGATTCTCCGAGATAAATTATTTACGAGAACGTAGAGTTAGAGTTAGTAAAATCTTTAACCCTAAAGAGAAGAGAGTAGAATCCAGAGTATAGAAAAGGAGTAAAAGATACTAATACCACCCAATTGAGATGTGGGCACGTAAGCTACAACATCAAAGTTAGTAAGTTTTTCAAACACTAGACTCAACTTTGGCAAAGGAATTGGAAAGGGGGCTACCTACAGGCAGTCGGCTCTGATACCAACTTGTGACACCCTCGATTCAATCATACGCTAATCATACACGCAAATGCGTACGATCAAACTCATGGACTCACAGGAAGATATCACAACATAACTCTAGACACAAATAAAACAATACAAGCTTCATATTACAAGCCAGGGACCTTGAGGGCTAGAATATGGAAGCTCGATAAACAAATGAGTCAGCGGAAGCAACAATATCTGAGTACAGACATTAAACATGGGATGCCTTAGAGAAGGCTATTACAAAAAGAAACACGATCGAACGAGGTGAGGCCTCCTACCTGGGAACCTCCTAACTACTCCTGGTCTTCAGCGGCCTCCACGAACAAGACACCATCGGGGAGGTAGGCGTCGGGAGGAAACTCCATCTCCTGGGCTCCATCATATGGTCGCGGCAACGGATCAAGGGGACAAAGGGGGAGCAAAGCAACGGTGAGTACACATCCAAAGTACTCGCAAGACTTATATCAGAACTATGCTAAGTATGCAGCAGTATCAAAGAAAGGGGGTCATATGTGGACTGACTGCAGCAATGAGAGAATAGAGAGAAGGCCTACTCCTATCAAAGACTATCATCTTCAGGGTCTTGCAGCAATAGACGAGAGTAGAGAAAGGTAACACAAATATTATAGTCATATTGTTGGAGCAATATTAATATGAGGTCATGGCCAGAGATCCTCCCTCGACTCCCTGCGAGGAAGCAATCCCGGAGCAACTAATTCCAGTTAAGTAACAATTGTAGTTGTATAAGATGAGGGCACAACTCCAAGTCGTCCTGTAACCGTGGACGCGGCTATCTGAATAGTTAATTGTCATCCCTGCACGGGTGCACCAAGTTTCCGTCACGCTCGATAACACTCTGGGCGGACACACTTTTCTGGGTCATGCCCGGCCTCGGAATATCGACACGTCGCAGCCCCACCTAAGCTCAGTAGAGAGGCCAGCCCGCCGGTCTAACTCCTAAGCACAAAGGGTTCATGGGCCCACTTGCCCTCCGCGCTCCTGCATGATGCGTGGGCCGCCGCGGTCAGTCCTAGCACCCCTTAATCACAAGCGCGATGCATCTCGGGACCACTCGGGCGCGCGCCGCTCCATTACTGACGTCTGAAGAGCTTCGGCTGATACCGCGACGTCGAGTACCCATAATTCTTCCCGCGTAGCCGGTTAGTGCGAAAAGGTCTCCGACCAACCCAGATCAAATACCCAAATCCATTATCATTTTATTTAAGGCATCAACACAAACACACGGGAATCCACCCGCCTAACATCTATTCATCAAAGATCCCAGTAACATGGTCAAATAACTATGTGGTAGAAACATGAGGGAACTCCGAGGTATCACCCTCGTTGGATTCCGAACGATGCATCCGTCAAGGTGGACCTAGAGGAATCACCCTTGAGGGTCCCACACTTGAGGGTTGTACGATAGAGGCATCGTCGGGAATGGTGAAAGAGGAATCACCCTCGATAACCACGACCGACTAGCTATACTACAGAGATATCATCAGGAGTACTTCGCGAGGTGTCACCCTCGGTACCCGATAGTATCTCTGTAGTGACACACAACTAAGGGGGGGTGTAAGTGTTGTGTCAGATCTGGCTCGTTGATCAGGGATCGAGACTTGAAAACAAAGCGGGGCAACTGGACTACGGGGTCAGAGGGGATGACTGCTCCACCTATACTAAACAGTTTAAAGGTGCAAAACTGAAAGTAGCAGTTCATCAAAAATAGGCTATGCATCAGATATAGGAGCTAACTACAACAGTAGCAAAAAAAACTAATGCAAGCATGAGGGAGAAAGAATAGGTGATATAGGAATGATCAAGGGGGGTTTGCTTGCCTTGTTGCTTTGCGGCAAAGGGCTGGTCGCCAGGAGGGTAGATGTACCCGGCAGCAGCGTCAGTCTCGGGGTCTACTGGTAAGAAGAGGGGGAGAAACAATAAATAACAACAACAGGTGCAACACTAAGCATGACATGGCAATATGCAGGCTAGGCATGATCTAACACAGTAACATCCGTCATAGACGGGTCGAGAAAATATCAGATGATATTTCTCGGGTCTTTGGCTACTACCGGTGAGACGCAAAACGATGGAAGAGTTCCACGTTTGCTATGCTAGGGACACGTGACAGACGAATAGACCGCGTATCTGGGTTTGTCTCGTTCTGCAGATCAACTTTCATGTTGAAAATATTTTTATCTGACTTACGGTTTATTTAATATTAGTTTTTAAAGTTTTATTCAATAATTAGGAATTAAAAACAGATTTAATTAGTTATTTAAATACTATTGTGACATCAGCATGATGTCATGCTGACATCAGCAGTTGACCGGTCAACTCACTAGTGGGTCCTACGTGTCATTGACACAAATTAAGGTTAAATATTAATTAATCAAATTAATTTAGTGGGGGACACACGTGTCATACTCTAATAGGATAATTTAATTATCTATTTAATTCATTAACTAATTAATTAAATAATATATCTAATTAATTATTTATATATTTTATTAATAAAAACACATATATTTTTATACTTATTTTCATTTTGAGGAGGGACCCACCTGTCATTTGGTGGGAGTGGTGGGGCCTACTTTCATTGTGATAGCAAGCCCACACATACGCATACATTCACAATACATACATACATACATACATAATACATACATACATGCACATCTATACATACATAAATACATACATACATAATACATACATATCTTTTTATTTTTATTTTCTCTTATCTTTCTCTAACATCTCTCTCCGCCAACTCTCTCGCATCTTTCTCAACACAAAGAAAAAGGAGGCAACCTCCACCTACACCTAGAGGGCCAACGGCGCCGAAACGAGGCGGTGTTCACCTGAACGGAACCGTAACGGTGGAAAGGAGAAGAAGGTGGCCGGGGCCCGGAGCTCACCGGCGTTGACGGGGAATGGGGCGCGAGGCTCGGTGGAGCCGTTGAGGAGGAGGACGGGGAAGCCGGTGGAGGAGCCCGATGTAGTGGTGGTGGCGAGGTTCCCGTGAGGAGGAGGTCGAGGTGGTGGTGCGCGGTGCTGGGCCGTCGCGGTGGAGGGAGGCGGCCGGTGGTGGGTCGCTGGAGGGCCGGCCGGTTGCTGGAGGAGGGCCGGCCGAGGGCGACGTGGAGGGAGCGAGGGAGGGAGCCGGTTTGCTGCGGTGGGCCGGCCTACTGGGCCGGTGGGATTTGTTTTTTTATTATTTATTTTATTTATTTTTTCTAATAGTTTCTGTTTTAAATATTTAAGTGTTTTAATTATTCCTAAAAATATCCGATTCAATTTTATAAAGTATTAGGGAATTCTTGCAGCTCATCCGACATTTTTATTTTTACATTCAAAAACTTTTCCCGTTCGATTTTATTTTAAATTTGAATTTGGATCGGTTTGAAAATACGCGAGACTACCAATAGTAATTCCGGTGACGTGACACCATTAGCATAGGTTTACTGTAGCTTAATTTACCGGGGCGTCACACTACATCCAATGCTCAAGTATGATAATATTGTTCCTTAGTTGGTGATTTATAAGAGAAACAGGAGTCTCAAGTTCAAAATAAAAATTTCATAAAGTAAATAGATAGGCCCTTCGCAGAGGGAAGTAGGGATTTATAGAGGTGCCAGATCTCAAAGTGATAATCTTAGGGATATTTTTTCTTAGGGTGGCATGCTTTTCGTGTCAACGAGAATGACTAAGAGTTTTCAATATCCTCCATGCTAAACAAATTATAGGAGGTTCCCAAACTAAAAATAAAGTTTATTCTTTTTTTCACCATTAGTTCACATTCCACAACTAGCCGCATCCATGGGTACCGTCCATACCACACTTTCCAAGGAATTTATTATTTGTCAACATAAAATAATTTTTCTTTGCATTTTGGGACTCGGCATCCCTATTACCGCCATACTCTCGTGCAATGACAAGTGAATAAACCCTCATCTTGAGAATAAACTATTTAGCATGGAAGATACCGTCCACCCCTCGCTGCTTCATGAGCGGTACGTGCACACAAAATAGAAGTTTATTTTGAACCTTAAAGTTTGCACATACAAATTTACTTAGAATGGCGTTGAAATACCACATATAGGTAGGTATGATGGACTAATTTGGCACAACTTTGGGTTTCGGATTTGGATGCACAAGCAGAATTCCCACTTAGTACAAGTAAAGGCTAGAAAATAGATTGAGAAGCACCCAACCAAGGAATGAAAACCATAATAAGCAAACATTATACATAACTAACACCGAATAATGCATCACAAGTAGGATGTAATTTCATAGCATAATTATTGACTTCATGTGCATGCATAGGGCATCACAAACATTAACACAAATATTCTTACTAAAGCATAATTACTCATCAACAGAGCCCACATATCACTATTTTCATATCCCAAAACTATTGCAAGGAATCCAACTTATCATATCCAATGATCTTCATGAAAGTTTTTATTATATATCCCCTGGATATCTATCACTTTGGGAACAATTTCTTTTAAAAAAATGTCATTGCTAACAACAAGCTCTCAAACAATTATAAGTGAAGAACAAGAGCACAAGTTTCTTTAAAATTTCAGCACCACCATGCTCAAAAACATATAAGTGAAGCACAAGAGCAATTCAATCAAACTACTCTCAAAAGATATAAGTGAAGATCAATGAGTAGTCAAACACTTAAGTATCTATGTTAGGGATCTCTATCAATAAATATTTTCAGATCTGATATTTTATTTCAAGCATAAAAGAAAATGAAAATATAATCCAAGAATAGCACATATCATGTGGACAAATAAAAATTTAGGCTCAACATAGGCTAACAGATATTTGTTTGATGAAGAGAGGTGGATGCGTAGCATCCCCAAGCTTACATTCTCGATACATATTAAAATATTTACTTGGGGTGCCATGGGCATCCCCAAGCTTTATATTTTGTGTATCCTTAATTCATCTCATATCTTAGTTTCACCTAAGTCTCAAAAAATTCATTCAAACAAAACTTGAAAAGAACTCGTGAGATAGGTTAGTACACACAAAAGTAAATCAACTCTTTATGTAATGCCAAGAATAGTTGAATAATAATTTTCAAACATTAGGTACTATATAATATCATTTCCACAATTTATATCTACCAATATAAGCTATGGAAACTATAGGATAAGTATATAACAAATCTATGACAACAATTTGTCCGAACAGAATACTCTATAGAAATTTATATAAAACGTATATTCATGTATATCCACAAATTCTAAAAATTTGTGAAATTATATATAATTTGTATGAAATTAGAGTGTAAAAGTTTTAGAAACTCTCCACATTTCAGTAAAATATGATAATTCAAATACTACAGAAAAAGTTTATGTTTTTGTACATCATACATCATACATGCAATTGAAGCATTCTATAGGCCATTCTTGGAACTTTTTATTGAAAAACAAGATTATAAATAACATATAACAGAGAACAACAAAATGAAATGACACTCCAAGCAAAACACATATCATGTGACGAATAAAAATATAGCTCCAAGTAAGATATACCGATAATGTTGGAGATGAAAGAGGGGATGCCTTTCGGGGTATCTCCGAGCTTAGACGCTTGGGTCTTCCTTGTATATTACCTTGGGGGTGCCTTGGGCATCCCCAATATTAGGTTCTTCATTCTCCTTATTCTCCTCATATTGGTATTGCACCCAAAACTAGAAAACTTAAATCACACAAAACTTAACGGAACTTTGTGAGATGGGTCCGTATGATAAATATAGATCATTCACTTAGGTACTATCGAGACAAGATTCATAATAGTTCTCAGATAATACATACACTATGCCATCATTTACATAATTTATATCACTCAATATAAGTTATGGAAAGACTAAAACAAGCAAATTATGCACGCAAAACAGAATTTGTCAAAAACAGAACAGTGTGTGAGGATTTGCATTAAAACCATAAGTCCCTATCTCTAAAAATTCTGAAAAATAGTAAAATTTAGAGAATTTTCATTAAAAATTGCGTATAAATTTCAGAATTATTTAACGCTCTAGTAAAATCACATAATTCATTTACTCGATGCAAAACTTTGTGTTCTTGCACAGAATCAAACAAGCACGTATCCACACTATCCCAAAGGCTTTACTTGGAACTTTATTGAAATAAAATCTATAAAACATGATTAAAATATTAGCTTAATTATGTGAACACTCAAAAACATAAAAGTATAAATATTGGGTTGTCCCCCAATAGGCGATTTTCTTTAATGCCTTTTAGCTAGGCATGATGATTTCAATGATGCTCGTATAGGAATAATAGTTGAAACATGCAAGAGAGCATCATGAATCACATGGCAAGCACATTTAAGTCTTACCCACTTCCTATGCATAGGGATTTTTCAAGCAAACAATTTATTTTAGCAATAAACAACTTTCATAGAAAGGTAAAACAAGCATGACTTCAAAACTTTGAACACATAGAGAGGAAGCTTGATATTATTGCAATTCCTACAAGCATATGTTCCGCCCTCATAATAATTTTCAGTAGCATAATGAAGGAATTCAACAATATAACTATCACATACTGCATTATTTTCATGATGCATATTCATAGAGTTTTTATTACTACCCACATCATCAAAATTCTTCTCATTCATAATAGTGGGAGCAAACTCAACAAAATAACTATCATGAGATACTTGATTGATATAATACATGTGAAAATTAAAATCATGATGACAAGTTTCATGGTTTTTATTACTCTTTATAATATACATGTCATCACATAATCTTCATAGATATCAACTTTGTTGTCAAAATCAATTAGAAACTCTTGCGAGATAGTGGAATCATCACTAATTAAAGTCATGACCTCTCCAATTCCACTTTTATCATTATGAAAAGATTAAACACCCCCCAAAATAGTGGGATCATTAGTATCTAGAGTTGACACTCTTTCAACCCCACTTTCATCAATATAATCATCATAAATAGGAGGCATGCTTTCATCATAATAAATTATCTCATCAAAACTTGGGGGACTAAAAATACCATCTTCATCAAACATAGCATCCCCAAGCTTGTATCTTTGCATATTATTAGCATCATGGATATTCAGAGAAATCATACTAACAATATTACTATCATGCTCATCATTCAAGGAATTCACATTAAGCATTTTCATAAATTCTTCCTCTAGCAATTGAGCACAATTTTCCTTTCCATCATTTTCAAGAAAGGCATGATAAAGATGAACAATATGAGACCACATCAATTCCTATTTTTGTAATTTTGTTTTTATAAACCAAACTAGTGAAAAACAAGAAACTAAAAGATTTAATTGCAAGATCTAAAGATATACCTTCAGGCACTCACCTCCCCGGCAACGACGCCACAAAAGAGCTTGATGTCTACTACACAACTTGTTCTTGTATACTGGTGTTGGGCCTCCTAGCGCAGAGTTTTGTAGGACAATAGCAATTTTCGCTCAAGTTAATGACCCAAGGTTTATCAATTTGTGGGAGGTGTGGGATGAAGATGGAATCTCTCAAACAGCCATGGAACCAAATAATAAAAATTCTCTTGTGTCCCCAACACACCAAATACAATGGTAAATTGCATATGTGCACTAGGTCGGCGAAGAGATGGTGATACAAGTGTAGTAATATAAGTAGATATAGTTTTTTGTAATCTTAAAATACAAAAACAGCAAGGTAGAAAGTAACAAAAGTGAGCATAAACGATATTCCAATACTTGAATATGTGGCATAGGGTTCGTACGTTCACTAGTACAATCTCTCAACAATGCTAACATAGTTAGATCATATAACAATCCCTCAACATGCGATAAAGAATCACTCCAAAGTTACTCTCTAGCGGAAAACATAAGAAGAAATTATTTGTAAGGTACGAAACCACCTCAAAGTTATTCTTTCCGATCAATCTTTCCAAGAGTTCGTACTAAGATAACAAGTTATCCTTTCTGATAGATCTATCAAGAGTTCGTACTAAAATAACACCATAACAAATTCAGATTCATAATACTCAATCCAACACAAAGAACTTCAAGGAGCACACCAAGATTTCTATCACAGAACATAGTATGAAAACGTGCAATCAACCCCTATGCCTAGATTACCCCATTGTCACCTCGGGAATCCGTGAGTTGATGCCACAACATACATCAAGTGAATCACTAGAATATCCCAACGCCACTATGGGTATCTGCATGCAAGAGATATATCATGTACTCTCAAACCTGAATATTCAATCCAATATAACGAGATCTTAAAGTGAAAGATTCAATTCATCACAACAATAGCATGGCACAAACACCATATGATCCAACTATATTAACAAGGCCCGTGATAGATCAAGATCATGACATCTCAAGAACACGAGAGAGAGAGAGAGAGAGAGAGAGAGAGAGAGATTTAACTCATAGATACTAGTAGAAACCCTCAGCCCCGACGGTGGACTATTCCCTCCTTATCATGGTGGCCACCGGGATAATGAAGATGGTCACCCGAGATGTTTTCTCCTCTCCGGCAGGGTACTAGAATGTCTTTAGATTGGTTTTTCATGGATACATATGCCGTGCGGCGGTGGAACTACTCGTCTAGGGTTATTTCTGGAGGTTTGTCAATTTATAGGATTTTTGGGTGTTGGAGTCAAGCCAAGATGGGCCACGAGGTGCCCACTAGACACCACGCCACGCTTGGTGGACTAATGCGCCTTGGTGTCTATTGGGAACCACGGGGGGGGGGGGGGGGGCTCTGGTGGTTCTTTGCTCCACTGTTTCTCTTTTCCTCCAAAAAAAATCATCCAAAAGTTTTGTCCAATTCTAAGAACTTGTATTTCAGTGCAAAAAACAACACCACGGTAGTTCTGCTGAAAATAGTGTCAGTCCGGGTTAGTTCTAAATAAATCTTATAACGTGCAACAAAACCATATAAAAGTATTGTCAACATAGGCAAACATGGCATGCATACTTCCTAAATTATCGATAAGTTGAAGACGTATCAACTACATGGTGAATAGATAAGGCATGATATTTTTATTGGGTTTGGAGTGTGGACGGATGGATTCATGCCATGTCATTGCTCCAAGGCTTTAATCTCTTCACCAATAAGAATCTAGTACACACATGTATGCTTTATTGCCATTTTATTTTTTCCCTTACAACATTAATTTTTTTTGAAAACCTTCTGAAATTTTTACCAGAGTATACTGAGGTCATATATTAACATCATGCAAGTTTTGTACTTATTAGACATCATTTACTTTTTTTAAAATTACAATACCAGTAAACTTCATATTCACGGTTGATTCTTGCCACATAGATATTTAAATTCTATATTTATTTCTTGTATGAGGCATACACATATACTCACTGCCCTAAATATGATTTTTCAAATTATTTGTGTACACTATTTTCTGTACTCATAGTTCAAATTCTAATGTATCTGTTAAATGAATAGAAATGCAGTTAATGTCTCAGATATATCAAATGAACTCCGAAAAGTGTTAAATTTAAATATGGAGGATTCTATGATGTATCTTTACTGTAGAAAAAAATCAAGATCAAATGACAAAGGAAAATATAAGTTCGTCTGATTTCTAAAGGATGTAGACCAAAATAAATTTGAAACCTTCTCAATATGTTAGCACATCATAGTGAGGTCACATCATGACACTACGACAACTTTCATAGTTTCTAGACTTTATTTATAATTTTTATAATTTAAATACCAATAAACTCCATGTTTGTGGTTAATTCATGCCACGTATGTCTTATAAATTTGTATTAATTTCTTGTATGAGGCATGCAAATATAATTAATACTCTAAATATGATTTTTCAAATCATTTTTGCATACTGTTTCATGCACTCATAGTTCAAATTTAAATTATATCCATTAAATGACTTGAAAGGGAGTTAATGACTCAAATATAGCAAATGAGCTATGAAAACCGCCAAATATTAAATTGGATGATTCTGTGGTGCATATTAAGTGTAGAGAAGAAAACAAAGTCAAACGACGAAGGAAAATGTGAGTTCGCCTTCAAATATATCGTGAAAACCATTATTCTTTTAAAAATAGTAATTTCAGGCTTCACACACGGTTTCGTTTATGAAAGTATGTGTGATGACAGATTACATCGCACATACAATGTATGCAAAAAACAATGGCAAGGCATCACATGTTTGCGTTTTTAGCACCATGTGCAATGATATGCTAAATCACACACACACACTTTCTGCAAAAACTGTGTGCATGGCATCACACATGGTTGCCTTATAATAACTGTGTGCAATAGTAGAGTACATCACACACACATCGTTTGTAAAAACCATGTGCAAAAATATCACATATGGTTACGTTTTTTAGAAAGTGTGCAATAATAGGCAATATCACACACACATTTTTTGCAAAAACTGTTAGCGCGAGATCGCACACAATTATCATTTTTTGAAATGTGTGTGATGTTACAACATCACACACATTTTTTTGTGATGTTACATCGCACACTCTATGTTGTACATCACAAACAGTTTGGTCGGAGGGTCACTAATATATGTGTTTTCTTTGGACCATCCTGCAGTAGTGATATTTGGGGCCTAAGGGAAAGCATTGGGGAATAATAAGTAGATGATGGGTTGCGAGAGTGAGAGAAGCGTCAACCCTAGTTTATATGTTATTGCGTAAAGGGTTGATTTGGATCCATATGTTTCATGCTATGGTTAGATACATCTTAATTCTTTTTTCATAGTTGTCGATGCTTGCGAGAGGAGGTAATCATAAGGGGGTTGTTTTCTCAAGTAAGAACAACACCTTATCACCATTCCACCCACATATCAAATTATGAAGGTAACGAACGCGAATCAACCAAACATGATGAACATGACAAGATGAAAATTACCATTTGTCCATAAGAACTCTTTGCTTGCTCTAAGAGAACTTTTCGGCTTGTCCTTTGCTACAAAAAGGATTGGGCCACCTTGCTGCCCCTTAGTTAGTATTGCTTTTTGTTACGGATTACCTTGCTACAAAACTATATTTTACCGCTACTTTCATTATTTCCAGAGAATACCTTGCTAAAACCCACTTGTGATTTCCTTCTGTTCCTAATTGGGTTTGACACTCTTACTTATCAAAAGTACTATGATTTATCCCTATACTTGTAGTTCATCAAGACTTTTCTGACGCCATTGCTAGGGAGTGTAGCGCGTTGGTTAAGTGGAATTTGGTAAGGAAACATTTGTATTATGTGCTAAAATTTACTACTAGTTGTCACTATGGATAATAATCCTTTGAGGGGTTTATTTGTGGTATTTTCACCTCGATCGAAAGTAACAAAAGTTTCCTCTCAACCTGCTAAACCTACTAAAAATATTTACTTTGAAATTCGTTCGGGTATCTTAGAGACACTACTAGCTAATCCTTATGCAACAAATGGGACAATAGATACTGGTGTGCACTTGATCACATGTATGAAATTTGTTGATATTTAAGCTTTTGGATTTATCCAAGGATGGTGTTAAAAACAAGGTTTTCCCTTTATTTTGGATGGAAGGTCATTGATATGGTATATGCTATTGGATGATCCTGAAACATGGGACTGGAATCGATTGAAGATGGAGTTCCACCAGAAATTTTATCCTATTCATTTGGTTTATCATGATCAGAATTATATATATAATTTTTGGCCTCGTGAAGGAGAAAGTGTCACTCAAGCCTGGGAGGATTAAATTTGTGATGCATACATGCCCCAATAATGAGTCTCAAGAGAAATACGAGTACAAAAGTTTTATGCTCATCTTTCTCATAATGATCAATCAATGCTCGATACTATTTCTACTGATTCCATAATGAAGAAAACTAGTGAATTCAAACGGGATCTTCTGGAAAGAATTAAATGAAACTCCAAATATTTGGAAATCAACAATGGTAAAGGGCCATGTATAAATCTTGAGTTTCATTTTGTTAAATCTTTTATGGAAACTGATGCTTTTGATAAGTTTAGTACAAAATATGGACTTGACTATGAGATAGTAGCTAATTTATGTTGACCATTTGATGCTCATGTTGATCTCCCTCAGGAGAACTGGTTTGAATATCATCCCCCTATTTAAAAAACTTGTGAGGAAATTGACATAGCTAAAGAATAAACAATTATTTCTAATATTAATCCAGTTGTACCTAGTGCTTACATTGAGAAACCTCCTTTTCCTGTTAGGATTAAGGAACATGCTAAAGTTGCGATCGTGGTTAAAAAAGTAATATAGAAACACCTAAACACTTTAAACAAATCAAAGTAGAACCTAAGGTTGCAATAATCAAAGATCTATTAGTTGCAAATGTTGATGGTCATGTCATGCATTTCTGCGAGGAAGCAACCAGGATTGCTAAGTCTTGATAACCCACAAGTCTAGGGAATCGTTTGTAACCTTTTTCGATAAGTAAGAGTGTCGAATCCAATGAGGATAAAAAGGTAGAATTAATATTCTCTCAAGTTCTAACGACCATTGATACAACCCTACGCACGCTAACACTTACTTTACCTAGAATAAGTATGAAACTATTTTGCGATAAGAAACTAGAATTACTTAGTAGGTGTAATAGATAAGTATGCAAGGTAATAAAGAAAGTGGAAATAAAAGGTTCATAGTAGTTTAGAAATTTTTTAATTTAGTTAGTTTTTTAGTAGAACGCTTTTTGTGTAACACAAAAGAAAGATTGTCCATAGGCAATTGAATATAACATGACAGATACTTATCATATGCGAGGGAGAGACATACGCTAACACACTTTCCTTACTTGGATCATATGAACTTATGATTGGACCTCTAGCAAGCATCAACAACTACTAGAAACCATTAAGGTAAACCCAACCATAACATTAAACATCAAGTCCTCTTTACTCCCATACGCAAACAACTCCCTTACTAGGGTGCAAAAAAATCCCATGCGCAAACAACTCTAGCCACCCAATATAAGTGAATCATGAACATATTGCAAGCCCTCCAACGTAAATCCTTCATGTGTGCACCTCATGAAAGGCACCTTAGGATAGTTTCATATCAACATACAACTCATATCAATAATATCATACCACAGTTAACCCATAGGACGAAAGAGATCTACTCAAACGTCATAGGGCAGCCACACATCATTCTATAATAATATATAGCATTAAACACCATGTTTAAGTAGAGGTTACAACAGGGAGAAGATGTTTTACACCACTACCAAGAGAGGGAGAGTTGATGGTGACAACAGCAAAGTTGTTGGTGTATATCGCCGTCAGGAGGATTGCCCCGGCGGCTCTTCGGCGCCACCGGGAGAGAGGGGGAGAGAGACCCCCTCCTTCTTCTTCTTCTTACTTGTCCACCTCCCTATGTGGGAGGAGGGTTTCCCTCTGGTCCATGTCCACCATGACTCCCAAGCGGCTGCAGCCCCTCTGAGATTGGATCTCTCTCTGTGTTTATCTTCCCTTTTTTGCTTGTGTTTTCTTGCCCTTCACCATTTCTTAAATATCTGGATATCCGTAACTCTGATCGGGCTGAAATTTTAGGGGGATTTTGTCGGAAAAATATCTTCCTTGCGGCAAAAGAAGGGCCTTAACTGACTTAAGGGGTGGCCCCAAGGCATCAAGGCGCGACCACCCCTCGACAGCGCCCTGTTGCCTTGGGAGAGCCTCGGGCATCGTGTCCCGTTGATTCTTCTTTCCAAAATTCACATATATTCCGAAAGAACTGTGTAAATTTCTATCGCATTTGGACTCTGCTTTATATGGAATTTCTGCGTAACATAAAACTCACAAAAAACAGGAACTATTATTGGGTAGTGGTTAAGTAAGTTAGTCCCAAAGATAATATAAAATATTGCCAAAAGTATATGAAACTAGTAGAACATTGGCATGAATACTTCATAAATTATCGATACGTTGGAGATGTATCACCATCCCCAAGCTTAATTCATGCTCGTCCTTGAGTAGGTAAATGATAAAAGGAATAATTTATGAAGTGTGAATGCTAGCATCGTATATAAATTTGATCAATGTTACTACCAAACACTTTTTTCTAGGATCATAAAACAACAACTCTTTTCTCATATAACTTCCCATGATCAAGTAACAAGCTATTCACATATTAAAGGATAGACCATAAACTTTCTTGAAAACTAGCAAACTACGCTCTGAGTCATCAAACAATTACGATTTATCTTATTTTCACGAAGGGTCTCTTAAGAGATTTGATTTAGAAAAATCCACATACTCAACTATCATTTAGTCTTCCATGATTGTTGACACTCGAGGCATATTTTTAGAACAAGCAGTTTCAATCAAACACAAAGGAATAGAAGTGCTTAATGTTTCACCTCCCAACTTATTTATCGCAAGGATAATGTCAACAATAATGAATCATGATGTCCTATATCCAACTGGATATATGTGCATGGATCTTTCCCCACCACATGATGCTTGCCAACTAATAGATTGAGGTTGGAATAAGAAGTTGTCTCAACAAGAAAAGTAAGTAACATAAAGTAAATAGATTGTCCCTTCGCAGAGGGGAGAAGTGATTTGCAGAGGTGCTAGAGCTCACTATTTTAGAACAGAGATGAATATGTAATTTTGGGTGGTGTTCCTTTCACGTCAACGTCACAACAGAGTTTTCAATATCTTCCATGCTAATCACATTATTGGCGATTCCCAAACAGAATTGAAATTGCACCCCCTCAACCATTCAATCACATTCCATGGCTAGACGTATCCACGGGTGCCCTCCGAACAATCAACGTCCTAGGGGGAGTTCTTGTTTATTTATTTTTTCTATTATGCAGGACTGGGCATCCTTTTTACCAGCCTCTCTCATGGAATGACAAGTGAATAAACACTCATCATGAGAATAACTCGCTTAGCATGCAAGATAATGACCGCCCCGTCGCTCCATGAGCAGTACGAGCACACAAAATGAATGTTTATTTGAAGGTTTTAGAGGTGGCACATGCAAATTTACTTGGAATGGCAGTGAAATACCATATATAGGTAGGTATGGTGGACGCTCATGGCAAGAAACTAGGTTTAACAGTTATGGAAGCACAAGTAGTATCTCTATTTGTGCGAACTTCTGGCCTAGAAAAGGATTTAAAGCAAGCACCACATGTTAGAGGATCCATGACAATATAACTTATATGTGAATATAAGCAAGCATAACCATTACGTTGTCTTCCTTGTCCAACGTCAACTACTTGATCAAGTTTGAAAATAATTAATGGGGGTTGACAATCATAGAAGTTATCCAAGATAGTATAATTATATGTGAAATCTCTCTTCCTTCAATATTCTTTCATGAATTGTTCAACTTACCAATGCTATGTTTGCTAACCTCCAATAAATTGTATTGCTTATACTCTTAGTATGTGAAGTCGCTACTCCCCATGGGACAACCATATAAAGCTTATATAATCTCATGTTTTATGACATTCAATTCATCCAACATTTTCTCTTAGGATATAAGTGAAGCACAAGAGTGATCATCAAACTACTCTCAACAAGATATAAGTGAAGTACATAGAGCATTCTTCAATGAATATAGAGAGACCAATATCCAAGCTCAAAAATATAAGTGAAGCACACGAAGCATTCTATAAAGCCATACTCAAAAGATTTAAGTGCAGCACATGAAGCATTCTATAAATCAACCAAGAATTATCTCATACCAGCATGGGTCATAAAATAAAAGCGAATAGTAAACACAAAATATGCTCCAAGAATAGCGCATGTGAATGAATGGAAACTTTAGGATCATCATTGGCTAACCGATAATTTTTTACGAAAAGAGGTGTGATGCATAGCATCCCCAATCTTAGATGCTTGAAACTTCTTGTGCTATTTACTTGGGGTTCCTTTGGAATCCCCAATCTTGAGCTTTTGTATCCCGTCCAATCCTCTCATATCCAGTTTTCACATAAGCCTCAAAAACTTCATCCACACAAAATTTGAAAACAACTCGTGAAATAGGTTAGTACACATAAGAATAAATATACAGTTCATGTACTGCCAAGAGAAGTTGCATAATAATTTTCAAACATTAAGTATTGTATACTATAATTTCCACAATTTATATCTACCAATATAAGCCATGAAAGCTCTAGGATAAGTAGATAACAAAATTATGACATCAATGTGTCCAAACAGAACGGTGAAGCAATTCGTTTAAATAGTGTACTTATGTATCTCAAAAAAATCTTAAAATTTAGGACAAGCTAAAGAATTTGTATGCCAGTACTGCATAACAATTTCAAAAACTTACCATGTTCGAGTAAAATCTCATATTTCAAATACTACACCAAGTTTCTATTTTTATACAACACACCTCACACATGCAATTCAAGCATTCCAAAGACAATTCTTGGAATTTTTTATTGAAAAACAAGATTATAAGTAGCAGCAAGCAAATACTAAAAAAATAAAATGACGCTCCAAGAAAAACACATATTACGTGATGAATACAAATATAGCTCCAAATAAGATATATCGATAGTGTTGAAGACGGAAGAGGGGATGCCTTTCGGGGCATCCCCAAGCTTATACGCTTGAGTCTTCCTTGGATATTACCTTGGGGTGCCCTGGGCATCCCCAATCTTAGGGTCTTGACGCTCCTTATTCTGCTCATATCGGTATCTCACCGAAAACTTGAAAACTTCGATCACACAAATCTTAACAGAGACCTCGTGAGATCCGTTAGTATAATTGGAAAATCATAAACTTTAGGTACTGTTATAAATTGATTCATATAAATATTGCATGAGGTACTGTATTATATCTTCTCCATGGCTTATACCCTGTGATACAATCCATAGCATCATCAAAACAAGCAAACAATGCAAGCAAAAATAGAATCTGTCTAAAACAGAATAGTCCATAATGATCAACACAAACACCATACTTATGAAACTCACAAAATTTTAAAACATTACGACAGACTGGGAATTTGTATATTAATGTTGTGTACAATATTCAGATCAAAAATACGTTCGAGTAAAATCATAGAAATCCTACACTAGACGCAAAAGTTTTTGTTTTTGCACAGGATCAAATCTATTATCATCCTAATTGTCCAAAATGCTTTACTTGGCACATTATTAAAATAAAAGACACAAAACATGATTGCTAGAGTAGATTAATCATGGTAAAACACAAAAGCGTAAAGGATAAGTGTTGGGTTGTCTCCCAACAAGCGCTTTTCATTAAAGCATTTTAGCTAGGCATGATAATTTCAGTGATGCTCACATATGGGTAGTTGACGAAACAAGCAAAAGAGCATCATGAATAGTATGACAAGCGCATTATTTTGATGGTACAGTGGTATCTACAAGGGGATAATTATTATTTTTGAAAAGTTTCTGTAATCAAGATTCACAAAGTTTCCATGTGTATGAACAAAGTTCAAGGATAGCCCCCACTTCAACGGTGCTCGTTCCCGTTTACTTTTTGTTTTTAATTACTTTAAAAGCACTCACCAGACTAAAATGACTCTCTAAAACTTTCGAGTTGTCTCCCTAGCAACACTTTCTTTAACGCCATTAAGCGAGGCATATAGTGCTCAAGTAATTGATCCACACGAATCCCAAGATATATCAAAGCCAATTTTAATTAACAATGACTGTAATTTAGTAGTGAGCACAAAGTGATATATATCATGTAGCAACAAATTCTAACGCTCTTCATATGCATTGGCATATCATAAAAGAACAATTCATGCACATCAAGTAAAGGCCAATACATAGCAAGAGTAGTTTCTTGCAATTTTATCGTATTGGAAACATAGAGCGGTGAAGATTTGGTTCCTATCTCATCATAATTGCAAGTAGGAGAAGCAAGAACATGCATATTATATCCATCAAAATCACCATGTGTAATATTAAGATGCAACCCATCAAGATAATCCCTAATAAGTGCAAACTTCTCTGATATAGTGACGTTGGGTGTCACACCCCTAGATTATTGCTTGTAGTTAGTTGCATTAGTGAGCATTCATGCATGCATTTAAATCCATTTGAAATTGAAATGAAGAATGATGAAGCCTTCAGATTCATATTTTTGTTAAATAGGGAATATAAAAATTGTCTCAAAGAGATCCAAGAAAATGTTCCCGTTGTTTTAAGAAAATATTGGCATGAGATAAAATTCAACTCAATATTTTTGGAATCACAACAACATTTTATTTTGGGCTTTTGAGTTAATCTAACAACTATTTTACATGGATTTATATTTATTATATATAAGTTGTAAGTCCATGAATTCTGAAACCTTTTGTGCTGCTATGGTTAAATCCATTGGACTCACCTGCAAATTATCAAACTTCTATAAAATGGTTTGGTGTATTTTTAAAACCAAAATAAATGACAGAAATAAAAAAAGAGAAATAAATCTTATATATTTACTAATTGGATGCACCATACGAGCCTCCACGTTGATTCTCGAAAACTACTTCAAAATAACCATTAGATCTTAATTGTGCGTGTGGGATTAAAAGATATACATATTTTTCTTCTTGAGAAAAAAAATGAGATATGGATACTCTACCACGTCGTGATTAGAAGTTTGTACTTTTAAAAATATATCAAACAGGCACAAGAGTCCAACGTGTTACACTAGGTAAGAAACGTCCAGGTTATATAAAAGACCAAGGAAAGAAAAAACAAAAGGAAACCTACGTTCCTTCAAATATTTCCCTAATACTAAAGCACGAAGTGCTTCTGTCGTCCGTCGTCGAGGAGTTTTTGCTAAAAAGCCTCTATGGTTTTCAGAATTCAACCCGCAGTCCACCACAAGTAAACAAAAAACAATTCGAAAACACCAGCCGCACATCCTTCGTTATTCTGACCTCCCGACCGCTCCACCAACACTCCCATCGCTAGCCACGGATTGCGTCGCCGCATCCCCTCTCCAGCAAGTCGTCGAACACCACGAACCGACCCAGCCCAACGCCATCACTACCTCGCATCGTCCTCCCCGTCTCCTCCCCGTTCTGGGACAAGATCAACTAAAAAGCTACCATGGCGGGAGGAGGATTTAGGGAAGAAGAAGGGCAGGGAGAGCGGGGTTGACCTGGGTCCCGGCAGAGGTGATGGCGGTTGGTCATGGCAAGGACGAGCACAACCACAAAGAGGCGACATCGAAAGATGGACTCGCGGAGCTTCGGGGGATAGGCACCAAACGGCGGCGGTTGACGAGCAGGGTCGGATATCAGGGTCCGTACGCCCGCTACCTGCTCGACCCCGTGTGCTCCGGGACAGGCTGTGATTTCCTCGAATGCAAGCTTAGGTCAATCGCATCGCAAGCTGCAATCTCGCCTGGGACGCATCCGACACATCCCGCTTCACCTCCTGCGCCGGCTTTAGTGATGACGCGCGATGGTAATCGATGCATGGTCGTGTCCCTGCTACTATTTGTGGTTGCGTCCCCGGTCATGGTCGCCACCTCGAGCCAGCCCGCGGCTACAAGTTCTGGTCTCCTCCGAAGTTTAGCTAGCACTAAATTGGAGAACAGGAGACAACTACTTGAGGATGTCGATGCTCCCTCTGTAATTGGTGCAGATTGCGGTTTTGATGTTTTCTCGGGAAAGCGAGCTACTATTGTTTGCTATTTTGTTAGGCCAACAATGGTTCCACAAAAAAGGATATCCGAGTAAACTTCCATCAGTTAATGGGTCTTAGTTTTGCTCCGTTACAGTTCTTTTTTACTTTTATGGTTACAACTGAACTAGAGGATTTGATTCACACTTCAGTTAATGCAGATGAGATGACAAGGTTGGCTGCATGAGTTTTTCTCATTACAGTGATGCGGTCCTTTGTTAAAGGATTCAATGCATCTCGATAAATTCTAAGCTATGCTATTTCTGATGTTCCTAGATACCCAAGCAAGGAAGACAAAGATAATGGGTGGAGTAAGAAGAAGAAAAGTGAGTTAAACGTGAACAAAAATCCGTAATGCTATGTCACTTGCACAAGGATCCTAAGGGTACATATTTGACATGTTTGATAATACTGCACCATTAAAATATCTATGCCTTTGAGTCCAATTCTCAGGCCTTGCATTCTCTCATTGCAACGCACGGGCTCTTTTGCTATAAGAAAGAAAAAGAAAATGTCTACACTAATATTACGTAGCGAAATTGTGGTTTTTCTTTCCGGTAGCGTACTAGCAAATTTACACATGCATGCATAAAGCACGTTGTTATACTATGTACTCCCTCCGTTCCTAAATATAAGTCTTTTAAGAAATTTTACTAGGAGTCTACATACGAAGCAAAATGAGTGAATCTATATTTTAAAGTATGTCTATATACATCAGTATGTAGTCCACTAGTAGAATCTCTACAAAGACTTATATTTAGGAAACGTAGGGAGTATGTATCATGAATCAGCGCCAAATACCAACGCGCTTATGCGTACAATATTCTTTTTCAAATACCAATGCGCTTATGCATACAATATTTTTTCTCAAATACCAACGCCAAATCTACCATGCATGCATGAAGCACGTTGCTCACACTTATGCGTACTTTTTTTTTACAAATGCACACAATGTTTCAATTTTTTATGCGTACATCTAGGTATGTGAACTATTCTTTTTCTCACCTAGAAATCGCCACACGCACAATCTAAAGTGATATATGCATGTAAAAATAAGAATCCATTCTACAAATCACCCACACATATATACTCTAAAATTCGTTTCGGACATGCACATAGTTTTTTGGAAACAATAGTGTCGAAATTCGAATTTAGGTTGCAAATATATCAATAAACAAATCCAAGATTATATTTAAAGTATGCTATTTTTTCAAACGAATGAGAATCCACTATGTTTCAAAAGTCTGGGCATGTCGTTTAACTTTTATATTTAAGAACTAAAATCACAATAATGTGAAAGAACCTAATTAATAAAAGAAAAAAATAACAAAAGCTTACCAAAAGAAGAAATGCACTTAGTTCTCCGTCGGAAAATGCTATATATCATTGTCTAGGACACATGCTAGCTAGCGGGTCATCGGCTAATTAATAAAGGAAAATGTACAAAGTAACATTTAAAGTCTTACATGCAGACATCCAATAATTCAGGGAATTTTTTGGACAACATAAGTGTGAGCGTTTAAAATATTCAAAAAAAAAACATTCAGATATCAATATTGAAACTTAAAATATAAGTATGTCGTAGAACATTACAGTCAAGCAAAATAATGATTCAATCAGAAAGCTAGAAATATATATTTTTTGAAAATTCAAAGAAGGCTTTAATGAGTTTAAATACAAACCTATAGAAGTTCAACGAGCATTTTGAAAGTACAAGGAGAAGTTTGAACTGAGTTGAGACGTTATCAAGGCACGAAGCTCAATGGCAAGTTGAATTGATAAACAGTGGACCGGTAGGGTATCGATGAGTTAGATATTGATGTGTGGAACATCAACTCGATGAAGAGTGATCGACATAACCTAGCTATGGCACACAACAGTTATTGAACCATGTTTTGATGGAATATTTTAACCAGATGCATGCATGCGCAACCATGGAGTGAGTCTGCTAATAGTAACGATAGAACAATCATAGACTATATATTTAATAATGTTAAAAACTAAACACATCTTCATAAGTATTCAGTAATTGCAAAATTTAGTAGTCGTTAAATATATATAACGATGTCACCATTTTGTGTTGTGGCACAAACCTGAACATAGGTAATAAAATTGTAAGATTTTAATATAAATATTTTGTATTCCTAATTTCTACAAGATTTTATACGAAATTATATTTAGAAAAAATATTATATTTACAATTTTATAGTTCTCCAAACAATCCTAGCTCGTGCATTAGCACGGGTTGACGACTAGTATAGCTAACTTACGTGGTGCTCACCGGCCCAACCCAGCCCATCACGAGCATCCATGTCTTCTACCTCGTGCGAGAAGGCACAGGAGAAGCAGGGGACGACGCTCGTCGTGCACGACCACTCACCGTGCTGCCTGCCTGTGCCCCGAGCCTCGTCGACGACTCGAATGAGACCCTAGCTGCCATCTGGATCGGCCTGACCTCTCCATTCTTCCCCCTCGCCTCTCCCTCGCCCTCCTTCCTCCATGACCGAAGCAGCAATGGCCACGCCGTCTGTCGTCCCCGTAGCCACTGCCTCCCCCTCGCTTCTCCGTCCTGTCTATGAGCCTCGCCTCGACGCGCACGTACTCCTCGTGGAGACAAGCGACACTTGAAGCCCTGCTTGGATGCCATATTCTTCGTATTTGTCGTCGGCCACCGGAGAGGACCACCGTCGATTCGCTACGTTCCGACCACCCCCTAGTTCACCGAACGCACCAAAAGCCCCGTCGTGAGCTCCTTCCTCTCTCCCCTCATCCCTCTCCGTCTAATTCGTGCCATAGCACCGCACTCCACTGGAACCCGAGCTCCTCGCCGCCGGTGAGGGTGTTGCCGTGGCCATAGCCACTGCGGCTCACACCTGAGTGTGTGAGCATGCTCAGGAGCCTCCCAGGAGTCCGTGGGTAGCTCCGGCTGCTCCCGATGTGCTCCTGCGCCTCGTGCTCCGACCGCCACTCCGTTCGTAGCTGTCGTCGCCACAACCGTGTTGGGGAACGTCGCATGGGAAACAAAAAATTTCCTACGCGCACGAAGACCTATCATGGTGATGTCCATCTACGAGAGGGGATGAGTGATCTACGTACCCTCGTAGACCGTACAGCAGAAGCGTTAGTGAACGCGGTTGATGTAGTGGAACGTCCTCATGTCCCTCGATCCGCCCCACGAACTATCCCGCGACCAGTCCCACGATCTAGTGCCGAACAGACGGCACCTCCGCGTTCAGCACACGTACAGCTCGACGATGATCTCGGCCTTCTTGATCCAGCAAGAGAGACGGAGAGGTAGAAGAGTTCTCCGGCAGCGTGACGGCGCTCCGGAGGTTGGTGATGATCTCGTCTCAGCAGGGCTCCGCCCGAGCTCCACAGAAACGCGATCTAGAGGAAAAACCGTGGAGGTATGTGGTCGGGTTGCCGTGGAAAAGTCGTCTCAAATCAGCCCTAAAACCTCCGTATATATAGGTGGGAGAGGGGGGACCTTGCCTTGGGGCTCAAGGAGCCCCAAGGGGGTCGGCCGTGCCAAAGGGGGGAAGGACCCCCCCGAAACCGAGTCCTACTTGGTTTGGTGGGTGGAGTCCTTCTTTCCTTTCCCACCTCCTCCTTTTTTTTTTCTCTTTGATTTTTCTTCCAATGCGCATAGGGCCCTTTTGGGCTGTCCCACCAGCTCACTAAGGGCTGGTGCGCCACCCTTAAGGCCTATGGGCTTCCCCGGGGTGGGTTGCCCCCCCGGTGAACTCCCGGAACCCATTCGTCATTCCCGGTACATTCCCGGTAACTCCGAAAACCTTCCGGTAATCAAATGAGGTCATCCTATATATCAATCTTCGTTTCCGGACCATTCCGGAAACCCTCGTGATGTCCGTGATCTCATCCGGGACTCCGAACAACATTCGGTAACCAACCATATAACTCAAATACGCATAAAACAACGTCGAACCTTAAGTGTGCAGACCCTGCGGGTTCGAGAACTATGTAGACATGACCCGAGAGACTCCTCGGTCAATATCCAATAGCGGGACCTGGATGCCCATATTGGATCCTACATATTCTACGAAAATCTTATCGTTTGAACCTCAGTGCCAAGGATTCATATAATCCCGTATGTCATTCCCTTTGTCCTTCGGTATGTTACTTGCCCGAGATTCGATCGTCAGTATCCGCATACCTATTTCAATCTCGTTTACCGGCAAGTCTCTTTACTCGTTCCGTAATACAAGATCCCGTAACTTACACTAAGTTACATTGCTTGCAAGGCTTGTGTGTGATGTTGTATTACCGAGTGGGCCCCGAGATACCTCTCCGTCACACGGAGTGACAAATCCCAGTCTTGATCCATACTAACTCAACGAACACCTTCGGAGATACCTATAGAGCATCTTTATAGTCACCCAGTTACGTTGCGACGTTTGATACACATAAAGTATTCCTCCGGTGTTAGTGAGTTATATGATCTCATGGTCATAGGAACAAATACTTGACACGCAGAAAACAGTAGCAACAAAATGACACGATCAACATGCTATGTCTATTAGTTTGGGTCTAGTCCATCACGTGATTCTCCTAATGACGTGATCCAGTTATCAAGCAACAACACCTTGTTCATAATCAGAAGACACTGACTATCTTTGATCAACTGGTTAGCCAACTAGAGGCTTGCTAGGGACAGTGTTTTGTCTATGTATCCACACATGTAAATGAGTCTTCATTCAATAAAATTATAGCATGGATAATAAACGATTATCTTGATACAAGAATTATAATAATAACTATATTTATTATTGCCTCTAGGGCATAATTCCAACAGTCTCCCACTTGCACTAGAGTCAATAATCTAGCCCTCACATCACCATGCGAATTACATTGTAATAAATCTAAGACCCATACACTTCTGGTGTTGATCATGCTTTGGCCGTGGAAGAGGTTTAGTCAGCGGGTCTACTACATTCAGATCCGTGTGCACTTTTGCATATATTTACGTCCTCTCCTTCGACGTAGTCTCGGATGAGCTTGAAGCGTTGTTTGATGTGTCTGGACTTCTTGTGAAACCGTGGTTCCTTTGCTAAGGCAATGGCACCCGTGTTGTCACAGAACAAGGTTATTCGATTCAGTGCGCTTGGCACCACTCCAAGATCCGTCATGAACTGCTTCATCCAGACACCCTCCTTAGCCGCCTCCGAGGCAGCCATGTACTCCGCTTCACATGTAGAATCTGCTACGACGCTTTGCTTGGAACTGCACCAGCTTACCGCACCCCCATTAAGAATAAATACGTATCCGGTTTGCGACTTAGAGTCGTCCGGATCTGTGTCAAAGCTTGCATCGACGTAACCTTTTACGGCGAGCTCTTCGTCACCTCCATACACGAGAAACATCTCCTTAGTCCTTTTCAGGTACTTCAGGATATTCTTGACCGCTGTCTAGTGATCCACTCCTGGATTATTCTGGAACCTACCTGCCATACTTATGACCAGGCTAACGTCCGGTCTAGTGCACAGCATTGCATACATGATAGAACCTATGGCTGAAGCATAGGGGACGGAGCGCATATGCTCTCTATCTTCATCAGTTGCTGGGCACTGAGTCTTACTCAATCTCGTACCTTGTAAAACTGGTAAGAACCCCTTCCCGGACTGTTCCATTTTGAACCTCTTCAAAACTTCATCAAGGTATGTGCTTTGTGGTAGTCCTATCAGGCGTTTTGATCTATCCCTATAGATCTTAATGCCTAGAATGTAAGCAGCTTCTCCTAGGTCCTTCATAGAGAAACTTTTATTCAAGTAATCCTTTATGCTCTCCAAAAACTCTACGTTGTTTCCAATCAGCAATATGTCATCCACATATAATATTAGAAATGCCACAGAGCTCCCACTCACTTTCTTGTAAATACAAGATTCTCCAACCACTTGTATAAACCCAAATGCTTTGATCTCCTCATCAAAGCGTTTGTTCAACTCCGAGATGCTTGCACCAGTCCATAAATGGATCGCTGGAGCTTGCACACCTTGTTAGCATTCTTAGGATCGACAAAACCTTCGGATTGCATCATATACAATTCTTCCTTAAGGAAACCGTTAAGGAACGCCGTTTTGACATCCATTTGCCTGATTTCATAATCGAAAAATGCAGCTATTGCTAACATGATTCTGACGGACTTAAGCATCGCTACGGGTGAGAATGTCTCATCGCAGTCAACTCCTTGAACTTGTGAAAAACCCTTTGCCACAAGTCGAGCTTTATAAACGGTCACATTGCCGTCAGCGTCCGTCTTCCTCTTAAAGATCCATTTGTTCTGAATAGCCTTGCGGCCCTCAGGCAGTACCTCCAAAGTCCACACTTTGTTCTCATACATGGATCCTATCTCGGACTTCATGACTTCTAGCCATTTGTTGGAATCTGGGCCCACCATTGCTTCTTCATAATTTGCAGGTTCATTGTTGTCCAACAACATGATTGATAAGACGGGATTACAGTACCACTCTGGAGCAGCACGTGGTCTCGTCGACCTGCGTGGTTCGACAGAAACTTGAACCGGAGTTTCATGATCATCATCATTAACTTCCTCCTCAACCGGCGTCGCAACGACAGAGGTTTCCCCTTGCCCTGCGCCACCATCCAGAGGGATGAGAGGTTCGATAACCTCGTCAAGTTCTATCTTCCTCCCACTCAATTCTCTCGAGAGAAACTCCTTCTCGAGAAAAGCTCTGTTTTTAGCAACAAACACTTTGCCCTCGGATTTGAGATAGAAGGTGTACCCAAGTGTCTCTTTGGGTAACCTATGAAGATGCACTTTTCCGCTTTGGGTTCCAGCTTTTCAGGCTGAAGCTTTTTGACATAAGCATCACATCCCCAAACTTTAAGAAACGACAACTTTGGCCTTTTGCCATACCACAGTTCGTATGGTGTCGTCTCAACGGATTTTGATGGTGCCCTATTTAAAGTGAATGCAGCTGTTTCTAATGCATAACCCCAAAACGATAACGACAAATCGGTAAGAGACATCATAGATCGCACCATCTCTAATAAAGTACGATTACGACGTTTCGGACACACCATTACGCTGTGGTGTTCCAGCCGGTGTCAACTGTGAAACAATTCCACATTGTCTTAAGTGAGCACCAAACTCGAAACTCAGATATTCACCCCCACGATCAGACCGTAGGAACTTGATCTTCTTGTTACGATGATTTTCAACTTCACTCTGAAATTGCTTGAACTTTTCAAATGTTTCAGACTTGTGCTTCATTAAGTAGACATAACCATATCTACTCAAATCGTCAGTGAAGGTGAGAAAATAACGATATCCGCCGCATGCCTCTACGCTCATCGGACCACACACATCGGTATGTATGATTTCCAACAAGTCACTTGCACGCTTTATTGTTCCGGAGAATGGAGTTTTAGTCATCTTGCCCATGAGGCACGGTTCGCACGTGTCAAGTGAATCAAAGTCAAGTGACTCCAAAAGTCCATCGGCATGGAGTTTCTTCATGCGCTTTACACCAATATGACCTAAGCGACAATGCCACAAAAATATGGCGCTATCATTGTTAACTCTAACTCTTTTGGTCTCAATGTTATGTATGTGTGTATCGCTATCAAGATTCAATATGAACAATCCTCTCACATTGGGTGCATGACCATAAAAGATGTTACTCATAGAAATAGAACAACCATTATTCTCTGACTTAAAAGAGTAACCGTCTCGCAATAAACAAGATCCAGATATAATGTTCATGCTCAACGTAGGCACTAACTAACAATGATTCAAGTTCATAACTAATCCTGATGGTAACTGAAGTGAAACTGTGCCGACGGCGATTGCATCAACCTTGGAACCATTTCCTACGCGCATCGTCACTTCATCTTTCGCCAGCCTTCGTCTATTCCGCAGTTCCTGTTTTGAGTTGCAAATATGAGCAACAGAACCGGTATCGAATACCCAGGCACTACTACGAGAGCTGGTTAAGTACACATCAATAACATGTATATCAAATATACCTGATTTTTCTTTGGCCGCCTTCTTATCTGCCAGATACTTGGGGCAATTGCGCTTCCAGTGATCCATACCCTTGCAATAGTAACACTCTGTTTCAGGCTTAGGTCCAGCTTTGGGTTTCTTTGTCGGATTGGCAACAGGCTTGCCGCTCTTCTTTGAATTTCCCTTCTTGCCTTTGCCGTTTCTCTTGAAACTAGTGGTCTTATTCACCATCAACACTTGATGCTCTTTACGGAGTTCAGACTCTGCGACTTTCAGCATCGCAAACAACTCGCCGGGTGACTTGTTCATCCCTTGCATGTTGTAGTTCAACACAAAGCCTTTATAGCTTGGCGGCAGTGATTGAAGGATTCTGTCAGTGATAGCCTCTTGCGGGAGTTCAATCCCCAGCTCAGCTAGACGGTTTGAGTACCCAGACATTTTGAGCACATGTTCACTGACAGACGAGTTCTCCTCCATCTTGCAAGCATAGAATTTATTGGAGGTCTCATACCTCTCGATCCGGGCGTTCTTCTGAAAGATAAACTTCAACTCCTGGAACATCTCAAATGTTCCATGACGCTCAAAGCGACGTTGAAGTCCCGGTTCTAAGCCATACAAGATTGCACATTGAACTACTGAGTAGTCCTCCTTACGTGCTAACTAAGCGTTCTTGACATCCTGATCAGCCGTAGCGGGTGGTTCATCTCCTAGCGCAGCATTAAGGACATAATCCTTCTTCCCAGCTTGTAAGATTAGCTTAAGATTACAAGCCCAGTCTACAAAGTTGCTTCCATCATCTTTCAACTTAGCTTTCTCTAGGAATGTATTAAAATTCAGGGTGACTGTCGCGTGAGCCAAGATCTACAACACAAATATATTCAAAGTGGACTTAGATTATGTTCAAGATAATTAGAGTTTAACTTAATCAAATTATTCGCTAAACTCCCACTCAAAAAGTACATCTCTCTAGTCATTTGAGTGGTTCATGATCCACTTACACTAGCTCAAGTTCGATCATCACGTGAGTTGAGTATAGTTTCAGTGGTAAGCATCCCTATGCTAATCATATCATCTATATGATTCATGATCGACCTTTCGGTCTCATGTGTTCCGAGGTCATGTCTGCACATGCTAGGCTCGTCAAGCTTAACCCGAGTGTTCCGCGTGCGCAACTGTTTTGCACCCGTTGTATGTGAACGTTGAGTCTATCACACCCGATCATCACGTGGTGTCTCGAAATGACGAACTGTAGCAACGGTGCACAGTCGGGGAGAACACAATTTCGTCTTGAAATTTTTAGTGAGAGATCACCTCATAATGCTACCGTCATTCTAAGCAAAATAAGGTGCATAAAAGGATTAACATCACATGCAATTCATAAGTGACATGATATGGCCATCATCACGTGCTTCTTGATCTCCATCACCAAAGCACCGGCACGATCTTCTTGTCACCGGCGCCACACCATGATCTCCATCAACGTGTCACCATCGGGGTTGTCGTGCTACTCATGCTATTACTACTAAAGCTACATCCTAGCAAAATAGTAAATGCATCTGCAAGCACAACCATTAGTATAAAGACAACCATATGGCTCCTGCCGGTTGCCGTACCATCGATGTGCAAGTCGATATTATCTATTACAACATGATCATCTCATACATCCAATATATCACATCACATCGTTGGCCATATCACATCACAAGCATACCCTGCAAAAACAAGTTAGACGTCCTCTAATTTTGTTGTTGCATGTTTTACGTGGTGACCATGGGTATCTAGTAGGATTGCATCTTACTTACGCAAACACCACAGCGGAGATATATGAGTTGCTATTTAACCTCATCCAAGGACCTCCTCGGTCAAATCCGATTCAACTAAAGTTGGAGAAACCGACACTTGCCTGTCATCTTTGAGCAACGGGGTTACTCGTAGGGATGAAACCAGTCTCTCGTAAGCGTACAAGTAATGTCGGTCCAAGCCGCTTCAATCCAACAATACCGCGGAATCAAGAAAAGACTAAGGAGGGCAGCAAAATGCACATCACCGCCCACAAAAACTTTTGTGTTCTACTCGAGAAGACATCTACGCATGAACCTAGCTCATGATGCCACTGTTGGGGAACGTCGCATGGGAAACAAATTTTTCCTACGCGCACGAAGACCTATCATGGTGATGTCCATCTACGAGAGGGGATAAGTGATCTACGTACCCTTGTAGACCGTACAGCAGAAGCGTTAGTGAACGCAGTTGATGTAGTGGAACTTCCTCACGTCCCTCGATCCGCCCCGCGAACTATCCCGCGATCAGTCCCACGATCTAGTGCCGAACGGACGGCACCTCCGCGTTCAGCACACGTACAGCTCGACGATGATCTCGGCCTTCTTGATCCAGCAAGAGAGACAGAGAGGTAGAAGAGTTCTCTGGCAGCGTGACGGCGCTCCGGAGGTTGGTGATGATCTCGTCTCAGCAGGGCTCCGCCCGAGCTCCGCAGAAACGCGATCTAGAGGAAAAACCGTGGAGGTATGTGGTCGGGCTGTCGTGGAAAAGTCGTCTCAAATCAGCCCTAAAACCTCCGTATATATAGTTGGGAGAGGGGGGACCTTGACTTGGAGCTCAAGGAGCCCCAAGGGGGTCGACCGAGCCAAAAGGGGGAAGGACTCCCCCCCAAACCGAGTCCTACTTGGTTTGGTGGGTGGAGTCCTTCTTTCCTTTCCCACCTCCTCCTTTTTTTTTTCTCTTTGATTTTTCTTCCAATGCGCATAGGGCCCTTTTGGGCTGTCCCACCAGCTCACTAAGGGCTGGTGCGCCACCCTTAAGGCCTATGGGCTTCCCCGGGGTGGGTTGCCCCCCCGGTGAACTCCCGGAACCCATTCGTCATTCCCGGTACATTCCCGGTAACTCCGAAAACCTTCCGGTAATCAAATGAGGTCATCCTATATATCAATCTTCGTTTCCGGACCATTCCGGAAACCCTCGTGATGTCCGTGATCTCATCCGGGACTCCGAACAACATTCGGTAACCAACCATATAACTCAAATACGCATAAAACAACGTCGAACCTTAAGTGTGCAGACCCTGCGGGTTCGAGAACTATGTAGACATGACCCGAGAGACTCCTCGGTCAATATCCAATAGCGGGACCTGGATGCCCATATTGGATCCTACATATTCTACGAAAATCTTATCGTTTGAACCTCAGTGCCAAGGATTCATATAATCCCGTATGTCATTCCCTTTGTCCTTCGGTATGTTACTTGCCCGAGATTCGATCGTCAGTATCCGCATACCTATTTCAATCTCGTTTACCGGCAAGTCTCTTTACTCGTTCCGTAATACAAGATCCCGTAACTTACACTAAGTTACATTGCTTGCAAGGCTTGTGTGTGATGTTGTATTACCGAGTGGGCCCCGAGATACCTCTCCGTCACACGGAGTGACAAATCCCAGTCTTGATCCATACTAACTCAACGAACACCTTCGGAGATACCTATAGAGCATCTTTATAGTCACCCAGTTACGTTGCGACGTTTGATACACACAAAGTATTCCTCCGGTGTTAGTGAGTTATATGATCTCATGGTCATAGGAACAAATACTTGACACGCAGAAAACAGTAGCAACAAAATGACACGATCAACATGGTATGTCTATTAGTTTGGGTCTAGTCCATCACGTGTTCTCCTAATGACGTGATCCAGTTATCAAGCAACAACACCTTGTTCATAATCAGAAGACACTGACTATCTTTGATCAACTGGCTAGCCAACTAGAGGCTTGCTAGGGACAGTGTTTTGTCTATGTATCCACACATGTAAATGAGTCTTCATTCAATACAATTATAGCATGGATAATAAACGATTATCTTGATACAGGAATTATAATAATAACTATATTTATTATTGCCTCTAGGGCATAATTCCAACAAACTGTCCCCAACACCTATGGCCACCATCATCGGACGCGTCGCACCGATCCCGGTCCAGAGAGTCTAACAGCGCGTCCAACCGATGTCGGATCAGCGTTTCCGGTGAACTTCCGTTGTCGGATAGGTCGCCGTCGGTGGAGCTCTCGCGAGAATGACATGGCACCGTCATTAGGTGTTAACCACCTAGTTAGTTAACCCCACAACTAATGAGAGATGGGGCCCACATCTAACTAGTTTAATTAGTGAGTTAAATAAACACTGTTAAGTAGATGTGACACTGACGTGTGGACCCCACACGTCAGTTTGACTTTGACGAGGTTAGTTGACCTGCTGATCTCACCATGACGTCATGCTAACATTATAAATTCCTTCTTGGATTAAAATAAATAAGGAAATGATTTATGAATTTCAGAAAATATTCAAAACTTCTAAAAATCATAGAAATTCAACCGTAAATCAGATGAAAATAAATTATATATGAAAAATTATCAAAAAAATGCAAGGAATCTGTTTATGGCATTTTCCTGCATGTTAGAACAACATATGTCCTCTGATTTGGACAAATAAAATAAATTCCATTTAAATAACCACAATGAATGAAGTTTGAATGTGAACCTTGGTTCAAACGAACTTCATTTAATGTTGTTACTAGATGCATTTGCTCAATCAATAGCATATTGCCATGTCATGATCATGTATCATAGTGTTGCATTTCTATGAAGTAAATGTTATTCTCTTTCTATTTGTCGGTGTTGTTCCCTCTCGGTTGACGATGGTTCCGACGTTGTGATCGTTGACACTACTAAAGACCCATGGTTATCTTCAAAAGTGTCAGGCAGCACCCCCCCTTGAGCATTCTGATACAATCTCACAATCTCGCTCCTGCTCTCTCTCAAATGCATTAGGACAACAACGATTCAACTGCTAATTGTTCTCGGTAGTTGAACCCATTCCTTTGCATGACCTGTCCTTGTCACAGTAAATAGTTGAAACCACTTAGCATGAGTAGAAACTGCTTGATCCTTGTTGTGCTTAATCATCCATGCCTGCCTACTATGCCTGCTATGCTTAGAGTTATGTCGGCTCTGATCCATCTGGGCGATGAATCGGAATGGTTGTGAACATGTCATTCTGTGTGAGAGCTAAGTATGTGAATCTGATTTAGTAAAGGTAGCGATGAGAGGCCATGTAGGAGGACATGGTGGGTTGTCTCATTGGGACTGTCCTTAAGAACTGAGTTCTATGTATGTTATCCAAGACAAGATACTACCGCACATTGGGATCCTTAATTGACTCTCTCGACTTATTAATCGCCTTGATCTCTGTCCAGGAGTTGCAACTAGTTTCTGGTGTTTGTAGGATGTGCTAGCGGCCGTGCATAGCACTGACCGAAGGGGTGGGCTATGGCGCGGTGTATGCACCAGTGGTGGGTGTACCAAGCGTAGAACCATTCGTCGAGGTGGGCCTGGGAACCTTGTACACATCGTTCGGGGTCATAATGGAAACTTCGGCCGGACTTCCTTGTCATTTCAGTCTCAAATAGGCAATAAACCTGGATTAAAGTCTTGTGTGGTTAGTCAGGTCGTGGTTGACGCCCACGCTAATGCTTCTGCTTGAAGGTTGCTGAGATGCATGACGTGCATATGGTGATAAGTGGTGAGAGCGTGTGTGAAGAAGTATACCCCTGCAAGTGAATTAGTCTGTTCGAGTAGTCGCGTCCTCGGATATGGACTACTTGGAAACATTATGTGGTACATAGACAACTTGAAATGGATACTCTAAAATACGCAAGATAAGGGTGAGTCCTATGGATGGCCTCCTCGTAGGGAGACGAGAGTGGATCCATAGTGGTGTTTTGTTTTGGTGAATATGTGGACTCGTGTGCGTTGTTCCACCTCAAAGAAAGTACTTGTAGTCGTAGTACAGGTTAGCCAAGAGTCAAAGCTGGCTTGGTGCAATAAACTCCAGAACCCCCTTTGTTGATAATGATGCATATCTAGGTAGTTCTGATGTAAGTCTTGCTGAGTACCTTTGTACTCGCGGTTGCTTAATTTATGTTTTGCAAAGGAGGCATTAGTCTCACTATTGGTTCTACGCGATGTGATTGATGTTGACCGGAATAGCTTGGGAATCCCAGAGACAGGTCTGGCTCCTTTGGTAGGATCGTTGTAGATTTTCAGGCTCCTCCAGCCACTTTTAGTAGTTGTCTGTACTTAGACATGTTGTGCTTCCGCCTAATGCTTGTATGACTTGAGTGTTTGTTCATGTGACCCATGTTTGTAATATCACATTATATTGACTCTTATGAGTCTTTAATAAATGCTTGAGTCATAGTGTTGTGTTGTGATGTCATGTTGTGTCTACACATATCATGCATATCGTGTGTATGCTTTGAAATGTATTGGTATGTGTGGGATTCTACACCTAGTTGTATGCCTTTAGTAGCCTTCTTTACGGGGAAATGCCTCTTTGTGCTCCCACTAAGCCTTGGTAGCTTGCTACTGCTCCGGACACATTGATTGACCGGCATGTATCCTTCTTTGATGTTGTGTCTGTCCCCACGGGGAAATGTCATGCAGTATAATGGAATCCGTGTAGCGTGCTATGAATCATCTACACACACTGATGACCGACACCTGCATTGCTGGGTTACGTATGCGTGTCCCTGTACGGTTGTGCCACTTGGGGTCTAGAACTAGTCATGTCAACCCAGGTTCTCTGGCATATGATTGCTAGCAACACATCCATATACGTGAGCCAAAAGACGCAAATGGTCCCGACCAAGGTAAGGTGACAGACGTGGAGTTTACCATGCGCGAGGCCGCAAAGTGATGTGACATGTTACATGCTAGATTCGTATCGCTTAGGATCGGGGTCCCGACATTCGGAGAATTGAAAAAGATAATATGACTATTGTGTGCGGGTGCAATAGCAACAATTTAATGCTTAACGTAAGGAACTATAGCAAGTTCATCTTCATAAGCATAATTAATATTGGCATCATGGCCACAAGCATAGCAACCATCAAGTTCATAAAAAAGGGATTTCAAACGAAACCAAGGGATCATGGTAATCATCATATCATTCATTCTTCTATATGTGCGAAGGGAAATTAAACAATGTATGAGTTTAAGAGTTACTCTCATTAGAAGATGGGCACGGGTAGTTAATCCACTCTTCCTCCTTTTGTTCTTTGCTCTCCTCCTCATCTTTTTCATCTAATAAGATCATAGATTGAGCAATTTGTTCTTCCATAGATTCCTGCAAAATATTAATCCCTTCCAAGGCAACAAACTTCATTTCAAAAAAAAAATCATTAATATAGGCATGGTATTCATAGTTCTCATCGAAATATTTAAGTATGGAAAAAATTTCAGATTACTAAAGAATAACATAATACTTTTCAACCAAAGAAGCAATTTCATAAGCACCCTTAAAAGCAACAAATTCTTCTATTTGTTTCACATCATAGTAATCGTATATACCATTAGCACAAGAGGCCAAGGTTTAAATATCATTAAATTTACATTGAAAGGGAAGGTGTGAAGTCTTCATCTTAGAGCAAGAAGTATAATCACATCTCAAGCATAAATTCCAAGCATACCAACGCAACATTTCAATTTGATCCCGTAAGTGTTTCCCTTTTTGAGTCCAGCGATAATACCTAGAGTACTCACGCTGATCTAACGTGTGTCCCATTATCAAGTTCAATGGGGATTTCTAAGGATTATCAAAGTAGTATTTAATGTTTTCTACATAACCAACATCAAGGGTTTTAGGAGGTTCCCCATCTCCATGAGTGGCAATTACAACTACTTTTTTTGGTGTTTCGTGTTCCATATCCATAACTAAAGATATAAAACAACATATAATAGAAAATAAAAATTACTTAGTGATGAAGCAAACAAGGACACACGAAAATATCAACCACTACGCTATTGCTCCCCGACAACGGCACCGGAAAAAGGTCTTGATAACCCACAAGTGTAGGGGATCGTTTGTAACCTTTTTCTATAAGTAGGAGTGTCGAACCCAACGAGGAGATAAAGGTAGAATTAATATTCTTTCAAGTTCTATCAGCCACTGATACAATTCTACGCACGCTAACGCTTACTTTACCTAGAACAAGTATGAAACTATTTTGCAAGAACGAAATAAGAAGTACTTAGTAGGTGTAATAAATATGTTTTCAAGGTAATAAAGAACGTGGGAATAAATGTTAGGTATTGTTTTAGAAAAATATTAACTTACTTAGTTTCTTAGTAGAAAGCTTTTTGTGTAAAGCAAAACAAAGATTGTCCATATGCAATTGAATATAACATGATAGATACTTATCATATGCAATGAGGGAGAGGCATACGCTAACACACTTTCCGTTCTTGGATCATATGAACTTATGATTGGACATATAGCAAGCATTCACAACTACTAGAAATCATTAAGGTAAACCCAACCATTGCATTAAACATCAAGTCCTCTTTACTCCCATATGCAAACAACTCCCTTACTCGGATATAAGGTTCTGTCACTCTAGCCACCCACTATAAGCGAATCATGAACATATTGCAAACCCTCCAGCGTGAATCCTTCAAGTGTGTGCCTCACGGAAGGCACCTTAGGACAACACCATATCAACATACAACTCATATCAATAACATCATGCCACAATTAACCCATAGGACAAAATAGATCTACCCAAACATCATAGGATAGCCACACATCATTGGATAATAATATATAAAATTAAGCACCATATTTAAGTAGAGATTACAATGGGGAAGAGATTTTACACTGCTGCAAAGAGGGGGAGAGATATGATGCTGACAACGGCAAAGTTGTTGGTGTAGATTGTCGTCATGAGGGTTGCCCCAATGGCACTATGGCGCCACCAGGAGAGGGGGAGAGAGCCCCCATCCTCCTTCTTCTTCCTCGGCCTCCTACCTAGGTGGGATGAGGGTTTCCCCTTTGGTCCATGTCCGCCATGGCTCCCGGAGGGCAGCAGCCCCTCCGACATTGGATCTATCTCTCTATTTCTCTTCTCTATTTTTTTCTTCTGTTTTCCGGCCCTTCACCGTTTCTTAAATATGGAGAGATCCATAACTCCAATTGGGCTGAAATTTTAGGGGATTTTTATCGAAACAATATCTTTTTTGTAGGGAAATAAGGGTCTCAGCCGAGTTAAGGGGTGGGCCCAAGGCATCATGGCGAGTCCACCCCTCTAGTCGTGCACTGTTGCCTCGGGAGAGCCTCAGGCATCGTGTGGCGTTGATTCTTCTTCCCAAAATTTACATATATTCCAAAAAAATCTCCGTAAATTTTTATCTTGTGTGGACTCCATTTGATATGGAATTTCTGCAAAACAAAAAACACACAAAAACACGAACTCGCATTGGGCATGGGATAAGTAAATTAGTCTAAAAAATAATATAAAATGTTGTGAAAAGTATATGAAAGTTGTAGAACACTCGCATGAATACTTCATAAATTATCGATACGTTGGAGATGTATCACTAAGCATGACCCCAAAGATAAAAAATACCTATTTTTGGCATGCCTCTTGTTTGTGTTAAGATTGCAGATCATTGATATCATGGTTTAGATGTGGGTGCTAGTGCAAGTATTATTCTACTTTCTCTTTACCAAGAAGTTATGCATGATATTGCACGTGTTGAAATAGAAGATATTGATGTTATTATTAAGCCTGCCAAAAGAGAGACTATTTCAATGCTTTGGCTTGTTAGAGATGTTGAAGCCTTGTGTGGTAAGATCAAATATCATACTGATTTTCTAGTTCTTGGATCCTCACAAGATGATGTTTGTCCCATTATATTTGGTATACCTTTCCTCAACACTATTAATGCTAAAATTGATTGTAATAGGGAAACGGTCAATGTTAATTTTGGTGATGTATCTCATAAATTAAATTTCTCTGAGATCAATAGAGAACTTTGTGATAAGGAATTACCCGGTAAATATGAAATAATTGGTCTTGCTTCTATTGTTGTGCATCCTACTTATCATTTAGAACAATATTTGCTAGACCATGAAAATGATATGCATATGAATGAAAGAAATGAAATAGATGATATATTCTTCAAATAAGCTCTTATCCTTAAGCATAATTTGCATGTTTAAAATTTGGGAGATCCTCTCCCACCTAAAGTGATCATGTGTTTGAATTAAAGAAGCTACCTAATACAATGAAACATACTTATCTTGATGAAAATAATATACATGCTCTTATTATCAGTGCTAAACTTTCAGAGCATAAAGAAAAGAGATTACTTAAAATTCCGAGGAAGCACCATGATGAAATTGGATATACTCTTGATGATCTTAAGGGCATTGGTCCAAACCTTATGCCAACACAAGATTAATATAGAGCCGTTGATCACCAATGTCATTTGAATCCCAAAATGAAGGATGTTGTAAGAACTAAAATATTAAAGCTTGTAGAGGCAGATATAATTTATCTTATATCTGATAATACATGGGTAAGTCATGTTCATTGTGCCCCTAAGAAAGGAGGCATTAGTGTTGTTCCTGATGATACAAATGAACTTATCCCTTAAAGAATTGAAACTGGTCATAGGATGGTAATTGATTTTAGGAAATTAAATAAAGCTACTATAAAAGATCATTACCCCTTTCCTTTTATTGATCAAATGTTAGAAAGATTATCTAAGCACACATATTTCTGTTTTTCTAGATGGATATTTTGTTTTTTCTCAAATATGTGTAGCGAAAGAAGATCAAGAGAAACCCACCTTTACTTGTCCTTTTGGAACTTATGCTTATAGACATATGCCTTTTGGTTTATGCAATGCATGTGCTACCTTTCAAAGATGTATTACTGCTATATTTTCTGATTTTTGTGGAAAGATTATTGAGGTATTCATGGATGATTTTTTTTCGTTTATGGAACCTCTTTTGATGATTGCTTAAAGTTATGCAGAGATGTTAAGAAACTAATCTTGTATTGAATTAGGAGAAGTGTCACTTCATGGTGAATGAAGGTAGAGTCCTTGGGCATAAAATCTCCTAAAGAGGTATTGAAGTAGATAAAGCTAGAGTTGATGCAATTGAGACAATGCCATGTCCTAAAGATATCAAAGGTATTAGAAGTTTCCTAGTTCATGTTGGTTTCTATAGATGGTTCATAAAAGACTTCTCTAAAATTTCTAGGCCTATTACCAATCTTTTTCAAAAAGATGGTCAATGTGTTTTTGATGATGATCGTGTAGAAGACTTTGAAATACTTAAGGAAGCCTTAATTTCGTCACCCATTGTTCAACCACCATATTGGAATCTACCCTTTGAAATAATGAGTGATGCTAGTGATTATGCCGTTGGTGCTTTTCAAGGTGAAATAGTTGATAAGGAATTGAATATATTCATTATGTGTCATGCCCAAAATGGTACTATCCTCGCGACGACTCTAGGGCCTCAATAAGGATAGAAGTGCATTTTGGGTCGCTTCGCAAGAATGGATATTGTCACAATACATGTAAAGAAGGGATGATTATATGGAGTTGGCTTACACTCGCTGAGGGAGTCCGAAATTAAGGGGTCCTCGGGTAGTCGGCTTATTATGAAGAGGTTGTCCTGATGGGTTGTGCCTATCATGGGTCGCCCTGTGCGATCGTCTCGTATTCAAGGAGGGAAACCCCGAAGACTAGCGTGACAACCAAGTAAAAGTAGACTAGGTCGGTTGCATGTAACCCTAGGCCCTCCCGGTGACTATATAAACCGGGGGTCCTCGTCCATGTATGCGGATGATTCCACCTAGGGTTTAGTATATATGATCGCAAGGTAGACTCTGTAATCATCATCCACATCAATATAATCAAGCAGGATGTAGGGTTTTACCTCCTCAAGAGGGCCTAGACCTGGGTAAAACCGTCTCCCCTTCTCTCCTGCAACCCATCGATGTAAGATCCACAGTTCGGGCCCCCTACCCGAGATCTGTCGGTTTTGACGCCGACACTCGCCACAACCTACAACATGATTATCTCAAAACATCAATAAATAGCAATCATTATACAGAAGAGAGGAATCCAACTACAGATGAAAACAAACAAAAAAGGGACGTTGTCCACCCTTGTTTCTGATGTCAACTACACAACTTTATTCTTGTAGACTATGTTGGGCCTACAAGCGCAGAGTTTTGAAGGACAACAGCAAATTTCCCTCAAGTGATGACCTAAGGTTTATGAGGTGTAGGATGAAGATGGTCTCTCTCTCAAACAAACCTGCAATCAAATACAAGAAATCTCTTGTGTCCCCAACACACCCAATACAATACTAAATTGTATAGGAGCACTAGTTCGACGAAGAGATGGTAATAGAAGTGCAATATGGATAGTAGATATAGGTTTTTGTAATCACAAAATATAAAAAACAAGGTAGAAAGTGTAAAATAGCAAGCAAAACATTGTACAAATGCTTGGAAATAAGGCCTATGGTTCATACTTTCACTAGTGCAATCTCTCAACAATGCTAACATAGTAGAATCATATGATCATCCATCAACTTGTAAGAAAGAATCACTCGAAATTTCATAAGTACTAGAGAACATAAGATGAAATTGGTGTAGGTAGTAGAACCACCTCAAAGTTATTCTTTCTGATTAATCTTTTGAGCTATTCCTATAAGTTTCACACCCATGATACATATCAATCAACCGTAATGTCACCTCAAGTATCCATGGGTAAATTGTGCGACATGCATCAAACAATTTCAGATTCATCATATTCAATCCAACACAAAGAACTTCAAAGAGTACCCCAAGATTTCTATTGGAGAACGTAATATGAAAACATGCAATCAACCCCTATGCATAGATCCCCAAGGTCACTAGAATCCACAAGTTGATGCCATATTTCTGAGCTTCTCAAGAGGCATCCAGATCTTTTTGCATTTGGCATATTGATTCACCTACTATAGCAAATGTTTTGGCTATTAATATATTTATATTAAGCAAATTAAGCATACTACAAATAAACTCCCTTACCATGGGCTTCTCTAGTAAACTTCTTCACATCTTCTAGCTCGGCTCTACTGACCTTTAAATAGGCCTGGCTTTGATGGAGATCTTTGGATAAACTTTTGTTTTCCTGCTTCAAAGCCTGCAGATTGAAAAAGTACTTGCTGAAGACCCTTAATTTAGTCGTCCCGACCAAATTAAGGCTCGACGGCTGCTGGGTACGAACTTTTATTCAGATATTATAAAGTCGATAACTTAAGTGCAAGTGGGAAGACACTTGCATGGCCATTTTATAAGAGCCTGCTCGCACGGCTCCGAGGTACGCATTGGCCGAATTAAGAGCATTAAACTCTTGTTCGAAAAATAAAGGATGGCGTAGAACCTCCTTCTGCCGCCGAGGATTCATGGCACTCTCGTATTCGGAGTTCTCTACCGATAATCCGTCCGAACACTCGGGGATCGGACCCGTGTTCGACACTACGACGCCCACCGAATTGCCGGGGTTTGGTTGACTACCTAACACCTGAACACCGTCTTCGGGTGGGGAAGGTTGCGCACGTCTCTTACATTGTCCGGTCAAGGGTCATGAAAGTATGGAAAGACAAATATCATCCAAAGGAATATAAGTCGGTTCGTATTCCTTTTTGTCGGTGGAGCGGCAGATGGGTTTTCTCCCGCCACCCTTTGTTCGGGAATTATGTCCTCGTTCGACAGAGTCCCAGCCAATCTTGTCCAGGGATTAGTTCGGCGAGCACTCCGATGACCACAAGGCGCAACCCCTCGTTGGGCCGTCGTTTTTCTCTTACTCCCAGAAGATGGAAGGGGACTAGGGTTGTAGGCCACAATGGTTACCCTTTGTTCGTCAACTCCATCCTAGTAAAACACCCATCCTTGAAAGAGATCGAAAGCTCCGGGTCTGCATGAAACCGGGATCGTCGTCGCGGGCATAGTCCTCGGGCTGAGGCATGGGACATTTCACCGTCTTGATCCAATGCTTCCAAGGCTGCAAGGAAGGTGTAGAATTTGTAAATCAAACAATACAAGGTGAGAACGCCCTAAACTTTGAACATTAGTACACTTACGTATTCGACGGGGTTGTACGCCGAATAGCCTTCCTTGCTGAAGGGGCTGTTAAAACCTTCTTTTTCCCCTTTAAAGAGATCGGCTAGGATGATCGCTAAGGTTTTCTCGTCTTTCGGTCCTAGCCTTCTGGATCGAGTGGAATCGTTCGTCCCACTGTAGCACCACAAGGGATATGTGCATTGTTGGAGCGGCTGGATGCACCAGGTAATCACCACGGCCATCACATCAATGATGGTTAGCCCGCAATGAGCAAGCACCTTGACCTTAGCGGATAGTTGTTTTACTTCGGAACTCTCCTCTTGGGAGAGACTCTTCAGCCTCCAGCTATAAGCTTTTTCAAAGGCTCTGTGGAGTATTCGAGAAGGCCCCTCCGAATTGCATCTAACAGGGGAACATCCTCGATATAAAACCACTCCGAGGGCCACTCGTCAATTTCCTTCTTCGGTGTCCCAATTGGGTATCCGAGGGCAGCTATACGCCACACTTAGGCTCCACCCACTTCCCGGATTGGTGTCCCTATGGTTCGAGGAACAACACATAAATACCTTCTCCAAAGATCAAAGTGGGCCTCGCAACCCAAGAACATCTCGCATCATGACATGAAGCCTGATATATGGAGGATGGAACCAGGAGTGAGGTTGTGGAACTACAGCTTGTAAAATTCCAATAAACACCTGACGAAGGGGTGAATGGGGAATCCCACCCCTCGCAGCAGGAAGGGAACAAGGCAAACCCGCTCTCCCACATGCGGTGAAGGGAAGCTCTCTGCAAAGGCCTTCCCATCAATGGAGGTCAGACCAGCGCGAGTGGGTGCAAGATCTGATTCGGGGAGATATGACTGTGTCTCGAGCTCACGTATGCGGAGGAGGGAGACACAACAATTGGCCCAGTCTCCTGGAAGGGGACCAAGGGGGCGCGAAGAGGAACCAACCATGATTCTAGGAGTGTTAAGAGCCCTAGGATTTCTTGGTGGGGTGGAGATGCGATGGGGGCCTTGCGATAGAGTTTTATCTATTTATAAAGGGTGCCACCCCCGCTTGTTATAGGGCGCCGTTCCGTCAAGGATCGTTGGTGGTCTCATCCTCAACAAAAGCACGCGAGAATCGAGAAATATTGTTAATCTTTGTGCATAATTAAAAGCTGTGGGCCCCTCAACGCTTCGGTAATTGTGAGCCAGCCGAAGACCAAGACCATTATTTCTTGTTCGAAGGAGAAGAAGGAACTCGCCTTGCAAGCCAAACACTTTGGGCGTAATCATCCGAAGACTTTACATATCGGCGTTGAAGGCTAGTTCGGGGGCTATTGAGGGAGTCCAAAATTAAGCGGTCCTCACATAGTCGGCTTATTACGAACAGGTCAACCTGATGGGTTGTGCCTATCATGGGCCGAGCTGTGCGATCATCTTGTATTCAAGGAGGAGAACCCCGAAGACTGGCGTGGCAACCAAGTAAAAGTAGACTAGGTCGGTTGCATGTAACCCTAGGCCCTCTCGGTGACTATATAAACCGGGGGTCCTCGTCCATGTTGGCAGATGATTCCACCAAGGGTTTAGTACACACGATCTTGAGGTAGTCTCTCTAATCATCATCCACATCAATATAATCAAGCAGGGTGTAGGGTTTTACCTCCTCAAGAGGTCTCGAACCTGGGTACACATTGTCTCCCCTTCTCTCCTACAACCCATCGATCCAAGGTCCACAGTTCGGGACCCCCTACATGAGATCTACCGGTTTTGACGCTGACATTGGTGCTTTCATTGAGAGTTCCATTGATTCGATCGCCAAAGGATCGATGGCGTGGCTAGTCATCAGCGAAGAAATCGTTAACAAGGATGTCTTCGTCTCTGGACAAATCTTTGCCTTCGGAAGCATGGTCTTGCACGCCAATCCGCCCGGCCACCTTGGCCTGGTTGAGAACTTTGCCCCCGGTCAAGAAGTTAGGTTCGGTAATTTACAGTTCACAGCTGACCCCCGGGGAGATATTGCGTTAACAAGACTCTTAGATCCTCTAGAGGAACTCGCGACCCCTGACACTTCGGCGTCGGGAGCCACAAACCTCATCACCGGGACGACCTTCGTCCCCACTTCAGCCCTAGAGCTCGGCGGGGTGAATACACCAGGGTGTGATACGTCTCTCGAATTTTGGACTCTAATTTGCATGATTTGAATGGAGATAACTCGGACTGACGCTGTTTTCAGCAGAATTGCCATGGTGTTGTTTTTGCGCAGAAATAAAAGTTCTCAGAATGACCTGGAAATTTACGAGGATTATTTGTGGAATATATAAAAAATACTGGCGCAAGAATCACTTGGAGACGTGGAGCCAGGAGCCCACAAGCCCAGGAGGCGCCCCCTGGCCGCGCCTCGCACGCTTGTGAGCCCCTCGTGGCTCCGCCGCCTCTAATTCTAACTCTACATATTCTGTCTCGCCCGGAAAAATAAAGAGAAGAGTTCATCGCGTTTTACGATACGGAGTCGCCGCCACCACCTGTTCTTCCTCTAGAGGGAAGATCTGGAGCCCATTCTAGGCTCCGGAGAGGGGAGATCATCGCCTTCGTCATCACCAACCATCCTTCATCGCCAATTCCATGATGCTCTTCACCGTTCATGAGTAATCTCATCGTACGCTTGCTGGACGGTGATGGGTTGGATGAGATCTATCATGTAATCGAGTTAGTTTTGATGGGGATTGATCCCTAGTATCCACTATGTTCCGAGATTGATGTTGCTACTACTTTGGTATGCTTAATGCTTGTCACTAGGGTCCGAGTGCCATGATTTCAGATCTGAACCTATTATGGTTTCATCAATATATGTGTGTTCTTGATCCTATCTTGCAAGTTGTAGTCACCTACTATGTGTTATGACCCGGCAACCCCGGAGTGACAATAGCCGGTACCACTCCCGGAGATGACCATAGTATGAGGAGTTCATGTATTCACTAAGTCCTAATGCTTTGTTCCGGTTCTCTATTAAAAGGAGACCCTTAATATCCCGTAATTTCCATTAGGACCCCGCTGCCACGGGAGGGATGGACAATAGATGTCATGCAAGTTCTTTTCCTTAAGCATGCATGACTATATACAAAATACATGCCTACATTACATTGACGAACTGGAGCTAGTTACATATCTCCCCATGTTATAACTGTTGCATGATGAATGTCATTCGGCATAATTATCCATCACTGATCCAATGCCTACGAGTCTTTTCCTGCTGTCACTACTGCTGCTGTTACCGCTACTGCTGTCACTACTGCTACTGTTACCGCTGCTACCGTTACTATCATCCTACTTTGCTACTGAAACTTTGCTGCAGATACGAAGTCTTTGAGGTGTGGTTGAATTGACAACTCAACTGCTAATACTCGAGAATATTCTTTGGCTTCCCCTTGTGCCGAATCAACAAATTTGGGTTGAATACTCTACCCTCGAAACCTGTTGCGATCCCCTATACTTGTGGGTTATCAAGACTATTTTCTGGCGCCGTTGCCGGGGAGGCATAGCTCTATTCTCTGAGTCACTTGGGATTTACGTCTGTTGATCACTATGAGGAATCCGAGAGATCCAAAAACTAAAGTCTTGCCCTCAACTACGAGGACACGTAAGGAACTGCCATCTAGCTCTGCACTTGATTCACCTTCAGTTATGAGTAAGTTTGCGACACCACCGCCTACTAGAAATTCTGATGTGTCGCCTGTGCTTGATGATTCTACTTCTGCTATCCATGATGCTTGTGATGATGCTTTGCTTGATACTACGTTGCCACTAGGTGCATTTCTTGATGCACAAATTGCTAGAGTTGCTGCTGAATGTGATGATACTTCTGAAACTGGTAAAATTATTGAAGTAGAACCTGTTAATTCACCTGTTAGAACTAGCTCTCCTAGATATGAATTGCCTGATATACCTGAGGGTTATGTTATGGAGGGAGAGGTAGCTGAGGACTTTCTTGCTTGTAAGGATAGCTATGATCTTGAGAATTTACTGCGCAAGTGGAAGGAAAAATCTCTGAATGCTAGAATGAAATACGATCCTAAGTTTGCTACTTCACCCATCTTTGTAACCGATAAGGATTATGAATTCTCTGTCGATCCTGAGTTAATCACTTTGGTCGAATCTGATCCTTTTCATGGTTATGAGTCTGAAACGTTGTAGCACATCTTACTAAGCTGAATGGTATAGCCACCCTATTCACGAGTGAGGAAAAGATCCGCCATTACTATATCCTTAAGATGTTTCCTTTCTTGCTAAAGGATGACGCTAAGACTTGGTTCACTTCTCTTGCTCCTGGTTGTGTGCGTAGTCCTCAGGATATGATTTACTACTTCTCTGAGAAATATTTTCCTGCCCATAAGAAACAAGCTGCCTTGCAGGATATATGTAACTTTATGCAAGTTGAAGAAGAGAGTCTCCCACAAGCTTGGGGGAGGCTTGTCCAGTTACTGAATGCTTTGCTTGATCACCCTCTTGATAAAAATGAAATACTTGATATCTTTTATAATGGACTAACCGATGCTTCTAGGGACCACCTAGATAGTTTTGCTGGTTGTGTTTTCAGGGAACGAACTATGGAACAAGCTGAAATTCTATTGAATAATATCTTGAGCAATGAGAATGCTTGGACTATTCTCGAACCACCTCCGAAGCCAACTCCGAAGAAAAGAGGTATTCTATTCCTCAGTCCCGAAGATATGCAAGAAGCTAAGAAATCTATGCAAGAGAAAGGCATTAAATCTGAAGATGTCAAGAATCTACCACCTATCAAAGAAATACATAGTCTTGATAACGCGACACAGGTAGTAGAGGTAAATTCTCTTCGTAGATTCAATGAGAGTGATATTCCTTTTGATAAACCTGCTAGCTTATGGCTAGATGAATTTGATAACTTTGTTGCCAAATAACAAAGTTTCAATGATTATGTTAACATACAATTGGAACAGAATGCTCGTATGCCTAGTCATTTAAGTGCTTGTGTGGATAGAAATGTCAATGATCTTCAGCTTATGAGTACACATGCCTCTATGGTCACTACTCAAGAAGAACAAGTACTTAAGGCTCAAAATGACTTGCTCAATGAGTTGAATGACAATTTCGTTAGAGTCGTCACTAGAGGTGGTAGAATGACTCAGGAACCTTTGTATCCTGAGGGCCATCCTAAGAGAATTGAACAAGATTCTCAAGGAGTTATCACTGATGCATCTAGTCATCCTAGTGATAGGAAGAAAAAGAAAGATGATATGAACTTGCATGCTAGCAAACTAGCCGCTGTTACACCTGAGAATCCAAATGATATCTCTGTTTTTGATGCCGAAACACAATCTTGTGATGAACATGAGCCTAGTGATAGTATCGATAGTGGTGTTCATGATGATGCTCAACCTAGTAATGATAAGTATGTGGAGATTGAACCTAGTGTTGATCTTGATAACCCACAACCTAAGAACAAGAGATACGATAAGAACGACTTCATTGCTAGGAAGAATGGTAAAGAAAGAGAACCATAGGTTCATAAACCCATGCCCTTTCCTCCCAAACCATCCAAGAAAAAGGATGATGGGGATTTTGAGCGCTTTGTTGAATGATTAGACCTGTCTTTCTACAAATGCTAAGTACATGAAAGATATTGTGACCAATAAAAGGAAGATACCTGAGGTTGAGATTTCCACCATGCTTGCCAACTACACCTTCAAGGGTGGAACTCCTAAGAAACTAGGTGATCCCGGAGTGCCCACTATACCTTGCTCCATTAAAGGAAACTTCTTTAGAACCGCTTTATGCGATCTTGGAGCTGGTGTTAGTGTTATGCCTCTCTCTCTCTTTATCGTAGACTTGAATTGGATAAGTTGACACTCACTGAAATGTCTTTCCAAATGGCCGACAAATCAACTGCTTTTCCTATCGGCATTTGCGAGGATGTGCCTATTGTGGTTGCTAACGTTACTATCTTAACGGACTTTGTTATTCTGGATATTCCCGAGGATGATGCCATGGCGGTCATCCTTGGAAGACCCTTTTTAAACACTGCAGGGGCTGTTATTGATTGCAACAAAGGCAATGTCACTTTCCATGTCAATGGTAATGAGCATACGGTGCACTTTCCGAAGAAACGGTATCGAGTACATTGCATCAATGCTATTGAAAAAACTTCATCAATTATTATTGGGAGCTTTGAATGCCCTATACCTACTGTCAAGATGAAGTATGATTTACTTGTTCGGCATATGCACATCCCCATTGAGGTAACCTAGTGATTATTCGAAAATTCTCCGGTTTTATGCAATTCGAAAAAGTTTGTCAAGGAGACTTGATCAACCTCATTGACATATTTCTTTTGATGACCATGAGATGGACGAATCTAGGAGTCACAACCTTCTGTTCCGAACTTTTACTTTCGGTTGTTTAGAAGAAAAATGATAAATTTAGCTTTAGTTTTTCCTGTTTTCTGCTTTTTGCGTCCCTTAGAAAAGTGTCCCGAAAATAAAAGTTATCCAAATGCCCTGAAAATCGAGTATGATTTTTTCTGGAATTTTTGAAAAATTCTGAGACAGAGAGCTAGTCAGGGGGATGCACCAGTGGGCCACAAGGCCAGGAGGCGCGGGCACCCCCTGGCCACGCCTACCAGGCTTGTGGGCCCCACGTGGCCCCCCTCCACTTATTCCAGCTCCCATCTCCTTCTCCTACCTCCAGAAAAAATCATTCCATAGCTCAAACCCGTGTTCTTGCTCTTCTTGCTGCGTTTTTCGATCTCCTTGTGCAAAGCCCCATTCACCAAACTGTTTTGGGGGAATTGTTCCTTGGTATGTAACTCCTCCATTGGTCCAATTAGTTTTTGCTCTAGTGCCTTATTCGTTGCGTATTTTTGCTTCCTTGGTGATCCTGTTCTTGAGCTTTGCATGCTAATTTTAGTTGGTCCCAAGTAGTTTTGATGCATGATATGGCCTCTAGGCACTTGAAGGAGTAGTGGCTATGAGTTTTGTTGAGCCTTGTTCACTTTTCTCTTAAGTCACTAAAAATTTCAGAAAAGGAAGATGTTCATGAGAAACTATCATGGTGGTTCCCCAAGCAAAATGGTTCCCCGTCTCTCGATTCGGGAGCCCGATCCTTACCAACCGAGGAACGCACAGGTACAACCATGTGAATGGCCTTCTGATGAATTCATGATTGATGCAGGTTTCAAAGACGAGTTTGATACATTTGTTCACAACGCCGGGCTTGAAGAATTCATCTCCAATAAATGTGAACAATATACTACTCTCACTGCCTCTTTTGTTCGTAGATTCTAATTTTCAGTTGCCCGTGACGCATCCATACTGTTTGATCTGTATGACAAACTGTATACCATGGATTTAGAGGATTTTAATAGAATTTGCAAGATACCTGATTGGGGTAGTCTCAATGATCCTCCTAAGTCTTCGGTTAGAGATTTTATCTCTAGTATAACTGTTGGAGAAACTAGAGATGTTACGCAGGCTACCATGGGGAGCATTCATTTTCCTGCCTTGCATTATTTTGCCCTCTTCATAGGAAGATGCATTAATGGCAAGACTGAGCATTATCACCTCTGCGCACGTGACCTTAGTATTCTTAAGAGCGTAGTATAGGGTGATTGAAGTTTCAACATGGGATCTATAATCGCGAGGAGGCTAAATAATAATCTAATGAAGGGGAATTCTTCGGTGGGATCTATGCCACTCGCATAGCAAATTTTCTTGGAGTACCCATCTGCGAAGGAGTCCCCTGCTCCATACAGCTTTCCTTGATCGCGCTGCTATGACACGTTATCAGTTCCTTGAGAGGGATAATGAATCCCTCCTATACCAGTTAATATTTAACCGACAACGTGTTTTCCATATTACCCTTCCTGCTCCTACCTTCTTTGACTTTCAGGTAAAACGGAGATATTACATAACCAGAGGAGAGGCAGAGGAGTATGAGAGGGAGGCGAAGGCTGCTCTCCTCCGTGAGGCAGCTATTCAGGCGGTAGCTGCAGCGTTCCCATACAACCCCCATTATGATTTTGGATATCGCCCGGACCAGCCGTGGGAGTAGACCAACTTAGGCCAAAAGCCTAAGCTTGGGGGAGTACGTGTTTCTCACCGACTTTATATTCATGCTCACGCTTTCACTTTGTTAGTCGGTGTTCACACCTTGCCATTGTATCATCCATGCTAATTTATTTCTTTTTCTCGCTTTCTTCTCGTTTGTTTGTTTAGACTAGGAAAAACAAAAAAATAGTTGTAAGTTTGCTTTCCGGTTTGCTTAGTGGTGTTCAAAAAGAAAACCCAAAAAGATTTCCCGTTCTTCTTTTGCTTGTTGGGAGCTTTCCCGTGTAAATAGTTTTCTTTTTCTTTGTGTCAAGGTAGAAGACCATGGTTAAAATGTTTAGTGGCTCTCACATGCATATCTGTTCACGCATGTAGTTGAAACAAAATCAACATAGCCTCTATGATATTCATGTTTATGGTGATTTATGTCCTACTCATGCTTGCACTCAATGTTGGTTAATCTCAATGCATATTGCTGATTATTGTGGCTCTCTAGTTGGTCGCTTCCTAGTCTTTCACTAGCCTTCACTTGTACTAAGCGGGAATACTGCTTGTGCATCCACTTCCTTAGACTCAAAGTTGTTCCATATGAGTCCACCATACCTACCTATATGCGGTATCTACCTGCGGTTCCAAGTAAATTTGCATGTGCCACTCTCTAAACCTTCAAGTAATAATCTGTTTTGCATGCCTGAACCGCTCATGTGGTGACAAGGGGCGATCAGTATCTTCCATGTTAGACGTGTTATCCTCGATATGTGTTTATTCACTATCACTCACGAGAAAGGGGCCGGTAATTAGAATGCCCTGTTCCATGCTCAAATCGAAAAGATAATTGTAAACAAAACTCCCCCTGGATTGTTGCTGGTATGGACGGCACCCGAGGATTCGGCTAGTCGTGGAGTGTGATTGATCGGTGGTGGGGGAGTCAAAACTTTACTTTTCTGTTTGGGAACCGCCAATAGTATGTGTAGCATGAAAGATGGTGAAAATTCTTGGTTATCGCGTTGACAATGAAAGCATGCCACCCAAAATTATTTATCTGTTTCTTCAAAGCTTGAGCTCTGGCACCTCTGCAAATCAATGCTTCCCTCTGCGAAGGGCCTATCTATTTATGTTTCTGTTGAGTCATCCTCTTCTTTCAAAAAGCACCAATTAGAGAGCACCTCCGTCACTTTTATCCTTTGCTATTAATTGTTATTGAGTATGACTGTGACTGGATCTTCTTTGCCATGAATTACAATGTTCAGTGAGCCCTTGGTCCTTGAAGGTGCTCTGCATTTATGTTTTGCGGTCTCAGAAAGAGCTAGCGAGATACCACCTGTTCATATTGCTTCATGATTGTTTTGATTGAAGTGTTGACATTTGAAACTTATTATTATTGCTCGCTAGTTGATTATGTCATTGATATGAGTACATCTTGAGACCTAAATGTCATTGCTTATGTGGTTAGCTTATGATCTTGCTGATAATACGAATATGACATAGACATAATTACAACAACAAGATCAAACAGAGTTCGTAAAAGTTTTTCTTTTGTCTCTTTCAGTTTGTCAACTGAATTGCTTGAGGAGAAGCAAGCAAGACTTTAAGCTTGGGGGAGTTGATACGTCTCCATCGTATCTACTTTTCCAAACTCTTTTGCCCTTGTTTTGGACTATAATTTGCATGATTTGAATGGAACTAACCCGAACTGACGCTTTTTTCAGCAGAATTGACATGGTGTTGTTTTTGCGCAAACATAAAAGTTCTCGGAAAGACCTGGAAATTTACGAGGATTTTTTGTGGAATATAAAAAAATATTGGCGCAAGAATCACCTGGAGCCGTGGACCCAGGAGCCCACAAGCCCAGGAGGCGCGCCCCCCTAGCCGCGCCTGGCAGGCTTATGAGCCCCTCGTGGCTCCGCCACCTCCAATTCCAGCTCTATATATACTCTCTCGTCCGGAAAAAAATCAGAGAGAAGAGTTCATCGCGTTTTATGATATGGAGCCGCCGCCACCACCTGTTCTTCCTATCGAGGGCATATCTGGAATTCGTTCTAGGCTCCGGAGAGGGGAGATCATCGCCTTCGTCATCACCAACCATCCTTCATCGCTTATTCCATGATGCTCTTCACCGTTCGTGAGTAATCTCATCGTATGCTTGCTGTACGGTGATGGGTTGGATGAGATCTATCATGTAATCGAGTTAGTTTTGATGGGGATTGATCCCTAGTATCCACTATGTTCTGAGATTGATGTTGCTACTGCTTTGCTATGCTTAATGCTTCTCACTTGGGCCCGAGTGCCATGATTTCAGATCTGAACCTATTATGTTTTCATCAATATATGTGTGTTCTTGATCCTATCTTGCAAGTTGAAGTCACCTACTATGTGTTATGACCCGGCAACCCCGGAGTGACAGTAAGTGGTACCACTCCCGGAGATGACCATGGTATGAGGAGTTCATGTATTCACTAAGTGTTAATGCTTTGTTCCGGTTCTCTATTAAAATGAGACCCTTAATATCCTGTAGTTTCCATTAGGACCCCGCTGCCACGGGAGGGGTGGACAATAGATGTCATGCAAGTTCTTTTCCTTAAGCACGTATGACTATATACGGAATACATGCCTACATTACATTGACGAACTGGAGCTAGTTACATATCTCCCCATGTTATAACTGTTGCATGATGAATGTCATCCGGCATAATTATCCATCACCGATCCAATGCCTACGAGTCTTTTCCTGCTGTCACTGCTGCTACTATTACCGCTACTGCTATCACTACTACTACTGTTACCGCTGCTACCGTTACTATCACCCTACTTTGCTACTGAAACTTTGATGCAGATACTAAGTCTTTCAGGTGTGGTTGAATTGACAACTCAACTGCTAATACTCGAGAATATTCTTTGGCTTCCCCTTGTGTCGAATCAACAAATTTGGGTTGAATACTTTACCCTCGAAAACTGTTGCGATCCCCTATACTTGTGGGTTATCAGGGTGCAGCTTGACCGAGAACGCTCTAGAAGCGACCTCGGACGCCACGAGGGCATCAGCAACACGGGTTGAACCCGAACAATCTAGCGGTGTGAACCCTGCTCAAATCCCCATGTTACACATGCTACTCAATCAGATGCAAGTCATGGGGATGACAAACGACCAAGTTATGGTCTATGACCAGATCGGACTTAGACCCGACGACAGGGAAATCTATATCCCACCCATTACGTACTTGACAAAGATCGTCGAGTGCCCGGAACGGGCTCCCAGCATCAACCACCTAAGCTGAGGATGGTCTACGTCCCGATCAGCGATCTTCCAGACTTACCCAATAGCCTGGAAAATCTATCTCGCCTGACAACGCGTCAGGGCCAGCGGTAGGCCCACCATGCGACCTAGTTGGGAACACGTCTATCAAGGTTTCCTGCATGCAAATCACGGGAATTCAAAATCTTTCCCCACCCATCACCCATACCGAGAATAAGGCAAAAGAGTACGACTCTCCGGGCACGTACGAAGTTACGCAGAAGCTAGGGGAATTAGTACACCACTTTTGGGCCAGATCTCTCCTTGGCAACAAGACCAGAGGCTGCGATGAGCGGGAGCTTATTAACGCTTTCCAGCAACATTTCCATGATGAGGGAATCCTCAACACCCTCTCCCGTCGCCGGATTCAATCCTTCATAGAGTTGTCGAGCATAGTCCTTAAAAAATATTGCGCGAGGGAAAGTACTTTGCAAATTCAGCAAATGTGCAACAACCCTAGCCTCACCAGACCAATCCGTACAAGACGCACACCCTCGGTTATGAGGTCGGTCGGAGCCGGAAACTCGGCCAAAAGAACTCGGAAGTGAGCTAAATCGATCCTTGACGCACTACTGGACGATCCATGCCACATACATTCCGCCCCGCGTGAATCAAGCTTCGCCCATAGCCTTAGAGCATGTTGGGTCCTCAAGAAGGTGACCAAAAGCGAAGAAACTATCCTCATCGCGACATCCATGGAGCGCCAGCCAAAGGCACCGCCGGATACAACCAAAGAGATCATAATGATCTATGAGACGTTCAAATCTAAAGGTCGGAGAAAGATAGCCTTTCCAGAGCTCCATCAAATCCATCATGTAGCACTGGCAAACCCATGGTCGAACACACCTATCACATTCGACGAGGACGAGGAACCGATGACCAGCACATGACGGGCACCTACCGCCCTAGTCCTAAACCCCATAGTCGACGGCTTCAGACTCCACAAGGTAATGATGGACGGGGGCAACGGCCTCAACCTCATTTGCGAGGACACGATTGAAAAAAATGCAGTTCGATCGATCTAGAATCAAGCCGAGCACAACCACCTTCCGGGGTATCATCCCCGGAAGAGAGGCTCGTCGCACAGGACGAGTAGAACTCGGCGGGGTGTTCAGTGATGTCCGTTATGCTACTGCGCAAAAGACCTTCCGGTGGCGCCAGAAATGGGCACGTTGACGGCACCAGGAATCCTTCTGCGTTGGTGTTCCCTCGAAGCGGAGAGGATGATGTAGCACAGCGGAGGTAAGTATTTCCCTCAGTTTGAGAACCAAGGTATCAATCCGGCGGAGGAGTATCTCAAGATCCTGCACAAACACAAAAGCTTGCACCCAACGCTATGAAGGGGTTGTCAATCCCTTATAGATTGTTTGCCAAGTGAGAACTGAAAGCAACAAAGTAACAAAGCAAAGGAAAAGCGGAGTTGTAAACGATGGATGTGAATAGACCCGGGGCCGTAGTGTTTACTAGTGGCTTCTCTCATGAAAGCAAGTAGACGGTGGGTGAACAAATTAGTGTCGAGCAATTCATAGAACTGTGCAGAGTCGTGACGATATCTATGCAATGATTATTTCTATAGGCATCACGTCCGAAACAAGTAGACCGGTACTTTCTGCATCTACTACTATTACTCCACACGTCGACCGCTATCCAGCATGCATCTAGTGTATTAAGTCCATAAGAACAGAGTAACGCCTTAAGCAAGATGACATCATGTAGAGGGATAATCTCAAACCAATGATAAAAACCCCATCTTTTTACCCTTGATGGCAACTGCTTGATGTGTGCCTTGCTGCCCCTACTGTCACTGGGAAAGGTCACCACATGGCAGAACCCAAAACCAAGCACTTCTCCCATTGCAAGAATCATAGATCTAGTTGGCCAAACAAAACCCAAGACTCGGAGAGACTTACAAGGATATCAAATCATGCATATAAGAAATCAGCAAAGACTCAAATATATATCATAGATAATCTGATCACAAGTCCACAATTCATCGGATCTCGACAAACACACCTCCAAAGAAGATTACATCGGATAGATCTCCATGAAGATCATGGAGAACTTTGTATTGAAGATCCAAGAGAGAGAAGAAGCCATCTAGCTACTAACTACGGACCCGTAGGTCTGAAGTGAACTACTCACGAGTCATTGGAGGGGCGATGATGATGATGAAGAAGCCCTCCAACTCCAAAGTCCCCTCCGGCAAGGCGTCGGGAAGGGTCTCCAGATGAGATCTTGCGGAAACGGAAGCTTGCGGCGGCGGAAAAGTATTTTCGAGGTTCCCCTGATTTTTTGCGGAATATTTGGGAATTTATAGGCCAAAGATCTAGGTCAGGGGGCGGTGAGGGAGGTCAGATCTGAAAAGAGTCAAAAACACAGAAAAAATAGGAACTGACACTTGGCACTGAATTAATAAGTTAGTCCCAAAAAGATATAAAAAGGTACATAAAACATACAAAGAAGGCAAGATAACAGCGTGAAAACATCAAAAATTATAGATACGTTTGAGACGTATCATTCAGCACACCCGATAATTATAGATCTCAGGAGCTACTCTTTCGTATCGTCCCTTTCCATAGTGGTTACCATGCACTGTTGGGGCGCGTAAACTTCACATAGTTCCAGGCCATACCGCATTACGAGTACATGAAACTCAAAATGCGAGGGTTGAACGGAGTCATCATGGGAAACCGTGACCCAAAAAGAGCCCTCTAGGCCGAAAACAAAACGACATCCCTCATCTTGGAAGTACTGACAGAGACCCTTGCCGCGGAAGAACTCATGGCACTACGTGCCGTGGTGGACAAAAACAATGTGATCCTCGGCAAGCAGCCCAAGTCCACATCCTTCAAACCGGCCGACGAAATCATCAAGTTCCAGGTACACCTGACGGACCCCAATAAAACAGTGTCAATCGAGGCACAACTGGAGCCCGAAATCGACAAAGCACTACACGCTTTTCTATCCGAAAATGGGGACATATTTGCCTGGCACCCATAGGACATGCCAGGAATCCCTCGGGGGCTGGCAGAGCACAACATGAACATAATAGTTAGTTTCAAACCCGTCAAACAGGCCTTTCCTCGATTTTCCGAACCTAAACGCCAAGCTATGGGCGAAGATCTCCCCAAACTACTGGAAGCCGGTTTCATCACGGACATCAAACACCCCGACTGGTTAGCAAACCTGGTCATGGTGCCAAAGAAGAATAAATCCTGACGGTTATGTGTCCATTTTAAAGACCTAAACAAAGCATGCCCCAAGGATCCCTTTCTGTTGCCCCAAATAGATCGAATTATTGACGCCACAGTCGGTCATGATTCTGTATGCTTCATTGACTCCTACTTCGGGTACCATCAGATCAACATGAAGGAACCTGATCAGGCTGCAACCATATTCATAACACCCTACGGGCCATTCTGTTTCAACACAATGTCGTTTGGGCTAAAAACGATATTTTTAACCCATAATTTCTTTGTATGTGCTACATGATGGTTTTAATTATCACTCATTGAATGTAGCGACCCGACTCAAGACGAGTCAAGCCTCTGTGTTTCTGTGCCATCCCTGGATCAGTATGCTGGCACACACAGTACATCAATGTATATATCAAAGTGCAATCACATGTAAATAGCGTAAAACTGATATATACCTTAATTATTTCAGCGGAAGCAGTCAAGGGAGTGGAGTCCCAATAAACACCAACGGCAAGTTGAGTGTAGACCGTAACCCTGAATCGTACTCTTAATCGTCGAAGAAAAATATCTGCAACATAAGACGTTGCAGCCGTGTAGGTCAGCATATCGAATATGCCGGCAAGTCACATAAGAGAGGGGTGAAAAGTAATCATCTATACTATATGCATATATGGCAGGTGGGGCTATAAGTTTTTAGCGAAAAGCAAGTTTTCTCCTACATCAAGAGAGGGCTAAAAGCAAAATGTTACTACGATGTTGGTTGTTACTGAGATGGTTCCGCCAACCAGTTCTCATACCCGAGTTGTCAATAATTACCCTCATCAAATATATTTAATGGTGTTGAGAAATCCAGATAACTTCAGTTCCTTTGGCTCGAGTTGTCCATGACCGTGGACACGGCTAATCGATTAGGTTTGAGTACTCTGCAGAGTTTTGCACACGTTCCCCACAAGATTTGATCGCCTCCGTGTATGTCCTCGCACTTCAGGGTGTTTGAAGACCGGATGATCAAAACATGGTCTTTCAACGGGTCCCTCTGAATCCCTGTCGGTGCCCATCCATTCCTACCGTTCGTCTACATCTGCTAGCACCGCCTGTCCAGAGTTGCCGCGTTGTCCAACCAAGCCAGAGCCCATAATGACTTGTGGCTGTGCAGGTAAGCCTTGGGTCTTGAAAATATCCGTCCGTCTCTTTGAGCCTGGGTGAAGCTTTCCGCAGGATGTCATGGCCTCTCCAGCATCCCGGGTCATCCACTCGGTTCTCCAGGGAGCCGATCAACCGTCCTTCACCCAGAGTTGCATTGCGTCCAAGGTCTTGAAAATCTTGTCTTAACCGGTCTTGATTATTTAATCAACCTCGCATCACTCGTGTTATGCACTCAACCGAAATCCCGTCTACTCAAGCATAGCAATATGAAATTTGTCGTCCCGGGCCAAGTATCGGGGTTGTTGTGTGCCTACCACATGATACTACAATCTATACTAAAATTTCCAAGTACCTAAGCAGCATGCAAATTTGGGCATAGGATGGTAGAACTACGATGCATAACACATAGGTGATAGTATGATCAAGTGACTTGCCTGGTGATGTTGACGCAGAAGAAATTCTCGAGAAATAACTTCATAGACTACTCGTCACTCTCCGATGAAATCTATATAACAAACATATCATTCACATAAGCACTCATACTAGCAATCATTCTAGCAATCAAAACGAAGAAGAGAGTGAATAAGAATCCGAAAGAAACTTCAAATAAGACTAGGGAGTCTTCTACTACATCAAACGCTAAAATGGTTTTTGTCCAACGGAAAATAATAACAGGGAACTAAGATATAAATTTAACTAAGATAAAATAAAGTATTTTTCACAAAACTATTTGAAAGTATTTCCAAACGGAATTTGAAACAGTGGAGAAACCAATTGCAAGTTACTAAGGAACAAGAATTGATTTCATGAAAACAAATAAAAGTAAAATAAAAACTAGTTGCAAAACTACTGTTTAACTAACATAAACAAAACAATAATCTTTCTGAAATAATAAACAAAATATTTTAAAACAAAAATAGAAAAGGAATTAGCTGAAATCCTAAAAGAGGTGAAACAGAAATTGTTTCACAAGAAACCATAAGCTAAAATACTGAAACAAATCTGACATTTCTACCACTGGTAAATAAGGTCACTAGTGATCAGTAGCAAAAAGAATCAAATTAAAAGCTATTTTTAAACTCCTGGAATAGGAAAAACAAGGTTTAAACTAAATCTGATCTAATTCAAATTTGAAAATTCAAACACAGCCAAATTATATGTTTTTAAAAACTACAGAAAATTTGTGATATACTGGAAAAACAATCAACATCATTGGTCTTCGGGATCAAAAGCTATGGCCAAAACAAAATTGGAACTTTTCTGTTTTTGAACTAAACAGAAAAAATAGAATAAAAGCTAACTAACTACGTGGCAGTCCCTGATTGGCTGCGGGGCTGTGCGTTGTATAGGCTAAACAGCGCATGGCTGAATTATAAGCAAATGCTTCGGTTCACTTAACTGATGGACCGGTTCTTTGAGAAAACCGAAAAGGTATGCCCCTATGTAATCTACACCGTAGATCCTGATCTAATAGGCAAACTAAAAAAAACAGGAGGGGGAGGAGTCTTACTGTGAATGAACGCAGCAGTGGCTGGAGGTCCAGCGAGGTGGGCAACTCCGCCGGGGTGGGGGTTGCCGGCGAGGGTGGGGAAGGGGCCGGTGGAGGAGGGGGGGCGGCGAGGTTCCAGGGGAGGTTCGGCAGGGAGGGGGAAACCTGCAGGGGGGCGACGGGAGGAGTTCCTGGCTCCCTGGTCGTGGCGATGTGGGGGAGCAGGGGGGTGGGGGCGACGAGGTGGAGGGAGGTGCGGCGGGTTCGGGTGGCACATCGAGGTAGGGGAGGGCTGCAGGGGGTGCGGCAGGAGGGGGAGTCCAGAGGGCTCCCGGAGCTTCGGCTCCGGCGAGTTTAAGGCGGGTGGCGCGCGAGCTAGAGGCGAGGATAGTGCGGGGTTTCGAGGGGAATGGAACGAGGAGGCCATGGGGGTTCTTATAGAGGCAACGGGAGGTGCTGGGAGGGAAAGAGCTTCGCGAATCCCGGAGGTGGGGATTCCTGTGTCCATGGCAAGGAAAGTTTCTGTGACGTGAGGGAGAGGCAAAGGAGGAAGATCTTCTGTCGGGCCAAAATAGGAAAACTCTTAATGGGCCAGCAGGTGTTTCCAAATAAAAGTGATTCCTTTCCTATTTTTAAAACTAGGAAACTAAAACGATAAAAGGGAATTCAAATCAATTCGGAATAAAGAGTTTCTATATACTAAAATTATCAGAAAAATAAAATATAAATGATGGGCATTTTTCGATGGCAAAAATAAAAACTTCAGAAACAATTATTTTCACAAAATTGCCTAAAAGATTTATTTTCTTTTGCAAATAATTTTCAAATGACCCTCTAAGTTTTAGGGTTCAAACAACTTTCAAAATGCTCGTGTGTTAGAGGGTCATGTTCCTCCTCTCTTTTCTGTTTGACAGAATGTATTTCCCGACATTTCTTGCACGAAGAAAACAAATAGAAATGCAAAAGAATTTAAATGCAAATATCTCCGTTCAAATTCTTTATAGTTGAAGAAGTCATGTTATCTTCTCTCTTTGCTTTTAAAAGATTGAATTTGAATTCACCGGAGAAGGGGAAAGTCATTTTATTCCCTCTCATTCAAAAGTTTTTAAAAAGTTTCAAATTTCCACTCAAGTTTCAATCACTCAAGCAAGCAAACAAACAAACTAATAATTATTTTAACATTCCAAAATTTGGGATGTTACAAATCTACCACACTTAAAATGAATGTCGTCCTTGAGATTCGAAGAGGCTAGAAAGAAGGGTTTGGGTTTGGGGGTCTTCTAGCAATCCAATCTCCTGCAGAGTGGGATGCTACCACAATTAAAATGAGAGGTACTCGTCCCTTAAGATTTTAACAATCCTCTGGGGTTTTGGCATCTGACTCCTCAAAGTCTTCATATCTTCCGCTATATTCATAACGTCTCCATAAAAAACGAGGGCTTTTCCGTTGATATAAGCTTCTTCCATTACTGGGTCTTCTTTAACTGAGAGTCTCGTGGTCAATTCTAAATAACATATCGACGGTTCTCATGGTGGTCTACCATTTGTGGTTATCCTGCAGAGAGAAGGGTCTTGGTTTCATTCTCACCGTAAAATTTCCTACGCGTGACAACAAGTGCCATGTACATGGGGCGTTCATCATACCATTCTAAGGCTTAAACAAAAGCTTCAAAGAACGTCGTCTCTCTCTATGGGTAAGTCTCTCAGATTTACCATTCCGAATAGCAAGATAAATGATAAGAGTAAGTCGTCATGGTGATCAATCCATTCCGCACCCAAATCATTTCTCTATATAAGGTTTAGGGAATCTCGCATTCTAACACTTGAGCATCCTCACAAGCGTTGCAGAATTTCTCTTGTCTACGAACGAAGTTCGGATAATCCATTGGTTCTGCAAGATGAACAAAACATCTATCGTATCTTCGCAACTCTCTGGCTTTCGTATGTTCCTAAGAAAACGTGTGCTGATCCATCATAGCTTCTTCCACAAATCATATTCATTTCATAATCAATCCTTTATTACATCCTTGCTTTCTTCAAAATTCTAACTCAAAAGTAATTTATTTCAAATGCTGCCATCCACATTGTTCGGTATGGTCGAGCATTGCTACCAACATTATTCATCCATCTCTCTTGGAGGTACTTTAGTTCCACTCGAACTTCCCAATGTGCTCCTTGAAATCATCCATCTTTTGCTTCATCATGGTGGTCATGAGCTTCATCTCCATCATCTCCGCACGTACCTCACTCAGGTATTCCTGGGTATGAAGGAGTTTTGCTTCAAGTATTTCTCCAATCTGATGTATGGCTTCCATGGCAGCTTCACGAACAGCATCAAAGAAGGTTGCTCGTGGTACATGTGAAATGAAAAAGTATTGCCCCATAGTCTTTGGACAAACTCCTTTCACATGGTGGAGGTGTACTTCCACGTACCAAAGTTCCGCTCCATTATCCATGAACGGGTAGCCTTTGTAGACTGCATCTCCTTCAAGATGAATGTGCTTCATCATGTCCTTCAGGATTTTTGGGTAATCATGGTCACTGGTCAGGGTCATGATCGTTTCTAGGCCCTTGAGAAATGACTCGTAGAGAGTTGCCATCTGCAGGTGTCAGTAAATAGGTACTCAGAGGAATGTATGTGTCTCCTTGGTAATCATGGTACATTCCTACTCAGTGGATCCTGTGGGTTTACCGATTACTACCACACTTAAATGAATTATACTCATGCCTGCATAGACCATATTTTCTCATATCCTCATAATTGTTCAGAGATCTTTGTTCGAAGAGAAACAACGCATACATTTTCAACATAGGCAATCATGAGACAATAAATTCCATTTATTCATGATGTTATTACAATCTCAGGGACTTCTGTTACAAAGTTTTCCACTCCATCATCTCATGAAAAACAAGAGTTCTTCATATTACACTAATTGCCGCGGTCAAAACTTAACTACTCCTTCTTAGCTTTCTTCCTTTGTGGACAATCGCTAGCAAAATGTCCTGCTTCCTTGCAACGAAAGCAAATGAGTTCTCACAAGTCTCGAGGCGTCTTAGTGTTTGCTTTTGCTCCTTGGGTTTCCGGCTTGCTTCCTGAGCACATGTATTTGTGGTGGCCAAATTCCATACACTTGTAACATCTCACATGACTCAGGTCTATGTCTGCAGAGATTTGGCTCTTCCGAGGGTACTTTCTCTTCTTTCCGGACTCCTTTATTTTGGCCAGTTCTTCTATTTCAAGTGGATCAAACTCCACTTTTTCCGTTGGGAAGTTTCCCAGATACTCTTGGCTTCTCTTTGTGCAGTCCTGTGAATAATGTCCTTCTTCTCCAGATGAGTAGCATGCATTGGAGAACAATCTGGTCAGACCTTGTCCATCGGGGTCTTCAATATTTCCGTTCATCACCGGTTCTTCTAGAATCTTCTTCTTGAGGGTTTCCTTCACTGCATCTTTCTGCTGCTTGACTACTTGTTGCACCTTGGGGTAAATGTGACACTGAGCTGGGTAGTGGGTGGTTCCTTCACAAAGGAAACAAGTCACCTGACTACTTGGGCACTCCTCAGCTGAGTGATTTTCTTCACAATGAGTGCATCCATCCTTGTGTTCTTCCTGGGTGTGTCCTATTTCTCCACAGATCTTGCATGCACAAGTCCTCTCCTTCTGATTATCATAGCACTTCTGAATAAGTCGAGATCTTAACAGAGTCTTCCTGGACTCGTCCCAAGATTCTGCTCCACTAAATCCTTGTATGACATGGTGCATTTTCCACCAGATTGCAACACTTTGTGTAAAGTACTTGAGAGCGTGTTCCACTTCATACTTCCTTGAGATCAAGTTGCTCCCGAAGTGGTTCTCCATGTTCTGAATCCATATCTCAGCTTCCAGCCGGGTCATTGGTTCAGAGACTACAAGTCTAGCTTCATACTCCATCTGGTAGGGTTGAGGTTTTGGGGATGAGACGGGTAAGCGAGAGAGGGAGATACACACAATACAAACAATATTTTTGAGAATAGGTTTTTTTGTTGTGGCCGTCGGAAAGCACACACCAATGACGGCTCACAAATCATCGTAACTAACGTGGGTATATAATTGGGGTTTGGCCTTCTAATGGTCATATAATTATTCAAACACTTCAGGGTTTTCGAGTTCATCGGGTCTTGAGAGTCTTCTGTTGGTGTAGCTTCAATTCTTCAAACGCGTGGTGAAATCCTCTTTACTTTGAAGAAGAACTCCGTTGATTCTTCATGCGGTCAAAGGGGTAAGGGAATTGTATAACTATTGGAGGTGAGAGAGAACGTTTGATGAAATCAGAAGAGATGAGAAGTGAAAGGTGTTCTCGAAAATAAGATTTTTGAGATATCCTATCCTAAGAAGTTTCCAGTTTCTAGGGTCACGTCCTACAGTCAACATGTGCTGTGATACCATTTCTGTAGCGACCCGACTCAAGACGAGTCAATCCTCTGTGTTTCTGTGCCATCCCTGGATCAGTATGCTGGCACACACAGTACATCAATGTATATATCAAAGTGCAATCACATGTAAATAGCGTAAAACTGATATATACCTTAATTATTTCAGCGAAAGCAGTCAAGGGAGTGGAGTCCCAATAAACACCAACGACAAGTTGAGTGTAGACCGTAACCCTGAATCGTACTCTTACTCGTCGAAGAAAAATATCTGCAACATAAGACGTTGCAGCCGTGTAGGTCAGCATATTGAATATGCCGGCAAGTCACATAAGAGAAGGGTGAAAAGTAATCATCTATACTATATGCATATATGGCAGGTGGGGCTATAAGTTTTTAGCAAAAAGCAAGTTTTCTCCTACATCAAGAGAGGGCTAAAAGCAAAATGTTACTACGATGTTGGTTGTTACCGAGATGGTTCCGCCAACCAGTTCTCATACCCGAGTTGTCAATAATTACCCTCATCAAATATATTTAATGGTGTTGAGAAATCCAGATAACTTCAGTTCCTTTGGCTCAGGTTGTCCATGACCGAGGACACGGCTAATCGATTAGGTTTGAGTACTCTGCAGAGTTTTGCACACGTTCCCCACAAGATTTGATATCCTCTGTGTATGTCCTCGCACTTCAAGGTGTTTGAAGACCGGATGATCAAAACATGGTCTTTCAACGGGTCCCTCTAAATCCCTGTCGGTGCCCATCCATTCCTACCGTTCGTCTACATCTGCTAGCACCGCCTGTCCAGAGTCGCCGTGTTGTCCAACCAAGCTAGAGCCCATAATGACTTGTGGTTGTGCAGGTAAGCCTTGGGTCTTGAAAATATCCGTCCGTCTCTTTGAGCCTGGGTGAAGCTTTCCGCAGGATGTCATGGCCTCTCTAGCATCCCGGGTCATCCACTGGGTTCTCCAGGGAGCCGATCAACCGTCCTTCACCCAGAGTTGCATTGCGTCCAAGGTCTTGAAAATCTTGTCTTAACCGGTCTTGATTATTTAATCAACCTCGCATCACTCGTGTTATGCACTCAACCGAAATCCCGTCTACTCAAGCATAGCAATATGAAATTTGTCGTCCCGGGCCAAGTATCGGGGTTGTTGTGTGCCTACCACATGATACTACAATCTATACTAAAATTTCCAAGTACCTAAGCAACATGCAAATTTGGGCATAGGATGGTAGAACTACGATGCATAAAACATAGGTGATAGTATGATCAAGTGACTTGCCTGGTGATGTTGACGAAGAAGAAATTCTCGAGAAATAACTTGATAGACTACTCGTCACTCTCCGATGAAATCTATATAACAAACATATCATTCACATAAGCACTCATACTAGCAATCATTCTAGCAATCAAAACGAAGAAGAGAGTGAATAAGAATCCGAAAGAAACTTCAAATAAGACTAGGGAGTCTTCTACTACATCAAACGCTAAAATGGTTTTTGTACAACGGAAAATAATAACAGGGAACTAAGATATAAATTTAACTAAGATAAAATAAAGTATTTTTCACAAAACTATTTGAAAGTATTTCCAAACGGGATTTGAAACAGTGGAGAAACCAATTGCAAGTTACTAAGGAACTAGAATTGATTTCATGAAAACAAATAAAAATAAAATAAAAACTTGTTGCAAAACTACTGTTTAACTAACATAAACAAAACAATAATCTTTCTGAAATAATAAAGAAAATATTTTAAAACAAAAATAGAAAAGGAATTAGCCGAAACCTAAAAGAGGTGAAACAGAAATTGTCTCACAAGAAACCATAAGCTAAAGTGCTCAAACAAATCTGAAATTTCTACCACTGGTAAATAAGATCACTAGTGATCAGTAGCAAAACGAATCAAATTAAAAGCTATTTTTAAACTCCTGGAATAGGCAAAACAAGGTTTAAACTTAATCTGATCTAATTCAAATTTGCAAATTTCAAACACAGACAAATTATATGTTTTTAAAAACTACAGAAAATTTGTGATCTACTGGAAAAAGAATCAACATCATTGGACTTCGGGATCAAAAGCTATGGACAAAACAAAATTGGAACTTTTCTGTTTTTGAACTAAACGAAAAAAAAAGAATAAAAGCTTACTAACTACGTGACAGTCCCTGATTGGCTGCGGGGTTGTGCGTTGTATAGGCTAAACAGTGGATGGCCGAATTATAAGAAAAATGCTTCGGTTCACTTAACTGATGGACCGGTTCTTTGAGAAAACCGAAAAGGTATGCCCCTATGTAATCTACACCGTAGATCCTGATCTAATAGGCAAACTAAAAAAACAGGAGGGGGAGGAGTCTTACCGTGGATGAACGCAGCCGTGGCTGGAGGTGCAGCGAGGTGGGCAACTCCGGCGGGGTGGGGGTCGCCGGCGAGGGTGGGGAAGGGGCCGGTGGAGGAGGGGGGGGGCGAGGTTCCAGGGCAGGTTCGGCAGGGAGGGGGAAACCTGTAGGGGGGGGGCGACGGGAGGAGTTCCTGGCTCCCTGGTCATGGCGATGTGGGGGAGCAGGGGGGGTGGGGGCGACAAGGTGGAGGGAGGTGCGGCCGGTGGGGGTGGCACAGCGAGGTAGGGGAGGGCTGCAGGGGGGGTGCGGCAGGAGGGGGAGTCCAGAGGGCTCCCGAAGCTTCGGCTCCGGCGAGTTTAAGGCGGGTGGCGCGCGAGCTAGAGGCGAGGATAGTGCAGGGTTTCGAGGGGAATGGAACGAGGAGGCCATGGGGGTTCTTATAGAGGCAACGGGAGGTGCTGGGAGGGAAAGAGCTTCGCGAATCCCGGAGGTGGGGATTTCTCTGTCCATGGCAAGGAAAGTTTCTATGACGTGAGGGAGAGGCAGAGGAGGAAGAAGATCTTCTGTCGGGCCAAAATAGGAAAACTCTTAATGGGCGAGCAGGTGTTTCCAAATAAAAGTGATTCCTTTCCTATTTTTAAAACTAGGAAACTAAAACGATAAAAGGGAATTCAAATCAATTCGGAATAAAGAGTTTCTATATACTAAAATTATCAGAAAAATAAAATATAAATGATGGGCATTTTTCCATGGCAAAAATAAAAACTTCAGAAAAAATTATTTTCACAAAATTGCCTAAAAGATTTATTTTCTTTTGCAAATAATTTTCAAATGACCCTATAAGTTTTAGGGTTCAAATAACTTTCAAAATGCCCGTGTGTTTGAGGGTCATGTTCCTCCTCTCTTTTCTGTTTGACAGAATGTATTTCCCGGCATTTCTTGCATGAAGAAAACAAATAGAAATGCAAAAGAATTTAAATGCAAATATCTCCGTTCAAATTCTTTATAGTTGAAGAAGTCACGTCATCTTCTCTCTTTGCTTTTAAAAGATTGAATTTGAATTCACCGGAGAAGGGAAAAGTCATTTTATTCCCTCTCATTCAAAAGTTTTTAAAAAGTTTCAAATTTCCACTCAAGTTTCAATCACTCAAGCAAGCAAACAAACAAACTAATAATTATTTTAACATTCCAAAATTTGGGATGTTACATTGAACACCCATTATTTTTTATCTAGTCTTATGACCCATGCAAATTACCGTCGCTATTTATTTCACTCTCAAAAAAATATAAGTGAAGAATGAGAGCATAATATTTCTATAAAATCTACACGCCACCATGCTCAAAAGGATATAAGTGAAGTACTAGAGAAACTCCTAAGCTCAGAAGATATAAGTGAAGCACATAGAGTATTCTAACAAATTATGATGATGTGCTATCTTTATAAAATAGGTGTATCCAGAAAACAATGATTGTGGCAAACTGAAAGCAAAAGCAAACAAAAGCAAATGTTGCTCCAAGCAAAACTCATATCATGTGATGAATGAAAATGTAGCTCCAAGTGACATATCGATGGATTGAGATGAAAAGAGGGGATACCTTCTCGGGCATCCACAAGTTTAGACGCATGAGTCTTCCTAGAATATTACCTTGGGGTGCCTTGTGCATCCCCAAGATTAGGCTTTTTATGCTCCTCGTTTCTTTGTCCATCGGGATAATACCCAAAACTTGAAAACTTCAATCACATAAAATTCAACAGAACTTCGTGAGATCCGTTAGTATAAGCAACATATCATATACTTTAAGGTACTATTATAAGTTGATCCTTATTTTATTTTAGCATAAGATATCGTATTATAACTTATCCATGGCTTACCCTCCAATGTAATCCATAGCATCATCAAAACAAGAAAACTATGCAAGCAAAATCAGAATCCGACTGAAACAGAACAGTTTGTGGTAATCTGTAATGAACCTATACTTCTGTAACTCTAATATTTCTGAAAAAATAGGATAACCTGAGAAGTTTTTATAGCAATACTTTTTAAAACATTCAGCTCAAACATTCATTCCAGTAAAATCAGAGAAATTCTGCACTAGACGTCAATTGTTTTGTTTTTGCACCGTATCAATTCTACTCATCATACAAATCATCACAAAGGCTTTAATTGGCACAAACACAAATTAAAACATAAAAACACAATCATTATAGAGTAAATAATCCTGTTATCACAAACAAATAGAAAGTAAAAGACAAAAATAAATTTGGTTGCCTCCCAGCAAACGTTATTGTTTTACGCCCCTAGCTCGGCATATTGCATAGTTTCAAGTATTGTCATCTATGACACTCCACCCATAAGTGGCTCTCATGATTGATTCATAAGGTGGTCTAATTATCTTTATAGGTAAGTAATCCATTACTTTATTTAATGGAAATTGGAATCTTATGTTTCCATCTTTCATGTCAATGATTGCACATATAGTTCGTAGGAAAGGTCTTACAAGTCTAATTGGAAAGTAGGGTTGCAATCAATATCAAGCACAATGAAATCTATGGGCACATAATTTTTATTTACAATTATCACCACATCATTTATTCTACCCAAGGGTTTCTAAATGGTAGAATCCGCAAGATGCAAGTATAGGGAACATTCTTCAATATAAGTGAGACCAAGCACATCACATAGAGATTTGGGTATAGTTAAAACGCTAGCACCAAGGTCAAACAAAGCATTGCATTCATATTTATTTATATTAATTTTTCTAGTAGATTCCCACTCATCATGCAACTTTCTAGTAATAAAAACGTCAAGCTCAAGTTTCTCATCATAAGCTTTTACAATAGCTTCCACTATATGTTGAGTAAAAGCTTTGTTTTGTTCATAAGGATTGGGTGGGATAATAATGGATTGCAGCAAGGAAATACATTCTACTAAAGAGAAATTATCATAATTAAAGTCCTTGTAATCCAAAATAGTGGGCACATCGCTAGTTAAAGTTTTGACCTCTCCAAACCCACCCTTTTTAGTTTTAACATTAAAATCATCACCCTCCAAGCAAACGAGAGGCTCCTTTACTAGAGTTGACTCATCTCGAGTCCCTTCATCATTAATATTCAGAGAAGTAAATAAAGATTCAATAGGAGAAGACCAATCATTTTAAGATCTTCGACATGATTCCGGTAAAAACGGGAGGAAGAGATTTTTCTAGGAATTCCCGCTTAGCTTTCAACTTAGCGGTCCTCTCCTTACTTTAATTAATAGAAACTTGGATAGATTTAATAGTCTCATTAAAATCATGCTTACGAGGCAAAGATTTTCTAAGAGTTTCTACATCAAGTGCAATTCTATCCATGTTTTTGGCCAAAGTATCAACAACATGCAATTTTTCTTCTACCATGGTATTGAAAACTTTTTGAGAATTAATGAATTTCTTAATTGTGTTCTCAAGATCACACGGTATCCTATTAGAATTTGTAGAAGAATTTCCATAATAATTTCCATAACCATTAGGAACATTAGAGGGATATGGCCTAGCATTGAAATTACCCCTATATGCATTGTTGTTGAAATTAGTTCACGAGACAAAGTTCACATCAATAGCATCATTATTTTGTTCACTCAAGGTAGACAAGGGTGTATCATTGGGATCAACTTGAGTATTTTTATTGGCAGCCAAATTCATAAGAGCATCCACTTTTGCACTCAAAGTAGTGATTTCCTCAACACAATGTACCTTCTTACCGGTTGGAGCTCTCTCGTTATGCCATTGAGAATAATTGGTCATGATGTCGTCCAAAAGTTTTGTGGCCTCTCGTAAGGTCACATCCATAAAGGTAGCACATGCATTTCTAGAAACAAAGTTTAGTCCAACATAGAAATTTTGGATAATCATCCACAAGTTTAAACCATGAGTGGGGCAATTTCGTATCATCAATTTCATTCTCTCCCATGCTTGTGCAACATGTTCTTGATCATGTTGTTTAAAATTCATTATTTGATTTCTAAGGGAGATTATCTTAGCAAGAGGAAAATACTTGGCAATAAAAGCATCTTTAAACTTATCCCATGTTCCAAAACTATTATGTGGTAAAGATGAAAACAAAGCTTTAGATTTATCTCTTCGTGAAAAAGGAAACAATTTAAATTTCACAATATCATTATCCATGTCCTTTTTCTTTTGCATATCACAAAGTTGAATAAAGGAATTGAGATGTGAAGCGGGCTCCTCATTAGGACTTCCCGAAAATTACTCTTTCATGACAAGATTCAATAATGCAGCATAAATATCAAAAGCCTCCGCACTAGTGGCGGGTGGTATAGGAGGACCAATAAAATCATTTTTAATAGTATATGAGAAATGACACAACTTAGTAGTATCTTGAGACATGGTGACCGAGCAAGAGAAGTAACTGATAACCCACAAGTATAGGGGATTGTTTGTAGCCCTTTTTAATAAATAAGGGTGTCGAACCCAATGAGGATCTAAAGGTAGAACAAATATTCCCTCAAGTTCTATCGACCACCAATACAACTCTATGCACACTTAATGTTTGCTTTACCTAAAACAAGTATAAAACTAGAAGTACTTAGTAGGTGTAATAGATAGGTTTGCAAGATAACAAATAACAAGTAAATAAAAGTTAGGTGTTGTTTAGTACAAAGCTTTTTGTGTAACACAAGAAAAGATTGTACATAGGCAATTGAATATAACATGATAGATACTTATCATGTGCGATGAAGGAGAGGCATACGCTAACACAGTTTCCATACTTGGATCATATGCACTTATGATTGGACCTCTAGCAAGCATATAGAACTACTAGAAATCATTAAGGTAAACCCAACCATATCATTAAACATCAAGTCCTATTTACTCCCATACGTGCACAACTCCATTACTCGGGTGTAAGTTTTTGTCACTCTCGTCACCCAGTATAATCAAATCATGAACATATTGCAAACCCTCCAACGCGCATCCTTCACGTGTGCACCACACGGAAGGCACCTTAGGATAGCACCATATCAACACACAACTCATATCAATAACATCATATCACAATGAACCCGTAGGACAAAACGGATCTACTCAAACATCATGGGATAGCCACATATCATTGGGAAATAATATGTAGTGTTGAGCACCATGTTTAAGTAGAGAGGTACAATAGGAAAAGAGGTGTTACACCACTGCATAGAGTGGGGATTTGGTGTTGATGGCGGCAACATTGTTGATGTAGATCATCGTCATGCTCCTTGCCCAAGCGGCACTCCGATGCAACCGGGAGAGAGGGGGAGAGAGCCCACCTCCTTCTTATTCTTCCTTGGCCTACCCCTAGATGGGAGGAGAATTCCCCATCTCGTACATGGCCTCCATGGCGGCGGAGGGGAAGGAGCCCCTCCAATGACAAGATGGTGTATATACTTCTCCCACCCCATTGGTTACCCCAAGTGGAAGGTTGAGATGTAGTCAACAGCAAGTTTTCCCTCACACGGGAACTGTAAGGTTTATCGAACCAGGACGACTCGTAGGATCAACAAGTAGGTGTATTCCACCCTGGCGCTAGCAGAAGACGTGGACCTGCACACACAACAAATAACTTTGCTCCCAACGAGTACAGAGAGGTTGTCAATCTATCTGGCCTTGTAGTTTGCAAAGGATCAAAACACAAGTGGGAAAGTAATGGTGATTGCAACGGAAAGTAAATGAAAATGGTAAATGGTGGAGGTGTAAACAATGATGGTGATATGGACCGGAGTCACATGATGTTCACTAGTGATGTCTCTCTCCCAAAAGACGATAAACAACTATGCTTGGGTAAACAAATCACAGTTGGGCAATTGACAGAATTATGAACGCACCGCAATGCTAATTATGCTACTTGATAGTTAGAGGCTCAATAGTAATGTGCAGTACGCCAAGAAAAAGTAGACCATTTATTCATCAACATCTACTTACTAATCATCCACCTTGAGATATCTACCAGAACATCTCACCGGTATTAAGTTGCGAGCCCCACCCAAAGTGTAAACTCAAAGCCACATACAACTTCATTAACGAACTATGTGTAAGGTAAACAATCCTTGCAACCGTGGTCACAAGCACCGTTGTTTTCTCCCTGGTGGTAACAACACATCCCCTAGTCTCATGTTTCTGTCACTCAAGCTAGACATCGAGGGGCATGAACTCAGTATCATGCATAACACTCCCTCTTGGAGTTACAATCTACTACTCGGCCAAAGCAATAACTAGCAATGGAGAACATGCATGAATCACTAAGGAACATAATATAAAAGGATAATCAAATATATAACTCATAACAATCTGAACATAATATCATAATCCATCGGATCCTAACAAATCGAGCATAGCAAAAGCAAGAGAATTACATAAATGCCTTGATAATGTAGGGCAGCTTACAAGGACTAACCATTGAAGCACAAGATTGGAGAGAAGACATCACATAGCTACTGGTCATAGACTCATGGTCCAAGGAGGACTACTCACGACACGTCCGTGAAGCGTCCATGGTGGTGGAGAAGCTCCCAGAGGTCAATCCTCCCTCCGAAAGGGTGCTAGGAAAAGGTCTCGGAAGCGCTGCGGCGGCGGAACGATGGAGAAATTCGCGATTCTGGAAGTTGTGGAAGGGTTTCCTCTCGGTACTCTAACTATAGCCCAAAGGAGGGCACCGGAGGACATGGGCCCCAGCCAGGCGGCCTCCTGGCGCGGCCTAGGGCCTGGCCACGCCAGTAGGTTGCCTGGGCAGCCCCTGGCCCCCTCTGACCCATCTTCGGTCATGCGGAAGCTTCTGTTTCGCTGATTTTTATATATTTTTCCTGGATTTTTCGGGCTTCGAAAAATTGGGTAAAAGCCCTTACAAAATAGACATGAGCAGACAGAAACTGGCACTGGGTGCACTGAGTTAGTAGGTTAGTCCAAATATGTGTAAAATTATATAAAAGTGTAGCAAAAGATATAACAATGTCACCCAAAAGATCATGGAACAAGCAGAAATTATTGATACGTTTGGGACGTACCGACATCCCCAAGATTAATTTGTGCTCGTCCTCGAGTAGATAAATTATAACAAAATAATTTCTGTGGTGACATGCTAACACACATATAAGAACTTCAAAGTAAAGCAAGTGAGATATGCAATTGAAGTCAAGACAATAACAAGCAATAGACTATATTTAGTATTGAGTTTAGCAAAGTAAGAACATAAAGGTGCAAGAGCTCTCGCTGTCCGTGACTCGAATGTCTCCAAATGGTGTTTGCGTGCAAGAAGTGGGAGATGGGTTGAGATCATAAAATGTTTTTTTAATTTAGAACTGAATCTATAAAAATTTCACACTTGGTCTCCTTTGGAATCTTATTTTGACTCATCCCCAGGCCACTAGTCAAGCACAAATCAAAATTATCCTCTCCCTTTCGACTTTGAGTACTCATGCAATGGATGAGCGCAAGCAAGATATGTTGGCACTTAGGATGGAAAATAAAATAATGATGGGGAAGGAAGACAAAAAAGGTGTGAAAGGCTCACATCAATGAGGACAACCATAGGCGAGAGAAAGCCAAAAAATGGATATGATGTGAGGAGTAGGGATTGCCATGTAACGGATGCACATATGAGCTAAGGTAAGCTCTCCGATGGAACTAGTGGGGGTGCATCCAACTTGTTTGCTCATGTAGACCTAGAGCTCATTTGAGGAGGCTCATCATTGGAATATGCAAACCAAGTTCTATATTGTAAGGGTCCGCACATAGTTATGCATGAATGATAATCTCTATGTAGTACCAATATAGCAATGGTGTACGAGTGTGGATCTTTCAAAAGGAATAGTAGTATTGCCCCTTCTCTCTTTTTATTTATTTTCTTTTTTTCTTTTTCACTTTTTGTGTGTGGCCTCTTTGGCTCTTTATTTTTTATCTCTCATTTGTCCTCTTTGGGATCTTTTGATTTGTCCTCTTTGGGATATTTTCCTCTCTTCAGGGCAACACTCTATATTTTACAAGAATAAAAAATAAAAATCATCACACTTTATAAGAAGTACTCAACATAAAGACAAGTGAAAACTACCATGATGTATGCAAATGTATGCCTCTGCCAGTGTAGCAGGATATGCAATGATACTAGCGCGTCATGTAGCAGTAATAAGGGCAAGGCCCAACTATCATGCAGCTCTATGATCAATCAAAAGCATGTATGACATGAAGATCAAGTCATGAGATGGTGGATGTTGCATGGCAATGTATCTCAGAAAGGCTATGGAAATGCCTTAATAGGTAGGTATGGTGGCTGTTTTGAGGAAAGATATAATGAGGCTTATGTATGACAACGCGTGTCATGTCATGGGTTTGGATGCACCAGCGGAGTTTGCACCAATTTTCAATGTGAGAAAGGGCAATGCACGGTACCGAAGAGGCTAGCAAAATATGGATTGTGGAAGTGCCAACAATCGAATACTCACATTAGTCCAAAGAACTCATACACTTATTATCAGTAACTCTCTATGTAGTTAGGAAATTCACAGAGAGACAAGTACCCCGAGGACGAGTGTTTGGGGGTTTGGTTATCGTTGTGCATCCTCGACTCATGGTAACGTGAGGGTACTCTATATATTCCAACCCCTCCAGAGGTTAGCTATCAATTTAGTAGCTAGAGTTCTCAACTAATTTTTAGTTTTAGAAAAACACACAGATTTCCCAAAATACGACACCTATCACTAATAGGCTCAATCTCTTGGCACCAATAGTCCAATCATTACTCAAATCAATACCTCAAAACTATTGCAAGTTACTACTATACTTAAATAGCAACCTCAATTACCTACTAATGCAAGACACACAACTCAGTGAAACGAGCCAACTCTCTAAACAAGATAAGCATAATAACTCAAGAGAGTTCCAAAAGCAACCTAAATAAAAGCTCTTAAAAAGATAAGCATGAAAACTAAGAGCTAAGCATGACAGTAGCTACGAAAAGATAAAGAACACACAAGAAGATAAGCATGAAAACCTATGTTGTGTTCTAGAGTGGAATGGAGCGTGTTCTCTCCCAAACGAGGTAGCCTAGGTTCCGACTTGTTATGAACAACAAGACAAACTAAAACAAACTAAAACGTAAAAAAGCGGGATGCTCCGAGAATAGCACATATCATATGAAGTGATAAAAATATAGCATGGAGATGGACGAACTGATTATTGTTGATAGAGAAGGGGGTGCACGGGGGCATCCCCAAGCTTAGACGCTTGAGTCTCCTTGAATATTTCTTGGGGTGCATGGGGGCATACCCAAGCTTGAGCGCTTGACAATCTTGGATCTTCTTTCATCATCTCCCATCGCATACTTGAAAACTCCCTTCATACGAAACTCATCATAAGCTGATTAGAGTGGTTAGTACCCTTAATAAAATAATTCATTACCTCCTGGAAATAAAATTTTTCATGAAAAGCTACCGCTTCTTATGAATGCCAAAAGTTTTTTTCAAATAAAAAGTAAGTTTGGGATTTGCAAAACAATGAAAACGCAAAAAATGGCAAAATCTGTGAAAAACAGAACAACAAGTAGTAAATAACTTATTCGAGGAACTTATGCAACTCAAATCAAAAAACTCAGAACAGATGCCAGAAATACAATTATATAGAGCATGTTGTCAAAACAATTCAGATCAAAAAGATTATCTCGTGATTTTTGGCGAATGTTTTCGTCAAGCAGACATAATTTATTTCTGGACAGCATGTCACAATTTTTCAACTTTCTTGCAACCGGAGGCTATAACTTGGCACAAGGCTTAAAAACAAAGATACAATGATGTTGCTACAGTAGTAACAAGCATCAAGACCACTAAAATAGAAAGTAAAAACAAATTGGGTTGCCTCCCAACAAGCGCTTTCTTTTATGCCTTTGAGCTAGGCATAATGCACGAAGATCAAGTGTTATCAACTCCAAAAGAATAACTTGCCCGAGTAACGAACTCATATGGTAACTTAATCTTATTTCTAGGGAAGTGTTCCATTCCCTTTTTAAGAGTAAATTGGAATTTAATAATTCCCTCTTTCATGTCAATGATAGCACCAACGGTGCGGTGAAAAGGTCGTCCAAAAAATAATTGGACATGAAGGATCACATTCATTGTCCATAATAAGAAAATCAACGGGCACGTAATTATCATTGACAACAATAAGCACATCATCAATTCTCCCTAAAGGTTTCTTTATGGAAGAATCAACAAGGCAAACACCAAAAGAACATGGATCATAAGGTTTCCAATCAAGCATATCATACATTCTTTCGGGAATAACGGAAGCACTAGCTCCAACATCACATAATGCAAAGCAAGAGATATTATTCAATTTAATTTTGACCATAAGATCCCAACCATCTTCTATTTTCCTAGGAATTTAAGTCTCTAGCTTGAGCTTCTCCTCTCTAGCTTTGATAAGAGCATTGGTAATATTCTCAGTGAAGGCAATATTGAGTGTACTAGTGTGGGGTCTTTAGCCATTCTTTGCAAAAAGGTGATAACTTCGGAAAGACTACAATTGTCAAAATAAATATTATTTCTATTAAGTAAAATTGTGGTGTCATACTCTATGTTTGATTTTCCCTCTATTATAAGAGTTTGGAAGTCTTCCCAACTTTGGGGACGTTTAGGAGCTACTTCAAACCAAAGATCTTGTGGCTTCCCGATGCAACCATGCCAAGGGCATAATTCTCCATAATGACTAGTATAGTCACAAGGTTTACTTGTAAAAAGACCCTTAGTGGTAACTGGAGAAACACAAGAGAAGGTATAATCATTGTTGTTGTGAATAGTGAAGTCAGTCAACATGGTGTTCTCAGCGGAACCCATAGCAGCAGCAACAAGCAAGAACAAAGCAACTAATTTTTTTGTGGTTTTTGGTACAAGACTCTTGTCGGGACCCCGATCCTAAGCCATAGGAATCTAGCCTGTAAACCATCGCATCCCTTTGTGGTCTCACGCACGGTTAACTCCACGGCTGCAGCCTTACCTTAGCCGGGACCGTTTGCGTCTTTTGACTCACGTATGCGATAGTATCGCTAGCAATCCAATGTCAAAGAACCCGGATCGACATGTCTAGTCATAAACCAAAGTGGCAGTACCGCACAAGGACAGGCATACATGACCCAACAAAGCAGGTGTCGGTCACCGGCGAATGTAGACAAGTCGTAGCAAGCTACAAGGACTCCATTACATCGCGTGACATTTCCCCAAAGGGGACAGACACAATAGCTAAGAAGGACACATGCCGGTCAACCAATGTGTCCGGAGCAGTAGCGAACTACCAAGGCTCGTTGGACCACAAAGGGGCATTTCCTTGTAAGGAGTGCTACTAAAGTTCACGACTAGGTAATCGAACCCCATACATATCAAGTACGACACACGTACGCATGGCATACCGATATGTATAGATACATCGATGGCATCACAACATAACCATAAACATACAAGCTTTATTTAAGAGGCTCGGAAGAGCCACACACATAATATTACACATTAAGGGTCTCACGACCCATAATAGCAGTCATACAATACAAGCCAGCGGAAGAGTTATAAACTGTCTGAGTACAGACAGGGCAACTAGTAGGCACGTGGCCTGACTATACTACAGAGCCGACGTAGGGCCAGATCGTAGCTGGGACACCAGCTACTCGTCGTCGTCGATGTCTACGAAGAACCCTCCATTAGGGTCATTAGCAACCTCTGCAACATTTATTAAGCAAACATGAGTACGAAGGTACTCAGCAAGACTTTAGGAGAACTAACTACTCATGCAAGGTATCAAAAGGTATTGTGGGGTTTCATGCGGGAAGCCAGCATTTGACTCGTGGCTAGACAACTTGCTTTTTGAAATTAGTTTTGACAACTTGATTTCTCGCACCCGAGTCCACTAACACCACAACAATACACTATCGTGGAATCATTCCGTCTCCATACGGAAATGCCGTCCATGACACTCACGCTTATCTTGACAATTTTATGAGTAGCCATTGAAGTTATCTATGAACAACAAATGTCTCCAAGTAGTCCATATCCGCGGACGCGGCTATTCGTATAGATCATAACCCTACAGGGGTGTACCTCGTCACACACGCTCTCGCCACTTATCGCCATGTGCACGTCATGCACCTCGGCAACCTTCAAGCGGAAGCCCAGCGAGGGAGTCGGCCACGACCGTTAACCACACTAGTACCTAGTCCAGGTTTATCGCCTATCTGAGAGTAACCCGTACGGAAGTCCGGCCGAGGTTTCCGCCACGGCCTCAAACGATGTGCGCAGGGTTCCCAAGCCCACCATCCGGGTGCCACTTGGTACACCGTGCCACTGCCTACCGCATCACGGTCCACCTCTCAGGTCAGCACCATGCACGGCCTCCAGCATTACTATAAACACCAGAAACTACTTGCAACTCCTAGACCGAGTACTACGCGATTAATAGGCCGAGCGGGGTCATATTTTAAGGCCCAGCATGTGGTAGTATCTAGTCTTGGATTACATACACAGAACTCAATTCCTAAGGACGGTTCCAATGAAACAACCCGCCATGTACTCCTACACAGCCTTTCACCGGTACCTTTACCAAATCAAGTTCAACACACGACCTTTGCTCACCGAACACATTCCACATTTCTGTTCATCTCCCAGATGACAGACCATACACAACTCTAAGCATAGCATGCATAGCTGGATAAGGCACATCATAGCTCAAGCAACTACCAGGTATGCTAGGTTGCAAGGTTCGGCTATTTACTGTGACCAAAGGAAGTGGGTCCAACTATCGTGGCAAAAGCAGTTGAAGCATTTGATCCTAATGCAATAAATAGGTGCAGGAGCAAGAACATAGGAGTTATCGGGATGATCAAAAGGGTTGCTTGCCTTGTTGCTCAGAGGAGGAACGATATCCGTCAGACGGATATTCGGTGGAATCCGGGGGTGCGGAGCCTACCGAAATGGATGGCAACATTCAATAACAATCATATGCAATCAAAATGATGCATGAGCATGGCATGAGAATGCAAAGTGATAAGTTATTATAATCAAGATGTTTTAGGTTTAGAGTTGATTTGAATCACATTCGAATAGTAATTCAAACGGGTATTCTCGGATACCGTTTAATTGATTCGACCTGATGCTCAGATCAACCTAATGTTAACATGCATGAAATGTCATGTTATGGTACTGATTTATATCTAGGGCAGTGTGTGATCATTGCATTTATAATGAAATTTGGATATTTTTTGCAAATTCCATTTATAAAGTGATTACAGAATTGAATTATTCCTTATTTCACAATTTAGGGTCCTGTAAATTTTTCAAACATAGTTGAAAATAGCATAATCAGAATCCTTGAATTTTTATGATACTTTTTCATATATAATTTATTTTCATTGGAGTTACAGATTAATTTCTATGATTTTTGCAATTTTAAGCAATTTCCTGAATTAGTTTTAAACTAGAAATTCCATTTATTGCATCAGGCTGACGTCAGCAGGTCAGCCGACCTGTTCAGGTCAAACCTGACAGGGGGGCCCCACTGGTCAGCCTCTCTGGGACTAATCCCGCGCTGACCAGCCCTAACTGAGGTTTGACTTGGCCTTGGGCCCACTTGTCAGCGAGTGATTAAGTCACTAATCGGCTGGGTTAGCTTGCCACGTCGACCTCCACCGGCGGCGAGGTCGTCCTCGCCGGCGGGGAGCCTCCGGCGACCACCAGCACGACGGAGGGGCTCGGAAACGGCGCACAGGGGGCCAAATGCTGCGCGGAGAGCACCAGAGGAACGTCACGTCTCCCTCAGCTTCATTTCTGCGCCTAGCCGGGGCTGATCTGGCCGGAGATGACGCCGGCGACGAGCTTGGCGGCGGCCAAGGCTCGGGCGTCATCGGGGTCTTTGAATCAGAGGGATCTACGCTCGGTTCTTAGCTGCTACGACATCTACGCGTCGTCCTAGAGCAGTTGGTGCCCTCGGAAGGACGAGCTGGACATCGGAGGGCTACCGGCGACGAGCGGCAGTGGCGGTCCTCGTCGGGCTCCGGTGAAACTAGGGCTAGAGGAGGGGATCGAGGGGAAAACTTAGGGGAAACGACCGCATGCTCACAGGGAGTGCAGAGCAGAGCTTAGACGGCTCGGGGAAGGCCTTGGGACGACGAATCGACGGGAGAGGTCCGGCGGCCGGAGGAGGAAGACGACGGCGTTGCGGGCGTTGCAGGGCTCGAGGAGGCTTCGGCTTCTGCAGAGACGACCAGGGCGATGAGGCGGAGGTAATGGCGTGCTCTAGGAGGGGATCCTATGGCCAGGGGCACGGGCAGCTCGAGCTCGAGCTCGGCTCTAATGGCGGCAGCAGGGAGAAGGAGGGGATCCGGGAGGAGGGGAAGAACCGAGCCGGGGAATGGATAGGGGAAGCTCTGGGGAGCTTATCCCCGTCGTCGCCAGCGCGAACCGGCGGCCAGGCAGGCACGCAGGTGCGTGGCCGCGTCGGAGGAGGCGGCGGCCACCTCCTGCTGCCTACTGGCGAGAGGGAGGGGACGAGCGGGGAGATGGGCCGGGCCAGGCTAGGGCGACAGGCAAGTCTTTTTCCATTTCCTCTGTTTTTGTTTTTCTGTTTTGCTAATTATTGTATTGCTAATTAATTCAGCTCCAAAACAAAAAGTAAAAACTATTTTAGACCTCCTGAAATATTTGTTATAATATCCCCACTCATTTCCAAGGTTTTCAACATTTTTGGAAAATTATAGTTTCTGATTTCAATTTTTTAAATTTGAAACCAGTAGCTTTTGCATTTATTTAAAATGCTTAAAGTGTCAAGAAAATAGTTTTATCCAATGCTCATTTACTTTCATGATTTATCAGAAAGTTTGAACATTTCTTGAGGCCATTTTGGGTTCATTGATTTTGAACTAGTTGAAATATCCTTTAATTGAAATGGTGGCTAGGGTTTTGGGTTTTTCCTTTGGCACTTTGTTGTTTTTGTTGAAACTTCTGAGATGCAAATGCAAAGAAGACATGAGCACAATGCTATCTTGCTTAAGGGTTAGGGATGTGACAACTCACCCCCACTCAAAAGAATCTCGTCCCGAGATTTAGAAGTCGTCGGGAATAACGCAGGATACTCGAGTCGGAGACGATCCTCTCTTTCCCAAGTTGCCTCCTTTTCAGAATGATTTGACCACTGAACTTTAAGAAACTTGAGGTTTCGACGTCGAGTGGTACGCTCAGCTTGATCAAGAATACGCACGGGGTATTCTCGGTAAGAAAGGTTATCTTGTAGATCAAGCGTTTCGTGGTCCACTTCACGGATAGGATCCAAAAAGCAACGCCTGAGTTGCGAGACGTGGAAAACATCATGAACCTTGGAAAGATGCGGAGGAAGTTCCAACTGGTAGGCAACTTCTCCTCGTTTGGCAAGAATGCGAAAAGGTCCAATGTAACGAGGAGCCAACTTGCCCTTGATACCGAAACGATGGGTACCCTTCAAAGGTGTAACCCGAAGGTAAGCCTTCTCGTCAACTTCAAAGGTCACAGCCTTATGATGACGATCATATTGGCTCTTTTGACGAGACTGGGCTGTTTTCAACTTTTCACGAATAATGCGAACCTGCTCTTCTGCATCCTAGATCATGTCCGGGCCAAAGAGTTGCCTCTCTCCGGTTTCTGACCAATTAAGAGGGGTTCGACATCTTCGTCCATAGAGAACTTCAAAAGGGGCTTTGCCCAAGCTTGATTGATAACTATTGTTATAAGCGAATTCGGCGAATGGAAGGCACTTCTCCCAATTCATACCGAACGAAATAACACAAGCTCGGAGCATATCTTCTAGAATTTGATTCACTCTTTCTAATTGACCACTTGATTGAGGATGGAAAGCAGTGCTAAAAGATAGGTGAGTCCCCATGGCATTCTGAAAACTTTCCCAGAAGCGAGAAGTAAAGATACTCCCATGGTCCGAGTTAATTTCCAGGGGAACACCATGAAGAGACACTATTCGAGAGATATATAACTCTGCTAGCTGGCTCGCTGTTATACTCTCACGAACAGGAAGAAAATGAGCCACTTTGGAAAGACGGTCAATGACCACAAAGATAGCATTAGTTCCTTTCTTGGTCTTGGGAAATCCGGTAATGAAATCCATGCTAACTTTATCCCATTTCCATTTAGGAATAGCTAAAGGTTGAAGGGTGCCAGCAGGCCTTTGATGTTCTGCCTTAACTCGGCGACAAACGTCGCAGTTAGCAACGAACTCAGCAATTTCTCTCTTCATCCTAGTCCACCAGAACCTCTGGCGTAGGTCCTGATACATCTTAGTACTACCGAGATGAATGGTGAGAGGGGAATCATGAGCCTCCTTAAGGATTAACTGCCTTAGATGTGGGTTCTTAGGAACCACTAATCGATTCTGGAAGAACACCACACCTTGATCATTCATGGAAAATTCTTTAGCGTTTCCGCTAAAAATATTCTCCTTGATTCATGATATACCCTTGTCACGCTTTTGGCCAGCTATAATTTGATCCTTAAGAGTAGGCTTCGCCACCAGGGTAGAAAGGAATCCTTGAGGAACAATATGAAGATTCAACTTCCGAAAGTCCTCATGGAGAAGTGGTTGACCTTGTTGTAGCATCAAATTGTTACAATAAGATTTACGACTTAGTGCATCGGCCATAACATTGGCCTTCCCCGGGGTGTAAGTTATCCCTAAGTCGTAATCCGAGATCAACTCAACCCACCGTCTTTGCCTGAGATTCAAATCCGGCTGGGTGAAGATATATTTCAGACTTTGGTGATCAGTGAATATTTCGCAACGATTACCCAAAAGGTAATGTCGCCAGGTTTTTAGTGCATGGACCACAGCTGCAAGCTCAAGGTCATGTGTGGGATAATTATCCTCATGTGGACGCAACTGTCGAGATGCGTATGCGATCACATGACGATCTTGCATGAGAATTCAACCTAATCCTTGTCGCGAGGCGTCGCAATAGATAACAAAGTCCTTAGAAAAATCTGGTGGTAGCAACACAGGTGCGGAAGTCAGGCGTCTTTTCAGTTCCTGAAAACTATGCTCACACTGTGGTGTCCACTCGAACTTTTTATCCTTCTTGAGGAGTTCAGTCAGAGGCTTTGCAACCTTGGAAAAATTCTCGACGAAGCGGCGACAATAGCTCGCTAGACCAAGAAAACTCCTAACTTGCTTAACTGATTCAGGTTGAGTCCAATCAAGGACAGCTTGAACTCTCTCGAGATTGACAACAATACCCTTACCAGAGATTACGTGGCCTAGATAGGTCACTTCTGGTAACCAGAATTCACATTTTGAAAATTTGGCATAAAGGCGATGCTCTCGAAGTTTCATCAATACCAGCCTTAGATGCTCGGCATGTTCTTGTTCATTCTTTGAGTAGATGAGAATATCATCGAGGTATACTACGACGAATTTATCCAAATACTCCATAAAGATTGAATTCATCAGCCGAGAGAAGGTGGCTGGGGCATTGGTTAAACCGAAGGACATAACGGTGTACTCATATTGGCCATAACAAGTAACAAAAGCCGTTTTTGGAATGTCCCTGTTCTTAATCTTGATTTGATGGTATCCCAACCTCAAATCCATTTTGGAGAAGACTGAGGATCCAGCGAGTTGATCGTACATGTCGTTGATCCTAGGAAGCGGATACTTGTTCTTTATGGTGACCAGGTTAACTGGTCGGTAATCTACAACCATCTGATCCGTTCCGTCTTTCTTCTTGACGAAGAGGACGGGACAAGCCCAAGGAGAAGAGCTAGGACGAATGAAACCCTTGTTCAAGGCCTCATCTAATTGCTTCTTAAGTTCGGCTAGCTCCAGGGGTGCCATCTTATAAGGTCTTCTGGCTATTGGAACAGTTCCCGGAACAAGATCTATCACAAACTCTACATCTCTGTCAGGTGGAATTCCTGGCAGTTCCTCTGGAAAAACATCCGGGAAGTCACGGACTACCGGAATGTCTTCAAGTTCCGGAAGAGTGTTGGCATTTAGGGAATAGAGTTGGCATTTGGTAGCTTGAGTAGAGACATTTACTATCTCACCCGAGGGATGGGTAAGCTGGACATTTCTAGATTGAGTATCAATCTTGGCATAGTGAGCTGACATCCAGTCCATGCCCAAGATGATATTAATATCCGAAGATTTCAATGCTATCAATGAGGCTAGAAAAACTAGCCTGTCTACTAGAATTTCATTATCATAGGTTATCCTAGAGGTTTTCCATTTACTACCAGGGGTTTGGACAACCAATGGGATTGGCATATCACAAAATGACATGTTATGCAACTGTGCATAACTTTCTGAAATGAAGGAATGAGAAGACCCAGTGTCAAAGAGAACGGACGCTGGGTGATGATTAACAAGAAGCGTACCCAGCATGACGTCGGGATCCTCTGCAGCTTCTTCTGCTGACACATAGTTCACACGGCCACGTGCAGGAGTTGGCTTCACATAAAAAGCTTTGCCCGACTTGGCCTGCCCGACGGACTTTCCAGGTTGCTTGGCACCCACATTCTGAGGACACTCACGGGAATAATGCCCTGGTTCTCCACACTTGTAGCATATCACCTGGTTGGCACGTGGTGCAGCATTGCTAGCTGGACCACCATAAGCTTTTGCTGGAGGGTTGGCCCGATTCGTCTGAGGCGCCACGTAGGATGGCCTCGGAGTGTATCTTGGCGGCAGAGAACTGTTTGGAACCCACAGCCTGCGTTTTGGAAACGCGGAACCAGAAGACGAGCCAAAGTCACGGGAGTGCTTCCTTGTGGCTTCGAAGTCAGAATGACCAGTCTCCGCACTGATCGCTTTGTTGACTAGGGCTTGAAAACTTGCACACTCATAGAGGCGCAGATCACGACGGAGCTCAGGGCACAGACCCTTACGGAATCTTGCTTGCTTCTTGGCGTCAGTAGACACCTCCTCTGTTGCATAGTGGGCGAGGTTACCGAACTCGCGGCTATAGGCATCCACAGACAACTTGCCCTGAGTGAAGGCATAGAACTCCTCTCTCTTTCTGTCCATCAGGCCCTCTAGAATATGGTGCAGACGAAAAGCTGCACTGAAGTCTGCCCATGTGGCCACTGGTTCAGCGGGACGCATAGCTTCAAAATTCTCCCACCATAGATTGGCGGGTCCCTCCAGGAAATACACCGCAAAGGTCACCTTGTCGGCCTCAGACACATTTGCAGAGCGAATCTTGCGTGAGATGCTGCACAACCAGTCATCAGCGTCGAGGGAATCGACGGAATGATGAAACTTTGGAGGATTCAGCTTCACAAAGTCATTGAGGGACACTGCAGCATTCCTAGGCTGTCGAGCCGTATTCTGCTCAATACGCTCTAGCAGCCGGTTGGTCTCCCTTTTGTTTCTTTCTGCCTCAAGCATCACTTCTACCAGAGAAGGTGGGTGAGGCAGGTCTTCCTGCGACGCTTGACTACCCTCACCTTGCTCATGAGCAGGGGCACGGTTCAACCTGGTGAACACCATCCTGACAAACAAACTCATAGCTTAGACCAATATCATATCAATACTAGCTATGGATTAAGAATGTACTGAGCACACAGAATGCGGAAATGAATATCCGAACAACATGGTAACAAGCAACTTCTATATATACACCATGGTTCATACACACCCTTACATAGCTCAGTACAACCTTAATCGTAGAGCAACTGCTGAAATTGTGAAACTACTCATCAGAGGCTTACAAGCTTCCTATACATTATTTATCTAGGCCTCCGGAATTCGTTTCACATTACTACCATACTTCACAAGTCACGCAGGACTGTGAACGTACGGCTACTACCATACTATCCTTCCGCTCACAGCTCAGGCATCCGCATAGAACATCTCATAGAGATTACCTCCATGACCTGGAAGCTCAACCTGCGGATCAGGAAACACTCTAGCCTGAGATCCCTGGGATCCATAAGGACACGGATGTGGCCTTGGTCCCCTGACTGGTGGTAAGAGGGGTCCCCGAAGAGGTGTGACTCCTCCTATAGCTGGCCAGTCAACGTGGGCCGGAAGATGGTTCCTAACAGGGTTCAGCATCTCCATCTCTCCATACCCTGTCTGGACTACCGGTGCCAGCTGCGTCAAAGCTGTCCACAGACGGGCACGGTAGCATAAAGCTCCATGCGGAGAGCACGAGCATCCTTGTCTCTGTTCTCTAGCATCTCAACAGTGGACTGCAGAAGTGGATCCTCCATAGAAGAATCAAAATAGACTCCATTGAGGTATCCCTCTTCACCAGACTGAGAGGTCGGAACATAGCAGAACTCTAAATTCTGCAGCAGTGCATGTCTCGCTCTCATAATAGTCAGCATTGAATAGGCAGCATCTTGTACTGCCATGTCAACAGTGACTCCCAACCCATAGGACCAATGGATTGGCTTCTCCGCTCCAGGGTAGTCTGGAAATACCCTAACAGTGCAGATGTACTGGCTCTGGTTGAAGTCTCGGTACTGTTCCTCTACCGTGTACTCGGGGTACCAGCGGTAACCGCACACCGACATCATCCTGACCAGCATGTCCGTATGACCCGGTACATCAATGCACCTGGTCAAATGTACCACCTGACGAGAAGGACGGCCAGGCATCTGTAAATAGAGAGTAATGCAAAAGCATTAGAGCTCTGAATGCAAAATTGGGCAGCATAACGGCTGTAAATGCTCAAAAACAAATTTTGAGACAACCCAAAATAGAATAGCGTAACCACTCAACTATCAAGTTCAACTCTCTGATCATCAAACTTACTTCCTGCTTCCTAGGAAAAAAAGAAACCCAATATCTCTCGACCCGTAGTCCTATAAGCTACCGATCGGAAACACGAGCCTAGGAGAAGATGAGAAATCTAGTCCTTAATTCCCACGGAAAAGACGAGGATGACCAGGATAGAATATCTTGAGAAGAGAACAAGAGTGTTACGTTCCCTTCCACAAACAATTCCCTTGTATATAACTAAAGCAATTCTAGACTCAACTTCGACCAGTTTGGCTTAGTAATCCTACAGTCAGTCAGGCTCTGATACCAACGCTGTCGGGACCCCGATCCTAAGCCATATGAATCTAGCCTGTAACCCATCACATCCCTTTGTGGTCTCACGCACGGTTAACTCCACGGCTGCAGCCTTACCTTAGCCGGGACCGTTTGCGTCTTTTGACTCACGTATGCGATAGTATCGCTAGCAATCCAATGTCAAAGAACCCGGATCGACATGTCTAGTCATAAACCAAAGTGGCAGTACCGCACAAGGACAGGCATACATGACCCAACAAAGCAGGTGTCGGTCACCGGCGAATGTAGAAGAGTCGTAGCAAGCTACAAGGACTCCATTACATCGCGTGGCATTTCCCCAAAGGGGACAGACACGGCAGCTAAGAAGGACACATGCCGGTCAACCAATGTGTCCGGAGCAGTAGCGAACTACCAAGGCTCGTTGGACCACAAAGGGGCATTTCCTTGTAAGGAGTGCTACTAAAGTTCACGACTAGGTAATCGAACCCCATACATATCAAGTACGACACACGTACGCATGGCATACCGATATGTATAGATACATCGATGGCATCACAACATAACCATAAACATACAAGCTTTATTTAAGAGGCTCGGAAGAGCCACACACATAATATTACACATTAAGGGTCTCACGACCCATAATAGCAGTCACACAATACAAGCCAGCGGAAGAGTTATAAACTGTCTGAGTACAGACAGGGCAACTAGTAGGCACGTGGCCTGACTATACTACAGAGCCGACGTAGGGCCAGATCGTAGCTGGGACACCAGCTACTCGTCGTCGTCGATGTCTACGAAGAACCCTCCATTAGGGTCATTAGCAACCTCTGCAACATTTATTAAGCAAACATGAGTACGAAGGTACTCAGCAAGACTTTAGGAGAACTAACTACTCATGCAAGGTATCAAAAGGTATTGTGGGGTTTCATGCGGGAAGCCAGCATTTGACTCGTGGCTAGACAACTTGCTTTTTGAAATTAGTTTTGACAACTTGATTTCTCGCACCCGAGTCCACTAACACCACAACAATACACTATCGTGGAATCATTCCGTCTCCATACGGAAATACCGTCCACGACACTCACGCTTATCTTGACAATTTTATGAGTAGCCATTGAAGTTATCTATGAACAACATATGTCTCCAAGTAGTCCATATCCGCGGACGCGGCTATTCGAATAGATCATAACCCTGCAGGGGTGTACCTCGTCACACACGCTCTCGCCACTTATCACCATGTGCACGTCATGCACCTCGGCAACCTTCAAGCGGAAGCCCAGCGAGGGAGTCGGCCACGACCGTTAACCACACTAGTAACTAGTCCAGGTTTATCGCCTATCTGAGAGTAACCCGTACGGAAGTCCGGCCGAGGTTTCCGCCACGGCCTCAAACGATGTGCGCAGGGTTCCCAAGCCCACCATCCGGGTGCCACTTGGTACACCGTGCCACTGCCTACCGCATCACGGTCCACCTCTTAGGTCAGCACCATGCACGGCCTCCAGCATTACTATAAACACCAGAAACTACTTGCAACTCCTGGACCGAGTACTACGCGATTAATAGGCCGAGCGGGGTCATATTTCAGGGCCCAGCATGTGGTAGTATCTAGTCTTGGATTACATACACGGAACTCAGTTCCTAAGGACGGTTCCAATGAAACAACCCGCCATGTACTCCTACACAGCCTTTCACCGGTACCTTTACCAAATCAAGTTCAACACACGACCTTTGCTCACCGAACACATTCCACATTTCTGTTCATCTCCCAGATGACAGACCATACACAACTCTAAGCATAGCATGCATAGCTGGATAAGGCACATCATAGCTCAAGCAACTACCAGGTATGCTAGGTTGCAAGGTTCGGCTATTTACTGTGACCAAAGGAAGTGGGTCCAACTATCGTGGCAAAAGCAGTTGAAGCATTTGATCCTAATGCAATAAATAGGTGCAGGAGCAAGAACATAGGAGTTATCGGGATGATCAAAAGGGTTGCTTGCCTTGTTGCTCAGAGGAGGAACGATATCCGTCAGACGGATATTCGGTGGAATCCGGGGGTGCGGAGCCTACCGAAATGGATGGCAACATTCAATAACAATCATATGCAATCAAAATGATGCATGAGCATGGCATGAGAATGCAAAGTGATAAGTTATTATAATCAAGATGTTTTAGGTTTAGAGTTGATTTGAATCACATTCGAATAGTAATTCAAACGGGTATTCTCGGATACCAGTTTAATTGATTCGACCTGATGCTCAGATCAACCTAATGTTAACATGCATGAAATGTCATGTTATGGTACTGATTTATATCTAGGGCAGTGTGTGATCATTGCATTTATAATGAAATTTGGATATTTTTTGCAAATTCCATTTATAAAGTGATTAAAGAATTGAATTATTCCTTATTTCACAATTTAGGGTCCTGTAACTTTTTCAAACATAGTTGACAATAGCATCATCAGAATCCTTGAATTTTTCTGATACTTTTTCATATATAATTTATTTTCATTGAAGTTACAGATTAATTTCTATGATTTTTGCAATTTTTAGCAATTTCCTGAATTAGTTTTAAACTGGAAATTCCATTTATTGCATCAGGCTGACGTCAGCAGGTCAGCCGACCTGTTCAGGTCAAACCTGACAGGGGGGTCCCACTGGTCAGCCTCTCTGGGACTAATCCCGCGCTGACCAGCCCTAACTGAGGTTTGACTTGGCCTTGGGCCCACTTGTCAGCGAGTGATTAAGTCACTAATCGGCTGGGTTAGCTTGCCACGTCGACCTCCACCGGCGGCGAGGTCATCCTCGCCGGCGGGGAGCCTCCGGCGAGCACCAGCACGGCGGAGGGGCTCGGAAACGGCGCACAGGGGGCCAAATGCTGCGCGGAGAGCACCAGAGGAACGACACGTCTCCCGCAGCTTCATTTCTGCGCCTAGCCGGGGCTGATCTGGCCGGAGATGACGCCGGCGACGAGCTTGGCGGCGGCCAAGGCTCGGGCGTCATCGGGGTCTTTGAATCAGAGGGATCTACGCTCGGTTCTTAGCTGCTACGGCATCTACGCGGCGGCCAGGCAGGCACGCAGGTGCGTGGCCGCGCCGGAGGAGGCGGCGGCCACCTCCTGCTGCCTACTGGCGAGTGGGAGGGGACGAGCGGGGAGATGGGCCGGGCCAGGCTAGGGCGACAGGTAAGTCTTTTTCCATTTCCTCTGTTTTTGTTTTTCTGTTTTGCTAATTATTGTATTGCTAATTAATTCAGCTCCAAAACAAAAAGTAAAAACTATTTTAGACCTCCTGAAATATTTGTTATAATATCCCCACTCATTTCCAAGGTTTTCAACATTTTTGGAAAATTATAGTTTCTGATTTCAATTTTTTAAATTTGAAACCAGTAGCTTTTGCATTTATTTAAAATGCTTAAAGTGTCAAGAAAATAGTTTTCTCCAATGCTCATTTACTTTCATGATTTATCAGAAAGTTTGAACATTTCTTGAGGCCATTTTGGGTTCATTGATTTTGAACTAGTTGAAATTTCCTTTAATTGAAATGGTGGCTAGGGTTTTGGGTTTTTCCTTTGCCACTTTGTTGTTTTTGTTGAAACTTCTTAGATGCAAATGCAAAGAAGACATGAGCACAATGCTATCTTGCTTAAGGGTTAGGGATGTGACAACTCTAAAGCAAAAACTAGAAGCAAACTAACAAGACTAAAAAGCAAAGGTAAAGGATAGCATGCAACTCCTCTATCTTGAAGACTGGAGTCCCCGACAACGGCGCTAGAAAACATTGCTTGATGAAGAGATGATGTATATACTTCTCGCACCCTGTTGGTTACCCCAAGTGGAAGGTTGAGATGTAGTCAGCAGCAAGTTTTCCCTCACACGGGAACTATAAGTTTTAACGAACCAGGAGGACTCCTAGGATCAACAAGTAGGTGTCTTCCACCCTGGCGCTAGCAGAAGACGTGGACCTGCAGACACAACAAATAACTTTGCTCCCAACGAGTACAAAGAGGTTGTCAATCTCTCTGGCCATGTAGTTTGCAAATGATCAAAACACAAGCGGGAAAGTAATGGTGATTGCAACAGAAAATTAAATGAAAACGGTAAATAGTGGAGGTGTAAACAATGATGGTGATATGGACCGGAGTCACATGATGTTCACTAGTGATGTCTCTCTCCCAAAAGACGATAAACAACTATGCTTGGGTAAACAAATTACAGTTGGGCAATTGACAAAATTATGAAAGCACCACAATGCTAATTATGCTACTTGATAGTTAGAGGTTCAATAGTAATGTGCAGTACGCCAAGACAAGTAGACCATTTATTCATCAACATCTACTTACTAATCATCCACCTTGAGATATCTATCCAGAACATCTCACCGGTATTAAGTTGCGAGCCCCACCCAAAGTGTAAACTCAAAGCAATGGAGAACTGCATTAACGAATTATGCGTAAGGTAAACAATCCTTGCAACCGTGGTCACAAGCACCGTTGTTTTCTCCCTGGTGGCAACAGCACATCCCCTAGTCTCTTGTTTTTGTCACTCAAGCTAGACATCGAGGGCATGAACCCACAATCATGCATAATGGTCCCTCTTGGAGTTACAATCTACTACTCGGCCAAAGCAATAAATAGCAATGGAGAACATGCATGAATCACTAAGGAACATAATATAAAAGGATAATCAAATATATAACTCATAACAATCTGGACATAATCTCATAATCCATCGGATCCCAACAAACCGAGCATATCAAAAGCAAGAGAATAACATAGATGCCTTGATCATGTAGGGCAGATCACAAGGACTAACCATTGAAGCACAAGATTGGAGATAAGACATCACATAGCTACTGGTCATGGACTCATGGTCCAAGGAGGACTACTCACGGCACGTCCGGGAAGCGTCCATGGTAGTGGAGAAGCTCCCAGAGGTCAATCCTCCCTCTGGCAGGGTGCCGGGAAAAGGTCTCCTGACGCTCCCCGTCTCGGAACCGCTGCGGCAGTGGAACGATGGAGAAATGCGCGATTCTGGAAGTTGTGAAAGGGTTTCCTCTCGGGACTCTAAATATAGGCCAAAGGAGGGCACTGGAGTAGGTGGGGCCCACCTAGGCAGCCTCCTGGCGCGGCCTAGGGAATGGCCGCGCCAGTAGGTCGCCTAGGTAGCCCGTGGCCCCCCTCTGGCCCATCTTCAGTCATGCGGAAGCTTCTGTTTCGCTGATTTTTTATATATTTTTCCTGCAATTGTTCGGGCTTTGGAAAATAGGGTAAAAGCCCCTGCAAAATAGACATCAGCAAACAGAAACTGGCACTGGGTGCACTGAGGTAGTATGTTAGTCCAAATATGTGTAAAATGATATAAAAGTGTAGCAAAACATATAACAATGTCACCCAAACTATCATGGAACAAGCAGAAATTATAGATATGTTTGGGACGTATCACCCTTCGAGATTGGATCTCCCTCTCCATTCTCTTCTATTTCGCGTTCTTGTTTTCTAGCCCTTCACCATTTCTTAAATTCCCGAAGATCGATAACTCCGATCGGGCTGGAATTTTGGGGGGATTTTTATCCATAAATTAGCTTTCTTGCATACGAAGAAGAGCCCCAACTAACTTACGAGGTGGCCACCAGGCACCACCTCGTGTTAGGGGGTATGGGCCACACCCTAGTACCTAGTGGAGGTCGTGGGCCTCCGTTTGCATTGATTCCAGCTCCCAAAAATCACATATATTCAAAAATAATTCTTTGTCGCGTTTGCACTTTGTTTGATATGGATATTCCGCAAAACAAAAACATGCAACAAACAGAAACTCGCACTTGACACTGTATCAATATGTTAGTCCAATAAATCATATAAAATGTTGCCAAAAATATGTGAAAGTTGTATAATATTGGCATGGAACAATCAAAAATTATAGATACGATGGAGACGTATGAGCATCCTCAAGCTTACTTCCTGCTCGTCCTCGAGTAGGTAAATGCTAAAAAAGATAATTTTTGATGTGGAAGGCTACCTAGCATAATCTTGATCATAAATCTAATCATGGCATGAATATTAAGATACAAGCGATTCAAGGCAATAGTCTACCATCTGACAAAAAGACATCCATACTCAGGTTTACTAGCAAACAATCATGTCCTTTGAAAATAACAATGCTAAAGAAAGCTTGGTCTCCCTAGCATAAGGTATAAATCATGATCACCTCGGTGTCAAATCAAGCAATTGGATCGTACTTTTTAACGCGCTTTAGCTTTTTATTACTCGCTCCATACATGAGTGTGAACCATGGATATAGCATAAAGGTGGAATAGAATATGGTGGTAGGTTTGAAAATGGTAAAATTGAAGTAGAAAGTTTCACATCAACTCGGCGTATCAACGGGCTATGGAGATGCCCATTAATAGATATCAATGCGAGGAGTAGGGATTGCCATGCAACAGATGCACCAAGAGCTATAAGTGTATGAAAGCTCAATATGAAAACTAAGTGGGTGTGCATCAATCTCTATAATGAAAAATTCCCACTAGTATATGAAAGTGACAACATAGGAGACTCTCCATATGAAAAACATGGTGCTACTTTGAAGCACAAGTGTGGAATCAGCATGCCCTTTCTCTCTTTTCTCTCATTTTTTATTTTATTTTTCTTTTTTCTCTTTTTTCTTTCTTTTTTCCTTTTTTCTATCTCTTTTTTTATTTTTGTGATGGGCTCATTTGGCCTCCCATTTTTATTTTTTCATCCGGAGTCTCATCCCGACTTGTGGGGGAATCATAGTCTGCATCATCCTTTCCTCAATGGGACAATGCTCTAATAATGATGATGATCACACTTCTATTTACTTACGACTCAATATTATAACTCGATACCTAAAACAAACTATGATTCTATAATTCTACATGAATTCCTCTGGCAGTGTACTAGGATGTGCAATGATCTATTGTAGCACGAACATTAAAAAATGGACAAGCCATGGAAATATAATGATAGCTATCTTACGATCAGGCAAAGCAATATGACAATGAATGCTCAAGTCATCAAAACGGAAGCGGCAGAAGTTGCATGGCAATATATCTCGGAATGGCTATGGAAATGTCATAATAGGTTGGTATGGAGGCTGTTTTGAAGAAGATACAATAAGGCTTATGTGTGATAGAGGGTATCATATCATGGGGTTTGGATGCACGTGCGAAGTTTGCGCTGACTCTCTAAATAGGTATAAGTGAACAATAACGTAGAGGCTAGCAAATATGTGGAGGTGAGAGTAGGGATGGCACCCGGAGGGTATGGGTACGGGTGGAGCCTCCCCATACCCTTACCCGCCCCGTCTGATATTACCCATCACCCTTACCCATACCCGTCAATGGGTACAATTTTTCCCCATACCCGTTACCCGACAGGGTAGACGGGTACCCACGGGTAAAATTACGCATATTTGCAAAACATCAATTAAAAAAACTTATATTTATAAACTGCATTGTATCATATAGTTTACAAAGATAGTTTACAACTACAACACATACTTATAAAACAACATCATATAGTCATTAACAACAACACATAGGCATACACTTTCAATTCATAAATTATTGACATCGTGTAGATTGTAGAGATAATTTTGAGTTTACATAGATTTTATATGGGTACATGGGTATATGGGTATGGGTTATATGATCCCATACCCATACCCGCTCTACCCGATGGGTTTCAGATTTTCCTATTTATATACCCATGGGTAAATTTTTGTCCCATACCCTTATCCTAATAGGGTTTTTACCCGCAGGGTACGTGGGTAATGGGTACCCATTGCCATCCCTAGGTGAGAGTGTGTATATCCATGGGTTCATGTTAGTCACAAAGAACTCACATACTTATTGCAAGATTTTATTAGCTCTCTCGAAGAAAAGCGCTACCGCATGCCCCGAGGGAGAATGGTTGGGAGGATTTAACCATCACGCGACTCTGATTATAACAGCACAAAGGATTTCAATCAAGGATAAATTATGCTCAACTTCATCGCATAACCAAAGACTATACATGCATGCTTCGGGAATCACAAACCTTAACATAAATATTCTTACTAATACAAAATCATCAACTAGTGCACGCACATAGTACTATCTTAATGTCGCGAAAATTTTGCAGGGAATCAGACATATCATACTCAGTGATCTACAAGTTTTATGTAGGATTTTATGACTAACCATGTAAATGACCAATTCCTTTTGACTCTCTAAATAGGTATAAGTGAAGCATGAGTTTAACTCTTCCTACAAAATACCATGCTCTAATAAATATAAGTGAAGCAGAAGAGCATTCTACAAATAACGGTTTTCTATACGTAGAGAAACAGGCAATCCAAACTTCAAATGATATATGTGAAGCACATGAAGCATTCTATAAAGCCATAATCAAAAGGTATAACTGAAGTGCAATGAGCATTCTATAAATCAACCATGGACTATCTAATACCAGCATGGTGCATAAAATAAAGGTGAAAACTAAACAAAAAAGACACTCCAAGATTTACGCATATCACGTTAACAAAATGAAGACGAAAATATATAGATACTTGTTGAAGAAAGATGAGATGAGTTCCGGGGCATCCCCCAGCTTAGACGCTTGACTCTCCTTGGATATTTACTTGGTGTGCCTTGAAAATCCCCAAGATTCAATTCTTTCCTCTCCTCCATCTCCTCATATCGGGACCTCCCGGAACTTCGAACACTTCATCCACACAAAACTCATGAGATCCGTTAGTATAATAATGCAAATTACTACCTTAAGCACTATTGCAAACCCATTAATATTTTGTTTTTGCATCATATCTACTATAATATAACTTCATGGCTTATACCATCATTACAATCGATAGTTTCATCAAAACAAGCAAAATAATGCATCAAAACAGAATTTTTCAAAAATAGTGTATCGATAGTTTCATCAAAACAAGCAAAATAATGCATCAAAAACAGAATTTGTCAAAAATAGGACAGTGTGTTGTAATCTGAAGATTGACCATACTTATGTAACTTTAAAAATTCTGACAAATTGGGGTGAAATAATTTTTTCGCATAGAATTACTGTGTAAAAATTTCAGAAACTATCGACCTTCCACCAAAAATGTAAATTCACGCACTACAGCGAAAGTTTCTGTTTATGCACCGCACGTACCAACAAGCAATTTAATCATCTTAAAGGCAAATCTTGTCACATTATTTTTATAATAGAATGGATTTGTACAAGGGGTTAATTATTTTTGTTTAAAAGTTTCTGTAATCGAGTTCACAAAGTTTCCATGGGATGACCAAAGTTCAAGGACGTCCCCCACTTCAACGGTGTTCGTCTTTCTCACTTTCACTATCCTTTTTTAAAAGTTTTAGGTTTACCTTTATATTTTTTTGTATTTAAACTTTATAAAAGCACACACACAAAATAAATGACTCTTTAAAACTTCTGGGTTGTCTCCCTGGCAGCGTTTTCTTTAAAGCCATTAAGCTAGGCATAAAGTGCTCAAGTAAAGGATCCATCCGGATCCCAAGGTATATCAAAGCCAATTTTAATTAACAATGATTTATAATTTAGTAGTGAGCACAAACAAAAATATATCATGCAATGAAGAAGTCTAACTCTCTTCTTGTGCATCGGTGTGTCATAAAAGAACAATTCGTGCACATCAAGTAAAGGCCAATACATAGTATAAGCAGTTTCTTGCAATTTTACCGTGTGGGAAACATAAATAGGTGGAGATGTAGTACCTCTTTAATAATAATTGCAAGTAGGAGCAGCAAGCACAAGCATATTATATCCATCAAAATCATCATGTGTAATGGTAAAACACAACCCATCAATATAATCCTTAATAAGAATAAACTTCTTCGAAATAGTGTGGTTGGGAGAATTCAAAAATATAATAGGACTATCATGTGTGGGTGCAAGAGAAACAACTTCATTCATAACATAAGTGATACGTCTCCATCGTATCTACTTTTCCTAATGTGTTTGCTCTTGTTTTGCATGATTTGAATGAAATTAACCCAGACTCATGTTGTTTTCAGCACAACTACCATGGTGTTGTTTTTGTGCAGAGATAAAAGTTCTCAGAATGGAATGAAACTTTTTGGAGAGTTTTTCTGGAGTAAATGAAAAATACAGGAACCAAAACCCACCAAAGGGGAGGCCACAAGCGCCCACTTGACATCAGGGTGTGCCAGGCTCCCTGGTGCGGCGTGGGATCTAGTGGGGCCCACATGGCTCCGGTGACCCTAATTCCAGTGCTATGAAATCCTATTTTCGGAAAGAAAAATCAAATAGGAAGTTTCATCGCGTTTCATGATATGGAGCCTCCGCCAAGTCGCGTTCTTCAGTGGGAGGCCTAATCTGGACTCCGTTTGGGGCTCCGGAGAGGGGACTCTTCGGTCTTCGTCATCACCAACCCTCCTCCATCGCCAATTCCGTGATGCTCTCCATTGGGAGTGACTAATGCTTCATAGGCTTGTTTGTCGGTGAAGAGCTGGATGAGATTCATCATGTAATTGAGTTAGTTTTGTTAGGGCTTGATTCCTATTATGCACTATGTTCGGAGATTGATGTTGCTATGACTTTGGTATGCCTAATGCTTGTCACTCGGGCCCCGAGTGCCAAGATTTTAGATCTGGACCGTTTATGTTTTCACCATTATATCTATGTTCCTTATCTGATCTTGCAAGTTATATGCACCTACTTCGTGCTAGGATCCGCAAACCCCAATGTGACAATAATTGGGATTCTTTCCGGTGATTACCGTAGTATGAGGAGTTCATGTATTCACTATGTGTTAATGCTTTGTTCTGGTTCTCTATTAAAAGGAGGCCTTAATATCCCTTAGTTTCCTTATGGACCCCACTGCCACGGGAGGGTAGGAAAAAAGATGTCATGCAAGTTCTTTTCCATAAGCACATATGAATGTTTACGGAATAGATGCTTACATTATATCGATGAACAGGAGCTAGTTCCGTGTCGCCCTATGTTGTGGCGGTTATATGATGAATATTATCCAGCAATATCACCGATCCAGTGCCCACGAGTTTTCCACCTACTGGTCTTGCTAAGTTACTATTGTTGCTACTTCTGTTACAACGTCTACCAAACTGCTATCACTGTTACCGTTACTGTTGCTATTGTTACCACTGCTATCAAAACTATCATATTACTATGCTACTGATCATTGTGTTGCGGATACTAGATCTCCAAGTGTGCTTGAATTGACAACTCAGTTGCTAATACCTACAAATATTCTTAGGCTCCCCTTGTGTCGAACCTATAAATTTGGGTTGAATATTCTACCCTTGAAAACTATTGTGATCCCATATACTTGTGGGTTATCAAGAACATTTTCTGGCGCCGTTGCCGAGGAGCATAACTATATTTGCTGAGTCACTTGGGATATCTATTTATTGATCACTATGAAGAATCTGAAAGATACAAGAACCAAGATCGTTCCCTCTAAGACGAGGGGAGGTAAGGAACTGCCATCTAGCTGTGCACTTGATTCACCCTATGTTTTGAATAGACTTGCAACACCACCACCACAAGCTATTAATCATGATATGTCACAAGTTATTGATGATGCTACCTCTGCTATGAATGATGCTTATGATGATGCTAGTACCTTGCTTGATGATATTGTGCCACTAGGTGAATTTCTTGATGAGCAACTTGCTAGAGCTAAAGAAATTGAGCATGCTCAAACTGATGATACTATTGAAACTGATGAAGTCTTTGCAACTGAAAATATTCATATATCTTTTAGACATGACTATCCTAGAACTGAAATGCCCGAAATACGTGAAGGTTATGTTATGGATGAAGAAATTGCTAGAGGCTTTCTTGCTTGTAAGGATAGAGAAGATCTTAAGAAACTACTATGCAAGTTGAAAGAAAAATCCTTGAATGCTAGGATGAAATATGGTTCTAAGTTTGCTACTTCACCTATCTTTGTTACCGATAAGAATTATGAATTCTCTGTCAACCTAGTGATAATTACTTTGGTTGAATCTAATACTTTTCATGTCTATGAACAGGAAACTGTTGTGGCACATTTCACTAAGCTAAATGACAAAGCCACCCTATTTACTAATGATGAGAAAATTTGGTACTACAATAACCTCAAATTATTTCCATTCTCATTAGAGGGTGATGCTATGATTTGGTAGAATACTCTTGGTCCTGGTTGTGTAAGTAGTCACTAGGATATGATTTATTACTTCTGTGGAAAATATTTTCCTGCTCATAAGAAACATGCTGCCTTACATGAAATATTTAACTTTGTGCAAATTGAAGAAGAGAGTCTTCCACAAGCTTGGGGGAGGCTTCTCCAATTACATAATGCTTTGTCTGATCGTCCTCTTAAGAAAAATGAGATACTTGATATATTTTTAATGGACCAATCGATGCTTCTAGGGACCACCTAGATAGTTGTGTTGGTTGTGTTTTCAGGGAACGAACTGTCGAACAAGCTGAGAAATTATTGACTAATATATTGAAGAATTATGATGAATGGACACTTCTTGAACCACCAACTGAACCCACTCCAAAGAAGATCAATATCTTATTCCTTAGTCGTCGAACTATGCAGTAGGCAATAAAGGGCATTAAAGCTGAAGATGTTAAGCATTTACCACCTATCAAAGAAATCCATGGTCTCAAAACACCACCACGGGTGGTGGGGGTAAATTATTTTCTAAAGTTTGATGAGGGTGACATCCCTTACAATAAACATCCTAGTCAATGCTTATATGAGTTTGATAATTATATTATAAAGCAAGATCATTTCAACTCCTATGTCATGAAGCAATTGAAACAAAATTGTGATACGATTGCTCGCTTAAGTGACTTGTTATTTAAAATCACCAATGATGTAAGAGGTGTAGGAAAACATGCTTCTATGGTTCAAAACCAATTAGAACAGGTTGCTAAATCCGAAAGTGAGATACTTCATGAAATCACTAATAATATGAATGATCATGTTGTTAGAGTAATGACTAGAGGAGGGTCAATGATTCAAGATCCACTATATCCAGAAGGTCATCCTAAAATAACTAAACAAAATTTAGAAAGAATTAATATTGATGCGCCTAGTCCTTCTAGGAAGAAAAAGAAAAAGAAAAATGATAGGACCTTGCATACTTCTAGTGAACCTGAATTAGAGAAACCTTCTGATAGTGCTAATGATATCTCTGTCTCTGATGCTGAAAGTTAATCTGGTAGTGAGCATTCAGCCAGTGATAATGAAAATGATAATGATCATGCTCATGTAGATGCTCAACCTGGCAATGATAAAGAACGAGATAATGATGTTCAGATAGAACCTGATGTTGATCTTGATAACCCACAACCTAAGAATAAATGTTATGATAAAAGAGATTTTTTTGCTAGAAAACATGGCAAGGAAAGAGAGCCGTGGGTTCAAAAACCCATGCCTTATCCACCTAAACCAACTAAGAAAAAACATGATGATGAATTTGAACGCTTTGCTGAAATGCTTAGGCCACTCTTTTTGCGTACTCGTTTGACTAATCTTTTAAAGATGGCCTCTTATGCTAAGTACATGAAAGGCATTGTCACTAATAAAATAAAAATACATGAAGCTGAAATCTCTACCATGCTTGCTAATTATACTTTTAAGGATGGAGTACCTAAAAATCTAGGAGATCCAGGAATACCAACTATCCCATGTTCCATAAAAAATAACTACGTGAAAACTGCTTTACGTGATCTAGGAGTTGGTGTTAGTATTATGCATTTCTATTTATACACAACACTTGACTTGAATAAATTCACACCTACTGAAACTTTATTGCAAATGGTTGACAAATCAAGTGACATACGTGTCGGTATTTGTGAGGATGTACCCGTTGTTGTTGCAAATGTTACTATCTTGACAGACTTTTTGACTTTTTATGCCCGAGGATGGCAATATGTCAATTATCCTTGGTAGAACTTTCTTGAGTACTGTAGGGGTTGTTATTGATTGTAACAAAAGCAAAGTCACTTTTCATGTCAATGGTAAAGAAAACATGGTGCATTTTCCAAGAAAGCAATTTCAAGTGAATGGCGTCAATGTTATTGAAAAATCTACAACTACCACCAATGTAAGTTTTCAACTACATCTACCTACTGCCAAAAATAAATATGAGATACTTATTGTACGGGATATGCATATCCCCACTGAGGTAACTTAGTGTTTTACGAAAATTCTTTGAGATCATCCTAATTGTAAGTGGTTGTTAATAAGACTTGATCAACCTTGTTAATGAATCATTTTCAAGAAGCATGAGGTCGATGAATTCAGTAGGCACAACTCTTTGTACCCATTTTACTTTTTCTGTTATTTTTATTTTAATGCAATAAAAATCATGCTTATCTTGTTTTCTGATTTTTCCATGCAATAAAAAAGTGCCGAAAAATAAAAGTTATCCAAATCATGTGAAACTTTTGCACGATTTTTTTCAAAATATTTGAGAATATTTGGCACTAAAAACACTGCAGGGGGTATCCTAGGTGGCCACTAGATACTAGAGCGCGCGAGCCCCCTCGCACGGCCAGGTGTCTAGTGGCTCCCTCGGGGGTCCCTTCACTTATTCCATCATCTCACTTCGTCACTTACCTCTAGGAAAAAAATTGTGTATCCCTCTCTCTGGTGTTCTTGCTCGCAAACTAGTGGATTTCGATATCTTTTCTCGGAACTCCGTTTCTGAAACTGTTTTGGGTGATTGCTCCTCGGTATGTAACTTCCCACTCCTCCAATTAGTTTTTGCTTTAGTGGTTTATGTTAGAAGTAATTAGCTACTCTAGATATTGCTCTAGATGAGCTTGCATGTTGAATTCTTGAATTTCCAAGTAGTGCGAATGCTTGTTGGTCTCCAGGCACTCCTATGAGTAGTTGCTATCATTCTTGTTAAGTTTTGTTAACCTTAGTTTTTGACCCAAAAATATTTAGAAACTTATAGGTAGAAATAATGAGCTGGTTCAAGAGGACTTCTTCGAGGAGGAAGTCCTCGAATGCATCATTGAGTGAGACTCCGATACAACAGTATTATGCTGAGCCAAGTGAAAATTCGGTGCGAGAAGCCCATGCCAAATCGTGCCTTTGGCCAAGTGATGATGACTTCATGTTGGGTGCATGCATTAAGGAAGAATTTGAGCGATACATTCATAATGGTGAGCTCGCACCCTTCATCTCAGATAAGTGCACGCAACATTATCATCTTACATAATCTTTCACTAAGGGATTTAAATTTTATCGTCAAGAATTCAGAGTCTCCTTTAACCTCTACAAAAATGCCTTCACTATGTCTCTAGACGATTTCTTTGACGCATGTAAAAATCCACGTTAGGGTTTGCTAGACGAACCACCAAAATCTGAATATGAGGCATTTTAACTAGTCTTTGCTTTGGTGAAGATAGGGGAGTAACTCGAGGTAGAATAAATAGTATGCATTTTCCTTCAATTCGTTACCTAGCACTCTTTAATGAAAAATGCATACTGGGCGAGCAAGATTGTAGTACCTTATGTGCCCCAAACTTGAGTCTCCTGCATACCGTGTTAACTGGAACTAAATGCTATAATCTTGGAGCAATCATAGCAAGCAGATTGCAACGCAATTCTGACAGTGGTAATTTTTATGGCGGAATTTATGCCTCCCATTTAGCTAAAATGTGTGGCGTGTCACTGCGGTCTAGTGACCCTATTCTTTATACTCAACATTTAGACTCCGAGGCCATGAAATGCCACAAGTTCATAAAGGCCATCGCTACTGATTAAAATTACAAACTAATGTTTAATAAGAAATCTATTGTGTCTGTTATTTTGCATGCATCTTCCCTCTTTGATTATAAAGAAAAAGGAAGATGTTATGTCTATGAGAGGGAGGCGCATGAGTACAAGACGGTGGTGGAGGCTGCCCGTCATGTCGCGGAGGCTGCACCAAGGGCTTCCATGAGTTACCTTACTAACTATTACTCAGCCTACTACGGGTGGTGATTACCAAGCTAGGCCAAAAGACTAAGCTTGGGGGAGTACGTGTTTCCACCGTATTTACATTCATGCTTACATACTCTAGTTGTCGGTGTTCACACCCTTGTGTGGTATTATCCATGTTAGATTTATTTTCTAGCTTTCTTCTTGGGTGTTTGAAAAACTTGCAGAAAATCAAAAAAATATTTGTCACTTGTTTTTGGTTTCTCTTTCTAGCGTAATTTAGTTGTAGTACTAAAAGAAAACCCAAAAAGATTCCTCTTTTCTTCTTTTGCTATTTGGGAGCTTTCTCGTGTAAATAGTTTTTCTCGTTTTAGGTTTCGCCTTCTTTAATTTGCTTTCTTCTTGAAAAAACTAAAAACTCCAAAAATAGTTTAGTGTGTTTCTCTGAATTTCTTTTCCCTTTATTGATATTTACCCAAGGGGAAGACCACGATGAAAATATTGAGTGGCTCTCATATGCATTGTTATTGATCTAATAAAGAACCCATATTACTTTGTCTTCTCCTTTTGAATGAAATGGTGCAGATTCCATCTTACTCCATGGCACTCTTGCACTATTATTATTTTCATGTCGATAGGCTGTGCAAGTGAAAGGTAATAATGACGATATTTGATGAAATGATTGTGGCAACGACAAGCGGGTATGAACTCAACTTATTTTTGTTTTTGTAAATATGTTTAGACTGGCATCCATGATTCAGCGTATTATGACCAAACATGTTTGCAGTAACAATTATAGATTATAGTTGTTCATGCCATTCTAGGTAGCTAGGAGTCGATAATGATTTATCTTGGATGTCAACATGCATTAAAATGGTTGTGATGTAGTATGATGATTTGGTATCCTCCTCTAAATGTTCGTGTGGCTTTACTTGGCACATGTTCACTCATGTAGTTGAATCAAAACTAATATAGCCTCCACGATATTTATGTTCATGGTGTTTATATCCTACTCATGCTAGTGTGCAATGATAATTATTCATAAATCATGTTCATGACCGTATTCGCTCTCTAGTTAGTCGCTCCGCAACCTATTTGGTAGCCTCCGCTTGTACTAAGCGGGAATACTGCTTGTGCAAAAAAATCCTTGAAACAAAGTTATTCCACATGAGTCCCTTATACCTACCTATATGTGGTATTACCATGTCGTTCCAAGTAAATTTGCATGTCCCACCTCTAATATTTCAAATGAACTTCTGTTTTGCGTGCGTGGACTGCTCATAGAGCGATTAAGGGCGGTCAGTGTCTTCCATGCTAAGCGGGTTATTCTCACGATGAGTATTTATTCACTCGTCCTTGCATGAGAGGGGCTGGTAAAAAGGGCCTCCCAATCCCAAAATCATAAATCGCAAATAATTAAACAAAACTGCCCCAAGATTGTTGTTGGTATGGACGACACCCGTGGATTCGGCTAGTCATGGAGTGTGTTTGTTGGTGTAGGGGGGTAAACCTTTACTTTTACCGCCAGGGAACCACCACTAATTTGGTTAGCATGGAAGATATGGATAACTCTTGGTTGTAACATTGACAGGAAGGGTGCACCTCCCAAACTAATGTATATCTTATTTTCGCTATAGCTCAGACACCACTGCAAATCTATGTTTCCCTTTGCAAAGGGACCTTCTATTTACTTTCATGTTATTTTCTTTTTACTTTGAGTCATCACCTTCTCAAATAAGCACCAGACCTAAGAGCACTGATGTCATCCCCATGCTTTGTGTTTAGTTAGTCATTGGTTGCAGCAGGACTGGATCCCTTTTACCATGAATTACAATGTTTGTCGTTGCTTGAACTTTGGAGGTGTTGTGCATTTTATGTTTTGCGGTCTTATAAAGGGCTAGCGAGATACCATTGTTGTCCTATTATATCATGATTGTTTTAACAAAGTGTTGGTGTTTGAGTTATCTTATTATTGCTTGCTAGTTGATTATGCCATTGATATGAGCTAATATAGTTTCTAAGGGTTATTCTTGATATGATTAGTCATGATTTATGCTGAAAGCATGGGTGCTCTCTAAGCATGTATATGAACACAAGAACAAAAGAGTTCATAAAGTTTTTCTTTATCACTTTCAGTTTGTCAACTGAATTGCTTGAGGACAAGCAATGCGTTAAGCTTGAGGGAGTTGATACGTCTACATTGTATCTACTCTTCCTAACACTTTTCCTCTTGTTTTGGACTCTATTTTGCATGATTTGAATGAAACTAACCCGGACTAACGTTGTTTTCAACAAAACTACGATGGTGTTGTTTTTGTGCAGAAATAGAAGTTCTCGGAATGGAATGAAACTTTTTGGAGATTTTTTCTGGAATAAGTGAATAATACTGGAACCAAGACCCACCAGAGGGGAGGCCCCAGGACCCACTAGACATGAGGGCGCGCCAGGCCCCCCTCACGCGGACTGGTGTTTAGTGGTAGGCCTGGGCATTCGGTTAACTCAAACCGATCGGTTCGGTTCTTCGGTTTAATAAAAATTTCAGTTTTGTGAAACTGATGACCGATCGGTCTTCTAGAATTCTGCTAACCGAGAGTTCGGTGGTCCGACATTTTGGTTCATTTGTCGGTTTCAGACCGAAGTGACCAAACAAAAGGTCAAACACCATATGGAACAACACAAGCAGTGGTCGCCATACATAAAATATATCAAAAAATATGCAAGAAAGTAAATGACTGAATGGACTGGGAGAGGAGATGCACATGTAGCTTGTTGGAGCAGCTCGGGTTCGACAGACAAGTTCAGCTAGTTTTCGTGCTCGGGAAATACGTGTCCGGTAACCAAGAAGAAGACATGGAGTGCTTGTGGAAATTTGCTTTGGACATGCAATCGCCGTTGGCGAGAAGTACGAGGAGGAGGGAGGAGATCATGCATCGCGGGCGGCGCGACGCAAGGCGGCGGGATCAAACAGGAACGAAGGAGCATCGGCTGGCTGGCGACTTCTTTAGATCTAGAGGCATCTTAGGTGTGGATAATATGCGGTGGAGGCAGCCCTTTTTTAAGTTGAGGGCCAGCCTAAAGGGCGTACCTTCGTGAATGCTTAAACGGATGTAGGTACGAGAGTGGGCTATGGGCCTAATGCATGAGTTGGCTTGTTACTACTTTTTCTCGTTTACTTCGGTACTTTGGATACTTGAGGGTCAAAACCGAAGCAACCGATGTAATTTTGGTTTTACAGAGTTGCTGACCGATTTTAGTATCAATTTGTCGGTTTCGGTTTATTTGGCTTCGGTCTCGGTTTTTTTGGTTTGGTAATTCGGTCATTGGTTAATATGCCCACCCCTATTTAGTGGGGCCCACGTGGCTCTGCTTACCGTAATTCCAGCGCTATAAAATCCTATTTTCGAATAAAAAATCAAAGAGGAAGTTTCGTCGCGTTTCACCATACGGAGCCGCCGCCACCTCCTGTTCATCATCGGGAGGCCTAATCTGGAGTCCGTTTGGGGCTCCGGAGAGGGGAATCTTTAGTCTTTGTCATCACAACCCCTCCTCCATCACCTATTCCATGATGCTCTCCATCAGGAGTGAGTAATCCCTTGGGAGGCTTGTTGGTCGGTGAGGAGTTGAATGAGATTCGTCATGTAATCGAGTTAGTTTTGTTAGGGCTTGATCCCTAGTGTCCACTGACTTTGGTAAGTTAATGCTTGTCACTAGGGCCAGAGTGCCATGATTTCAGATCTGAACCGTTTATGTTTTCACCATTATATTTATGTTCCTGATCCAATCTTGCAAGTTATATGCACCTACTACGTGTTAGGATCCGCATACCCCCAAAGTGACAATAATTGGGATTCTTTTCGGTGATTACCGTAATATGAGGAGTTCATGCATTCACAATGTGTTAATATTTTGTTCTGGTTCTCTATTAAAAGGAGGCCTTAATATCCCTTAGTTTCTTTATGGACCCCGCTTGCCACGCGAGGGTAGGACAAAAGATGTCATGCAAGTTCTTTCGATAACCACATATGACTATTTACGGGATACATGCCAACATTATATCGATGAAAATGAGCTAGTTCTGTGTCGCCCTATGTTGTGACTCTTATATGATGAATATTATGTAGAAATATCACCGATCCAGTGTGAAAGGACGTGGATGTCTCCTAGAGGGGGGTGAATAGGCGGTTTAAAATAATTATGGTTTAGGCTTGAACGAATGCGGAATAAAACTAACGTTAATTTGTCAAGCACAAAACCTAAAACAACTAGGCTCACCTATGTGCACCAACAACTTATGCTAAGCAAGATAAACAACTAAGTGATAGAAAGATATATAACAAGAAACAATATGGATATCGCAAAGTAAAGTGCATAAAGGGCTCGGGTGAGAGATAACCGAGGCACATAGAGACAATGATGTATTCCGAAGTTCACACCCTTGTGGATGCTAATCTATTTTTGGAGCGGTGTGGAGGCACAATGCTCCCCAAGAAGGCACAGAGGCCACTGTAATCTCCTCACGCACTTGCACAATGCAAGATGTCATGATTCCACCAAAGGACCTTTGAGAGTGGTCACCGAACCCGTACAAACAAGGTTGGGGAAATCTCCACAACTTAATTGAAGGCTCCCAACAACACCACGAAGCTTCACCACAATGGAATATGGTTTCGAGGTAACCTTAAATGCTCGGGGCAATCTCCACGACATAATTGGAGACCCCGACACTTGCATGGAGCTTCACACCACAATGATTGAGCTCCGAGGCACCACCAACCGTCTGCCCAAGTCCTTCTCTCTCAAATCCCACCAAAACAACTAATGCTATGGAATAAAATGAGAGGAAGAATGAAGAAGAACACGAAGAACGCCAAGATCAAGATCCAAGAGGTTCCCCTCACAAAGAGGAGAAAGTGATAGGTGGAAATGTGGATCTAGATCTCCTCTCTTTTCCCTCAAGAACTACCAAGAATCATTGGAGAGATCAAAATCGAAGAAAGTCAACACTGGGAGAAGAACACAACCACTAGAGTTGGAGAGAAATGGGGAAGAATACCTCCTTTTGTAGTGCTCTCCAAATCCAATCGTTATGTGCACTAGTCGTGTGATGTCTACTACACAACCTTCTTCTTGTAGACTAGTCTTGGGCCTCCAAGCGCATAGTTTTGTAGGACAATAGCAAGTTTCTCTCAAGTGGATGGCCTAAGGTTAATCAATCCGTGGGAGGCGTAGGATGAAGATGGTCTCTCTCAAGCAACCCTGCAATCAAATAACAAAGTGTCTCTTGTGTCCCCAACACACCCAATACATTGGTAAATTGTATAGGTGCACTAGTTCGGCGAAGAGATGGTGATACAAGTGTAATATCGATGCTAGATATACGTTTTTGTAATCTGAAAAAATATAAAAACAAGAAGATAAAAAATAGTAAACATCGAGCAAAACATTGTATAATTGCTTGGAAACAAGGCCTAGGGTCCATACTTTCACTAGTGCAAGTTCTCCCGACAATACTAACATAGTTGAATCATACTAGCGGGTGGAAGCACGGCGGCACGCCGTGCCCGTTGTTAAGCGTGTGCGTGGTTGTGTTGTTTTTTTATAGAAGAAAAGAAGACATTGGATAAGTGAGCTAGCAGTGGATAATATGCAAGCCAATTTAACTTAGGTAAATACTGAAAGGTAAAAAACAGTTCATCCATGGTTATAAACACTTAGTATATCTTAAATATTTCAGCCAAAACTATTTCTCAGAAGTTTTGAAAATCGCCTGGTGCAACCAAAAGTTTTACAAAATGAATATCCTTCGAACCGAAGGAAAATTGTTCCAGTATACATTTGAAATATCACATTTCACAGGTAATATTCCATCCTACAACAGATGGAAATTTGTATTAGTAAACGAAGCAAGATAAAAAAGACGGAGGAACAACAGAAAAAAGAGAATTGGAAAATAGAAAGGTTCAACCTTTATACAAATGTTCATTCTTTTAGGTGCGATGTTGGCAACCCAGTGAAAAACTAACAGTGTCATTGTTTCCAGTAATGCATAAAAAAATTAGTTCACAAAACAACAGACAATGAATGAAAATACTCTACTAAAAGTTAGAACCTTTGGCATTATAGTGCACTTACGATTTCTTTATACACTATAACTTTAGTCATGGAAATTAGCATGCATGAGCAATAGAATTAGAGATACACTATCAATCAAGATAAAACTTACTTCTCATAGTCGAAATGGTACTAACCTAAATACTCTTAAGGAACTTTTTTCATATGCCTATCATGTGGTATGCTGCAGGAAAAAGTTGTTAGGTATCACATTATAATTAACTTAACTTTATTTATATAAAAGGTAGAATGAGCAAACAATGCTATAGTTTGTACAACATACAACATTATAGGTGTAGTGTGTGTATGTGTGTGTGTGTGTTTATAAAGGTGAGCATCTATGTTGTATCATGTTGGCACTGATGCTCATATTTTTCTGGATTTATTTCACGCTCTCCGGCGATATTGGTCTAGTGAAAGGAGACGTTTCCATCGACTACAAACATTCATGCGATGACTTCGTCAATTTCAAGATGTTGTGTTCGCTCGGTATCTACATAGAAGGTGCAATGAGTGAACATTCTACTTTGAAACCTGAGAAAATAAGATCGATACAACTTTAAGATCCAGAATTGTTAATGGATCACTGATCACTAAAATAATAGTTTATGTACACATTCGAAATTTGAGAAAATAAATTGTGTTATTTGTATTATTACATAAGATACAACTTTACATAACGTGTTTTCTTGCATGGAGGAAACATCAAGAATGAAAATTAGAAAATTGATATATCAAAGTAATTATTACCAAGGAGAGAATGAGACTTTCTTCATATACAGTTAAGTTGATGTTTAAGAAAAAATTCTATAATCTGGACCGAGATCTAAAGATGGCAATTTGATTCATGAGATAGTTGTAAGTGAGGTTTGAAAAAATAAGTGAACTAAAAGCCAGCAGCTTTGCTACTGAGCTACTTGCAACTATATATACAATGTAAAAAAGGTAAATTAAATAATCATCTAAATTTCATCTGACTTTCTTGTTGTCTAATTAGCTCTACAGTAGATCACTTCAGGGATGAGGATCTGGGGTTGAACTGGAAAATGTGCAACAGAAGAATATGCGATCTAGAGATGGACAGATATAGGGCACCACAAAAAAGATTGATCAACGAAGGAGCAGAGGTGTCCTAGGAGACTACTCCTCCTTTTCATAGACCCGCACACAACACATTGGAAAATAATAATTAGGGATCTAGAGGAAGAGTGGAAAGCAAGCATGCCATCAATGCATCTCTAAGTTTAGCCAACAATCGACTCAAAAATCTTAATTAACTCAAAGATACCGGTGAAGGACTATATAAGGGTGTATATACTTCAAATGGGAAATTATAGATTAATTTTGAGGAGAGGAAGAGAGGGAGAGAGAGGAAGAGAGAGAGAGATAGATGAAATGTGGATCATATGGGTGAGTGTATGTGGGTTTCGACGTCGACCAAGAAGACACCTGAAGTGATTTTGTAAATCTCAAGATGTCAAGCTGGCTCAGTATCTCAGATGTGCTTATTGAGATAGGATATATCTGCATGCATTCATACGGATGAATATATGTGTGTATGTGGACATCGACGTTGAGTACCAACACACATGCGTTGACTTTGTTAATCTCAAGATGTTGTGCATGCTAAATATCTTAAAAGTTCTCACAGAGGCTCGGTCTGTGTGCGTTCATTCATAAGGTTGAGTGTATGTGCGTGTACATGAACATTGACGTCGAACATTGATGTCGACCACGAATACGCCTGCAGTGACTTCGTTAATCTCAATATAATGTGTGGGCTCAATATCTCAGAGATGCTCATAGAGGTATGATGTGTGTATGTGCGTTCATAGGGATGACTTTATGTATGTATGCGGGCATTGGCCTCGATAATGTGAGTTTGTCAATTTCAAGATGTTGTGATACTTCAAATGGAAAATTATAGATTAATTTTGAGGAGAGAGAGAGAGGGAGAGAGAGAGAGATGAAATGTGGATCATAGGGATGAGTGTATGTGGGTTTTTACATCGACCACGAAGACACCTGAAGTGAGTTTGTAAATCTCAAGATGTCAAGCTAGCTCAATATCTCAAATGTGCTTATTGAGATAGGATATATCTGCATGCATTCATAGTGATGAGTATATGTGTGTATCTGGACATCGATGTCGAGTATCAACACACATGCGTTGACTTCGTTAATGTCAAGATGTTGTGCATGCTAAATATCTTAAAAGTGCTCATAGAGGCTCGGTATGTGTGCGTGCGTTCATAAGGGTGAGTGTATGTGCGTGTCTATGAACATTGACGTCGACCACGAAGACGCCTGCAGTGACTTCGCTAATCTCAATATGATGTGTCGGTTCAGTATCTCAGAGATGCTCATAGAGGTATGATGTGTGTACGTGCGTTCATAGGATGACTCTATGTATGTGTGTGGGCATTGGCGTCAATGATGTGAGTTCGTCAATTTCAAGATGTTGTGCCGGTTCAGTATCTCGAAGGTGCCATAAAGATATGATATACGTATGTGTGTTCATATGGATGAGTGTATATGTGTACGTGAACATCTGTGTTGTATTGGGTTAAAAATCATTAGAAAAATACAAAAAAGAAATTCGATAATAACCAAATGAAAAATCAGGCAAAGGTACAAAGAGTGAACAAAAAAGATTGAACACGTGTCAATCATAGAAGATACAATGACTAAGGCCCTGTTTGGTTTCAATAAGTCAGGTGGCTTATAAGTTAGGTGACTTAAAATCAGTGACTTATAAGTCACGCCTGTTTGGTTGTCATCTGACTTATAAGTCACCTTTCCATACAAAAGTGGATCACTTATAAGTTTTAAGTTGGGGTGGAGCAACTTATGACTTATAAGTTTGGGTGACTTATAAGTTAGGTCTGTTTGGCAAAATAAGTCACTTTTTGCACTTTTCAACTTATAAATTGGTGACTTATTTGAAACCAAACAGGGCCTAACACTTGAAACGCACTAGAAGAGCCGTAGCTTAGCCGCTTTAATATCTTGTATATATATAAATGCCTCACGTGCGACAAAGAGTTCACTCCAAAGTCACAAATAGCGGATAACAAACGAAGAAATTATTGTAGGGTACGAAACCACCTCAAAGTTATATTTTTCGATCAATCTTATGAGTTGTCCCTACAAGTGTCACGAACAGCCCTAGAGTTCGTACTAAAATAACACCTTAAGACACACATCAACCAAAACCCTAATGTCACCTAGATACTCCAATGTCACCATAAGTACCCATGGGCTTGATTATACGATATGCATCACACAAATTTCAGATTCATCATGTTCAATCCAACACAAAGAACTTCAAAGAGTGCCCCAAAGTTCCTACCGGAGAGTCAAGACGAAAACGTGTGCCAACCCCTATGCATAGATTCCCAAGGTCACAGAACCCGCAAGTGGATCACCAAAACATACATCAAGTGGATCGATAGAACATCCCATTGTCCACAGGATATCCCATGACAAGACATACATCAAGTGTTCTCAAATCCTTAAAGACTCAATCTGATAAGAAAACTTCAAAGGGAAAACTCAATTCATCACAAGAACATAGAGAGGGGAAAACTCCATATGATTCATCTATATTAATAAAGCTCGCGATACATCAAGATCGTGCCATCTCAAGAACACGAGAGAGAGAGAGAGAGATCAAACACATAGCTACTGGTACATACCCTCAGCCCCTAGGGTGAACTACTCCCTCCTCGTCATGGATACCGCCGGGATGGTGAAGATGGCCTCCGGTGATGGTTTCCCCCTCCGACAGGGTGCTGGGACGGGCTCCTGATTGTTATTTCGTGGCTCTGGAGGCTTGCGGCGGCGGAACTCCCGATCTAGGTTTCTTTTCGGAGGTTTGGGTATTTATAGGAGTACTTAGCATTGGAATCACATAAGGAAGGTTCCCGAGGTGGTCACAAGCCATAGTGTCGCGGCTAGGGGGTGGCCACGTCTGGCAGGCTTGTGACCTCCTGGTCCACTTCCTGGCCCACCTCTCCGCTCCAGTATTCTTATATTTTCCAAAAATATTCTCCGTAAATTTGCAGCCCATTCCGAAAACTTTTATTTCTGCACAAAAACGACACCATGGTAGTTCTGCTGAAAACAGTGTCAGTCCAGGTTAGTTCTAATAAAATCATACCAAAATCAT